>NW_017728947.1:76765493-76803416 GCF_001723895.1 Crocodylus porosus
CCTAAACCTGTTCAGCCTTCACAAGAGAAAGCTGAGGGGGGACCTGGTGACTGTCTATAAACTCACTAGGGGGGACCAGAAGGGTTTGGGGGAGACACTGTTTCCCCTAGAGCCCCCTAGCATGACAAGGAACAATGGACACAAATTACTGGAGAGTAGGTTTAGATTAGACATCCACAAGAACTACTTCACAGTTAGGGCGGCTAGGAGCTGGAACCAACTTCCTAGGGAAGTGGTGCTCGCTCCTACCCTGGGGATCTTTAAGAAGAGGCTTGATGCCTACCTAGCTGGACTCATTTGAGCGCGGTTTTTTCTCCCACCCGGGGGGGGGGGGTTGGACTTGAAGATCTACAAGGTCCCTTCCAACCCTACTGCTGTGATTCTATGAGATGGGCAGCATTGGGAGAAGTGTTGCCAGCAGGTCAAGGGAAGTGATTCTTCCTCTCTATTCAGCACTGGTGAGGCCATATCTGGAAATCTGTGTCCAGTTTTGGATCCCCACTACAGAAAGGATGTGGACAAATTGGAGAGAGTCCAGCAGAGGATAACAAAAATGATGAGTAGGCTGTGGGATATGACTTCTGAGGAGAGGCTGAGGAAACTGGGCTTATTTAGTCTAGAGAAGAGGAGATTGAGGGGGGATTTAATAGCAGCCTTCAACTACCTGAAGTTGGGTTTGAAAGAGGACAGAGCTAAACTGTTCTCAGTGGCAAATGACAAAACAGGCAGAAACAGTCTCAAGTTGCAGCAAGGGAAGTTTAAGTTAGATATTAGGAAGAATTTTCTTACTAGGTGGGTAGTAAAACACTGGGACAGGTTACGCAGAGGGATGGTGGAATCTCCATCCTTGGAGTTTTTTAAGATAAAGCCCTGGCTGGAATGATCTAGTTGGGGATGGTCCTGCTTTGAGCAGGGGGTTGGACTAGATGACCTCCTGGGCTCCCTTCCAACGCTAATTTTCTATAATTCTGTGATAGTAAATGACACATTTCCTACTGAGTTGTGAAGATTAATTTCTGTTCTGGTGAAAAAAATACCAAAGACTACATGTTCTTACTCAGTCCAACCCCATGAGCACCTGGAACCCCTCATATTCATGGAAAAGGAGCCCCAGTTTCAACTCCAAACATGTTTTGTACTCAAAAGCTTATCCATATAGTTAGGTCAATTATCATGACACAGAGCATGGACTACAGTTGCTCTCCATTGACTTCCTCAGCATAATATTCATGTTTGGACAGAATTGGTGTACAATGTTCCCAGCTTAGAACTGCAGCATTTATGCTTACTTTGCCCTGATATGAGTAGTGACACATATATAAAGTATGAAAGAACAAGCAGTGGGCTGTTGTACCACCGCAAGTGACTACTATGCATCGGTGGTCTGGTCTACGCTACCAAGTGCTGCTGAAATAGTGATGTCAGCTATGGGTATGAAAAGGTCACACCCCTAGCTAGCCTAGTTATGCCACAAAAACTTCCAGTTTTGACATGGCCACACTGAGAAAAGAGAACTTCTGTCAAGGTATAACTTGTTTCATTCAGAGAAGTAGTGTATCTCAAGTTGGCAGGAGAAATCCTTCTGCTGGTATGTCATGACTCCACTAGGGTGCTCTGTCAACTGAGCTGTGCTGAAACAAAAGCTTCATAGTGTGATCAGTGGTTTTTAACCTTTTTCATTTCCAGAGTCCTTTGGAAATTTCAAATGGAGGTGCGGACCCCTTTGAATTGTAAGTGTGGTTGCTTTTGTTTCAGCAGTCATCCCTCCTGGACCCCTTACACATAATCTGTGGACCGTCAGGGGTCTGGGGACCACAGGATGAAAACCACTGGTGAAGATAACGCCCCTGTTATAGATAGCTGTCTGTACAAGAGGGGTTCCCCATGCCTATCGTGCCTTATCAGCTGAAAATACAGTTTACAGCACTAGGTGCAAGGTTCTAGAGCTTGTTACAGTGTTTGGGTCTCAGTTTTCCTGTGTCTAAAAGAGGACAAATGTGGTAAGAAAGAACCAGTGCTGGAAACCTTCCCAAAGTGATAAAAGTAGCAGAAGGGTAACATCAGGGAGAATCAACACTATGGGCAAGTGGTTGTACTTGATGATCCATGTATTACCTTCCTGCCCTCCAAGGTCAGCCTTTCTTGAATCATCCAGTATTTTATTCTCTGCACAGTCTCCAGATATTTAGTAATGGAAGGCAAGGGAAGTTAAAGCTTTAATGCGCTAGAATATCAAAGAGAGCTTGTTTTAATTTAAAGAAATAGAGAAAAGAAAATGGATATTTTAACTTTTATCTCAGAGTTAGTTAATTTTCACACTTAACTGCTGAACTGGCTAAATTCTTTTCTTTTCTTAAGGACCTTTATAAATTTCATCATTAATAAAATCAGACATTCAATTAGTAAGGAATTTCTGATTGCTAGCTGTGATTTTTCCCCCAACAGTTTCTCTTTTTCATTCTTTCTAGCTTCTCTTATTTTCCCCTTGTACCCTCATGTGTCCCCCGTCTCTGAAAAACCAGGGGAAAGTGAAAACTGATTCCATTAACCTCTGTCATTACCTAAATCCATTTCTTAATTAGTATGAGTTAATATGATTAATCAAAATAATGAGACAAACCTATTAAATTACGGTGTTTAAATTACAAATGGAAGTGGTAAAGGTAAAAGGGCTGATAACAAATAGCTGCAGTTGGTGATGGGGTTAGTTCTTGAAATGATATGTGACAATCAGTCGGCCAGACTCTGGGCTGGGGCACAACCAGCTGGTCTAGGTGAATGTAACGTCCCACAGTGATGTGATTTAAATATACCCATTAATGTTTTATGAGGGCACGTTTATCAGAGTGAGATTTTAATCATTTTTTGGCTGGGATATGTTGTATGTGATTACCTGACCACCAGCTTCCACCTAACATGCATTAGGCTGGGTTATCTGAATTTCACTTAACGCAGAGGTTTTCTACAGGTAATTTGCTGGGTACCCTGAAGCCATATGCAATTGCACAGAAGATGCAGTCCATGGGAGTACAGGTAGCAGATTACAATGTGCAACATAGGACACATGTGGCCTGAGCAAGTCTACAATTCTCATATTCTAATCTCAGGTTTAATACTGACTTTTTCTGTGATCTTAGGCAAGTCTCTTAAACTTCCCTGCCTCACACTGTGTTTATAAAATGGGGCTAATTTTCTCTCAGATGGAGAATGACTAACTTAAATTCTGCGTGCCCACTGAGCTAGGATCTTAAAATTTGGCAAGCTAATTCATCACAAGCCACTGAGTAAGGAGAGAAGTTATGCCAGTGACGACCTTTCCATCGGAGGTCATCCAAAGGTCAGACTTTCTTATTGGATTTCAATCATTCAAATGCCCTTTTGAGCTACTGCCTTGAAATCTGATTCACTCATTTGTTATGGACCACTGGTTAGAGGAAAAAGTTAAAAAAAAAAAGATATTTCTATCATAGGTCACCAAAAGGTCATCAGTGTAACAATTAACACAAGCTATATTCATTTATTTCAGGAGGTGATTATGCTGAGTATGAAGCCCCCAATTTGGAGAAATGCATTTACATGAGGTCACCACTCCCACATCAACCATGAAAATTGTGTAACGAAACAATTTTGCCACCAGCCTGATGCAGGTGACCAAATCTTATGGGGAGTGCAGGCCGCTGCCAAAATAGTTAATACAACTCCTTTCTATGTGGTTTCTAATAAATATTTTAAGCACTTAAGTTTTAGTCTAGGTCTATTATACAGATAAGTAAATGGTTAGAGGAGAGCCTGCATTCTCAAGTCACATACCCTCACAAGGAAGCATCATACACAACCAGAAAAATGGGGAGGAGATAAAGGGACAGTGGTAAGATTTCCTAGTGACTGCTCTGATCATCATGTTAATTCTTCGTTGAACAAAAACGTATATATCCTCCCACTTCACTTTTCACTGGATCCTGGGCAGAAAAGAGTGTTTAGAAGGGAAAGGAATGAGGTGAGAATAGCTTAGCAAACAACTTTAAGGAAAGCATTTCCAGCATACAGCACAGATTAGAAGTGGGCACAATGACTTTTGTGAGGAGTTGAAGCTGAAAAGGATGTGCACTGCAGTCTGGTTCCATTGTGGGCAGAGGAAAAGGAGAATGTGAATGGAGTCCAGGTTAGAAGAACAGGCCTTGAAGAGGGTTATTACTGATGGAATGATCAGGAACAAGTAGCAAACATGACAACTGGTGTAAATCTAAGTGCTTTTCTCAACTGGTGAAGCAAATAGACAAGTAGTGCTGTCTAACACCCTTTCCACAGAATTGATCTCATGCTTGTGATCTACAGGGTAGTTAGCATGTTCATCCCATTCCTTTTGGATGGGTACTCAGATATAGCAACAACCTGTTGATCTAATTTGATATCCTTGACATAGCTCTGTAGATCAGAAACTCAGGGTGCCTACACACATACTCTAACATGTTCTAATTAGAATGCTCTAGCATCATCACTGTGTCACATGTACAAGCCCCTGCAGTTTAAAAAGGGCTGCTGGGGTGCTTTAACTAAAGCTCATCAAATAAGCTTTAGTTAAAGTATCTTGCGGTCATTTTTAAACATGTGAGGGCTTAATACATGTGACACTGCAGCATTTTAATTAGAGTGTCTCTCTAGGAACTGCTCTAATTAAAATCCTCCCCCCACCCAAACTCCCAAACACATGTATAGGCTAGATAAGTACTATAGACAGTCCTGTATCATGGTGATGGAAAAAATGGTGTTGTTCTTCAGAAGGGCAAGGTGCAGTGAGCACCATCTGCCTCCCTCAATCCCTTGATAGCAGCCTTGGCAAAGAAGCCAAAGTCTGAATGAACCATTAGGTGATTACATGCTACTTCAGTGATGTGTAATGCAAAAGCCTAAATAGATAAAGTTGAAGACTCCTCCCATACCCACAGAGGTGACTCCTACAAAGCAGCTCAAATGACACTCTAAACATGTTCCTTTTTTCCTTGATAGGCTCCTGCCTGCATGTAGTAGGGTGACTCCTTCTGCTGAGTTAACCAACTAGAGACAACTTGTTGTTTTAACTCCTGCCAGTCCTGCAGAGCCATCAGAACTACTGGAAAGGACCCTGTATTCAATGCTGGCTTACACAGCATCAACAGAGCAATGAAATGTTTTGCTTGTACAATCTTGATGGCTTGTGAGGAGTGAGATGGAAAGAACCCAGCTTGACTCCTGGCAGGGAGATTGAGCATCTCCTTACATAGGACTGGGCACCCTGGAGAGGGAGTAACAGTCAGTGGAGACCTGCTCTCTATGAATTTTTACAAAGCTGCTCTTCGGAACGTTTAAGGAATCTTCAGGCACCTCAAAGATCATAACTATGAAAGGCTTGGGGTGTTAATCCCACTTCCTGACTCCATACTTTTGGATTAAGCCATCTTGAATTTTTGGCTACCATCACGGCCTTTCATCTTACTCCTTCTCCTTTTTCTTCTTGCAAGGAATTGATCACAGGTCACAAAAATAAAAATGCCAAAATGTGACCCTGCACTTTGGAGTGATGAGCATCCAGAACCTGTTAACTTCTTTTCTTATCTGCAAAAAGAAACTAGACTCAGAATAGCTAATAGTCAGACATTCAGAGAGGGCTGCCATGGGAGGTCCTGCCATATCCTTTCTAGAGCCCCCTATCCATTGTCTACCTTATTTCCCAGTACCATCTTAAATGAAGCATATTGTAGGAAGAAATCCTGCTTTATATCTCATGGCACTGAATTGGTGAAGATTTCTTTCTGGGGATGGGCTACCCCATAACTGGCCTCCTGTAGGGTTTCTTGCATCTTCCTTTGAAGGAGATGTTGTTGGCCACTGTTAGAGACAAGATACTGAATTGGATACAATATGGATGCTGCTCTCTCTGATCCAATATGATAATACCTGTGCCAGCAGCTGCATACATGTGCTCCAGAACACCTACCCTGTCCCAAGTATTTAAAACTGAGGTCCTGCACAGACTAAATATTGACACTAATATAGTCAGCGTTATAATAGTAAAAAGTTGCCAACAAATTATGAAAACCCCTAAACTGGGGTATTTCAGCCTATCAGGTGGAGAATTACCGCTCTTCCCAGGGTTGGTATTTACTAAAGGCAAACAGACTACTTCAGGCTCCCTCCCAACTTGTAGTTAGTCACAGCACTAGCTGCCTAGTACATGCAGCTGAATGTAGCTCTGTCCATTTCCCTGGTATAATTTACATTATTATTCAAAACCAATGCATGTTACACTAGGGTATGTGTTCATCTGTCCAGGGCCTGACAGAAAAGGGAGCAGAGGCAGCACTGAACCCAGGATCTCTTGTTTATTCTGTCTGTCTCCCTTAGCTAACCCTCACTTAAACAATGCCGGGAACATGATGGTCCTTGGCTGCTGCTGCTGCTGCTGCTTTAAGAACAACAGCTGGGGCAGGCAGGACATTTAATGGTGGTAGCAGCAGCTCAGCTAGGGATTGTTTAGGACAGGGGTGAGCAATTATTTGGGCTGAAGGGCCACAGCACTTAAGAAATTTTGGTGAGCAGTTGCAGGTGGGGTGGGGAGGGGTCTAACCCAGCCTGGCAGGGGTGCGGAGTGCACTTGATCTGGGCCCGTCCACCCTATACCTACTGCCAGGGGCACCAGACAGAGCAGGTGGGTGGGGGCTGCATGGAGACTGGTGGGGACACCATGTGCAGGGTGTTTTCAATTGGGCAGATGGAATGAAGCTGTAGATGGGCAGGAAATGGCATCTGGGAGTGGGAAAGGTGGGCAGGGCCAGGGCCAGAGCTGGGGCTGGGATTGCAGGGCAGTTACAGCACAGGGCCAGGACCCAGGGCAGAGCCATTATCCACTCCCTGCACATCCCTGCAACAGGCACTGGTTCTGCAGGCAAGGGCATACAGAGAGAGGGTCCTGACTGCCCCGGGCCCCAGCCCCACACTGTCACCATCCCATAATCCCAGCTCTGGCTCCTGCTTGCCTGTCCCAGATGCTACTCTCCACCTGCCTAAGGCCCCATCCCATCCACCTGGCCAATTGCCTGCAGCCCCACGCTATGCATCCGGCCAAGCACATCTTGTCTGTGGAGTTCCTGGGTCAGTCTCCACAGAGACCCTGGCCACTGGGGCACCCAGCTGAAACTCCCAGCTGCCTTCCACCCACTTGGCTGCCTATGCCAGGTGGGCAGAGTGGGTTGAAGGCAGCCAGAAGTTGGAACCAGAGCCCTGTGCACTGGGACAGGAGCCACCTGGCTGAAGCTTCCTCCCAGTCTGGAGTGTCACAGCAGGAGAAGAAGGAAAAACAGCCACTGAAGGCAATGGGACAAGAGCAGAACCCGGTCAGCTGCAGCCACACTGGGAGCAGCCCTGCCAGTAAACTGTCCATATTGGCCAGGGCCAGGCCAGCAGATGTGGGCTGAAGTGCAATAGGTTGCCCTGGACAGAGCTCAACCCCATGTGGAGTGCTGTGGGGACAGCCACAGGCTGTTTCCAATCAATTGGCAAGTCATATCTTGACCGCAAGCCATGTTTTGCCCACCTGTGCCCTAGGTCTTTCAGCCTGTCCTCAGTCTTACCTCTCAGGCCTCAATATTTATCATTGCTCTGTGCTGGATTCTTTCCAAACTGTCCACATCCTCTGTCAGCGTATGTCCTTTGCTTAGAGCCTGTGCTACAACGCCTGGTGACCCAAGGAGCACTTAGTGTCACTGACGCTGATCAGATATGGCTCCGGCAAATTCATATTGGGGCACGGTATAGCTAGGACTTACTCTGGAACCTCAACTTAGCAGGGAGCAGGAGCAGCCCACCTGACTTCAGTCACCTCCTCCAAGAGATTCGTGAAGAGGAAGAGATATCCAGACTCCGAGAGACTATGTGGGTCCCAGAGGATGTTTCCCACCAGAGAGGACCCATGGGTCAGGTGCTAACAGTGGGTCCCCATGAGGACACCTTGTTGGGAGTGGAGGAGGAGCCTGTGGCTCCAGCACTAGCAGCTGCTGTGTCCAGAACCACCCCCAGGGGTCAGCCCTTGCCCCGTCCTCATGCCTCGGGAGGACCTCGGCTCCATACCCGCTCTAGGGACTCTGTCTGGGTCCGGAGCAGAGCCAACTCCACTGCTCTGCCCCTTCCCCGTTTCCTGCTGCCCAGCGCCCTTTTAACCTTTCAAATACCAATTCAGGGTTCTCAGGCTGGGTGCACTCCCGAGCCATGTGCCCTGGCTCCCCACATCTATAGCAGAACCCCGGGGCCTCTGTGAAGTACGTAGGACATATTATATCACAGGAAGGGGTCAGCACTGATCCAGAGAAAGTAAGTGCTGTGGCCACCTGGCCTCGACTCAAGAACTTTGGGGAATTGAAAAGGTTCCTGGGATTTGCGAGTTTCTATTGGTGATTCATTAAAGACTATACTACAGTAACCAGACCTTTAAATGCCCTAACTCATGGACACCAGGTGGGAAGGTCGCCCTGCAAGAAGGGGCAAAACAGTGGCTTAAATGGGCTTCCTGTGACACGAAGCCCCACAGAGCCTTTTGGTTCCCGGTGGGACTCGCGGTGTGAAGATGCCTTCCAGGAGGTGATCTGGCGGTTGACTCAGGCACCTGTGCTGGCATGTGCTGATCCCAACCAACCTTTTATTTTGCACACAGATCCTAGCCTTTCAGGACTGGGGGCTGTACAGTACCAGGAACATGAGGGACCCCGGCGACCAGTGGCTTTTGCCAGCAGGGCATTGTCACCCAGTGAGACGTGCTACCTGGTACATATGCTTGAATTCCTGGCCTTCAAGTGGGCCGTCACTGAGGAATTCCAGGACTATCTCTATGGGACTACCTTCCAGGTGTGGACAGACAATAATCCCCTTACCTATGTGCTCACCAGCGCTAAGTTGGATGCAACCGGCCAACACTAGATTGCGGCACTAGCCAACTACACCTTCAGCCTGCACTATCAACTGAGATGAAAGAACGTGGATGCCGATGCCCTGTCTCGACAACTCCCCAGCAACCCTGGGAGTGTTTGGAGCCCCAAGACAGTGAAGACCATGTGCAGCCTGCAGATACAAGACCCTCTGGAGACAAAGGAAAGTACTGTTTGCATGGCTGAAGTGTTGGGGTTGCCCCCTGAGGAGATCCCACAGGCCTGGGTTCAGTACACCATGCTGACTCCCTCTTCGTTGCCCCAGGTCATGGCCACAGAATGGCGGATGGCACAAGAGCAGGACCCAGACGTGCGAGAGGTGCTGTGTGCCCAGATATCAGGGAATACTCGCGACCCTTAATAATGCTACCCCAGCAGCCCACCTCCTGTTGAGGGAGTGGGAAAGCCTTCGCTTGTTTGATGGAGTGCTACATTGGGAGGTGCAGGACCCAGAAGGATGGAAATATTGGTAGCTGGTCCTCCCTTGGAAGTATAAGGCATTACAGGCCTTGCATGATGACTTTGGCACATGGGGGTGGAACGCAACCTAACGCTAGCCTGTGAGTGGTTCTTTTGGCCCAAAATGGCTGAAGACGTAAGGACTAAATCCTCAAACTGTGATTGGTGTGTACGGAGGAAGACCCTGCCCACTCAAACTGCCTATCTACACACCATCCAGAGTTCAAAACCCATGGAGCAGGAACAGAAGGCCATATGGAGCCAGCGTACTGCATACCTGGTGCATGCCTACAACTCCACTAGGAATGATGCAACAGGGGTCGGTCCATATTTACTCATGTTCGGGAGGGAGCCCCGGTTACCCGTAGATTTGTGCTTTGGGGTAGAATGAGTCTACCAGCAACATTTGACTCATGGTCAGTATGCACAACAGCTTTGGGACGCTCTCTATCGTGCATACCGACTGGCAGCTGAAACTGCTGGAAGAAACCAGGAACACCATAAGCAGCTTTATAATGCTCGTGTGCATGAGCAGGGGTTACAAGAAGGAGACCAGGTGCTGCTGCGAAACCTGGGGCTAAATGGGAGACACAAAAATTGCTGATCGGTGCCGGACTAAACCCTATACAGTGGTGCGACAACTGGGAGACCTCCCAGTATACAAAATCTCCCCCGAGTCTGGACCAGGTCAAAGTTGCATGGTCCACCGGAACCTCCTACTGCCTATTGGCGAATTGGTGGGGCCCCCTTCTCCCGAGAGAGAGCCACGAGAACAGAGGCCTAGCTCTCCCCATAGAAGGAGGCCTCACCCCACCCAGCCGGCAGTTGTACCTGCAGCTCCCCCGGAGGACTCAGACTCTGAATGGTGGTACACTGCTGACTTTCACCCGAGCTTAGGACCTGCCACTCCTCAGGGCGAAGGGGAGACAGGGACTGCTGCTCGTGTGGCCCCACCTGGAGAGACCGAAGGAGAAAACATCCCCATGCCTTTACCTGCCAGTGGGGCAGACACCTCCAGTGAGAGGGAACCTGAGCCACTGGGGCCCTCATGGAGTCCTGCCCCAGGCCGCACCCCACAACCAAGGTGGGAGCTTCGGCCAGTCCGTTGCTTCACCTACAATGCCCTGGGGGTGCCGGGAGAGGTCCCTATCGCAGCCCCTTGGGTCCAGTCATCCCCCAGACTGAGGCCTGTGCTTCACCGGGGATGGTGAAGGGTTGTGCAGGGGAGGATGTGACGGGTTAGCAGGCAGTGACCTAACCCATGGGTTTTCAAAGGGCAAAAGATGATTGGAGGACTTGGGATTCCCTTTCCTCGCCAGTCTGGTAATGATTTGGCCCAGGGGTTTTGAAGGGGTAAAAGATGATTGGAGGACTTGGGATTCCCTTTGTGCACCAATCAGTCCCCAGAGACTCACCCTCCCCCTCCCCCCCCCCATGTCCTGATTGGCCCGTTGGATCACCTGGAGGGGGATAAAAGGGGCAGCGTGGGCTGACTCAGGGGAGAGACCAGCAAGGGATAACAAGGAAGGAGCTTTGCAGAGCTGAGCTAGTGGGGCAGGAGCAGTGCCCTGGAAGAGCCTGAAAAAATAGGACCTGCAGGCAGTAGGGGGACCCTCAGCAGCCCTCCCTACTGGGTTCCAGGATCCCCTAGGAGAGGCTTCAGACAGCAGGAGAGGCTCCCCCCGCTCCAGGAAGGATACAAGCGGTTCCTAGCTCTACTTCCAGCTCCTCCAATCAGAGGCCTGGCAGCTTGACATGAGGCTGGGGCTCCAGGAGGATCGAGGCCCCTAGCAGGCTGGAGCAATGCTGCCAGTGGTGTGTTCCTGCCTGCTATGTGGGTGATCTGGGTTCTAGTCCCAGCTGAGGTGACTTGGGGTGAGTGAGCAACAAGAAATAAGCCTTCTTGCAGTGGAAAGGGGCCACTGTGTTTTCTCCCCCTCCAGGTACCAAAGCCCTATATATCCTTGTCATTTGACATTTTGCACCTTTTTATATTTCACCAACCCATATTGTTTGTTCTGCTGTTTGTGTTTTATATTTTGTTAACCCTGTTTTTTGTCAATGATTGTAAGTGTCTAACCTTTGTTGAATCCTGCCCCTTTGGGGCATTGTAGCGTCTACTATTCCCTCTGATTGATGCCCATTATGTTCCCAGTATGAAAAGGTATATGGTTAAGTCCCCGTTGGTGGTCTGGCTCTGCTCAATAGGGGGAGGAAAGTCCCTACACCTCCCACAGCGCTTGTGCACCTGCTTTGATCCCTTCAATTGGAGTACTGCCCGGGTTACATTTTATATAGGTTCCCATAAAGAAAATGACATTTCCATATCACAAGCCTCATCAAGACACTACCAGCAGCTCACTTGTTGCTTCAGGCACAAGCTACAGTGCTCAGCCAATAGCCATGGTTATGAGAGGTTTAACATGGTGCTTGGCCATTTTGGCAGCTGCGTGACATGCACAGTTTCTTCAGGCTTGTTTCTTTTCCAGCAAAGAAAACAGCCACCCCGCTTAAAACATGCAACCTAATTTTTTGGGAGCTGGTTTTGATGGAAAAGGTACATGTTTTATGTGGAAAAAATTATGGTGTTTGTAAAGATATGGTATACACACATGCTCGCATTCATTGGAACAGGGGTTTGAAGCTAGTGTTCCCCACGTCCCAGGAAAGTATTCTTACTGCAAAGCTAGTAGCTGTTTAGGAAACCAAAGTTTTCTCTTTGTATTTGAAAAACTGCAAAAGCCCTGGGACTTTATCCTGATACATAATTTTCAAACTCAAATGTTTATCTTCACTGGATGGGAAGATAGATTACCCACATAGACCTGTTACCTGACACAGAGCCATCTGAATATCCTGTGTGAACCAAATGGCAGGTGTTTTAGAAATCTTGGTCAGGAGGGGCTTCTGTGGACCCTCCCTTACTCCAATGAGCACATCCTTTTTGCTGTCCTCATTCAGATACCAGGCAGTAGATAGCATTTGAGAAGCGTTGGTTAGGTCACCATTCCTGTTCAAGCCCTATAAGCAAACAGCCAGAAAAGGCTGTGCTAGTTCTAACCAAAAGAGAGAAGGGTCAAAGGAGTGGGATGTTCTAAGAAATGCTTTTAAGCCTTAATGCTATAAATTGGTACTAGTGTCCACAGTTCGAATTACACTTTAACCCCTGGGCAGGGTCTGCAAAAAAAAAAATTGAGCTACCCATCACGATGCCTTAATAAAATCAGAGCCCCACCTTGGTTATGATTTTTACATCTAACAGGGGGTTCTCATCTTTTATGGGGGGGGGAGGCTCAGTCCCCCACCACCACTCAGCTCCCCTGTTTTACCCTGCTAGTGCCAGTAAAATAGCAAGTACCAAGGGCAAGGGAGGGTCAGCAGATCAGTGACTCCAGATCACAGCTACCCAGACCCCATTGTGGGAATGGAGGGTTACTGGCAAGAAAGCAGTGCTGATAGGTATTATGATATCTGCATCTCTTTAATAAGTGTGCTAAATTCATGGAGTGCACAGAAAAAGTGGCAGTGACCCTAGCACAATTGCACTGAGCTGGAAAAGGATGGTGCACACATGTATCAGTGAAGACCCCAGGGAAAGCTTTTGCTGTCACAGCTTCTGATCAAGCATACCCAGCTAGTCTAAGCACTTGAGTTATCACACCTGTACCTGATCCCTGGCTAATGCAACTGCCCCACTTCTCTACAACCAGATTGGCTGCTGAACACCACTCACCCCTTTTAAGCATACCTGCAGTCTCAGGCTGCAGGCATGCCTTCACACGGCCTCAGTCTGTTCTTGTAAGCCTCTCATTCACTGTTCTGTCTGGTTCTTTGGGCTCCCGACTTGGTTTTGGCTTTTTGTGACCCTGACCTAAGATCTCCCCTGAAACTTGGTACTGGGTCTCTGATCTCGCCTCACTTCTTGGACTACATCTCTCAGATCTCCCTTCTCAGCAATTCTGGAACTTGATCCCCAAGTTCTCTACCTCTCTGGCCCAGACCCCAACCTGATACTCTGGTAGTCTGGGCTTCCACCTTGCTGAACCCCTAGTTGCTGCTCCTAGTGGCCTACTGCAGGCCTGGCTGCCTACATCTCAGATGAACCCTCACAGCAAGGTGTGCCTCCCAGACCAACAGTGGTACAGGGACAGACTTCTGTAGGCAAGCTGCTGGCTGCTTTACAGGGGTTACAAGCCCATGTTATGGCCCTGAAAGCCCAATGTACCCCACTTCCCAGTCCACTCACCTCACTCTAAGTCCTATATTCCACTACCCAACACATTTAATTGGAGGGAGGGGGGTTCTCATTAATCAGTGTTGCCTTGCTTTTCATCTCTGCCCCAGAACCTACCCTTCAGATGCAGCCAAGGTGGGACTGATCATCAGTCCTTTTGAATGGTGATGCCCCAGCCTGGGCTTCCCCACTTCTGAAATTGGCAGATGCCCTCCTTTACAAACTCAAAGACTTTATCCAGGCCATAGCCAAGATCTTCGGAGATTCACATTCGGTCCATACAGTTGAGTGAGCTCTCCAGACCCTCAAACAGCGGTGCTACCCACTATTGAGTTTTGCCACTGAATTTAAATTACTAGCTGCTGACACTGAATGGAATGGGGTGGCTCAACACTTTTACTTCCACCAGGGTCTTCAGGGCCACACTAAAGATGAATCGGCTGGAGTGGAGCTCCCAGCTACTTTGGACAGACTCATTAACCTGAGTATCTGCATTGACACTTGTCTGTCTGAGCAACAAGAATGTTGGGCCAAATCTCAGGCCCCCAAAGAGCCTACACTACCCCTGGTGGAACCCATGCAAGTAGATATGACTAAGAAAAGACTCTCCCTGGAGGAGAAGGCACGCCATTGCTCCCAGGGCTTCCACTTGTATTGTGGAAAAGCAGGGCATTTAGCCCAAGGACGGGAGTGCCCGTCTCCTCTTCAGGAAACCTCCTGGCCTGGCCTTGTTAAAGGGGCATTGTTTGGGCCTGCCACTGACCATTCAGCCAACCCCTCCAACTTGCATTACATGGTCAAGTACCACCAAACCCTAAGACTTGCCCTTGCTAGTCACTCTTCACCAGACTGGGACTGGAGGCCCCTCTTAAACACAGGGGCCTCCAGTAATTTCATGGACTTGACCCTAGTGGAATATCGGATACAAGTCAGGCCAAAGCAGAACCCTAAATTAGGGGATCCATTCATGGTTTCTACTTTCTCCTCAGGACCCGTCACCAGCAAGAGAGTTCTACTAAAAGTAATAACAGGTGATCACCAGGAATCTATTTGTTTTGATCATATCCATTCACCTCATTTTTTGGTTATCCTGGGGACCCCTCAACTATCCATCCATAATCTGGACATCTTGTGGGGATCGAAGGAGCTCCATTTTAATTCATCCTACTGCTTACACTTCTGCTAAGAGAAGTTTCCTCCAGCTGATACTCAGGCCAGAAGCAGGGCCAGAAACATTAGATTGCTTCCACCAAACATAGAAGATCTGCAATCTGCCTTAACGGACAGATCCCATGAAACCTGATCCCTCTCCCTACAGAATATGATTGCCTCATTGATCTTTTGCTAGGGGAACAGATCCCATTTGGGCACATTTATTCCCTCACCAAACTAGAGCTTGAAGCCCCCAAGAAGTACACTACAGAGAACCTCCATAAGGGGTTCATCAGGCCTTCTATGTTCCCAGTCAGAGCCCCAATATTCTTCATGGCCAAGAAACCACAGCTTTTCATGGCTCTCTCCACACCTGCAATGATTACAGGGCTTTAACTAGGATAACAGTTCTTAACTGTTACCCACTACCTTTATGAATGAATTATTTGAGAGGCTTCATCAGGCCAAGATTTTTTTAAAGTTGGATCTGTGAGGGGCCTACTGTCACAGAGCGGGAACCTATGAGCAGCCGTGTACTCGCTAGCACCCCCCTGCCGCGTCACTTAGGCAATCCAGCACCCTCAACTCACCCGCCACGTCTTTGATCTTAGGTTCAGTATGGGAGGCTGCCTACTTGCACCTATGCCTCCGTTGCACATGGGGTGCTCTCACCCCAGCCTTATGGGCAGTGCGTGCCTCCGACCTCCCCTTATAGCACACCCCAAGCCTCGCAGCTCTTCCTGGACGTTGTCTGGTCCTGCGCCCTACTGGCGCCCCCAGGCTTGACCCGCAATCAGCACCCCTTCTCTGGTGCCCCTGGGCCTGACCCGCAATCAGCGCCCCTTCTCTGGCGCCCCTTCCGGGCATGGCCCCCTTGACTGGATTAACCCTCTATATCGACTGGGCTCAGGCAGCTTAAGCCCTACCTGGCCCCTTCTGAGTCCTGTCCCTGGTGACCATCCAGTTGGGCTCAGACAGCCGGAGCCTTACATGGCCCCTGCTGACCCCTGCCAATGATGGTTGTCCAACTAAGTGTGTCCTGGTAGGCTCAGGTGGCCAGAGCCCTACCTGGCCCCTTCAAAGTCCTGCCAATGATGACCCTGACATAAAGCGTGTCCTGTAAGGCTCAGGCAGCCAGAGCCTTACCTGGCCCCTCTGGTTCCTAGGGCTCCCCTGCTGGTACAGGGACCTTCCAGACAACCCTTTAGCTCGCACCTGTCTTGGGTGCCTGTCAGTGAAACCTGCCACCCGCCTTGGGGTGGCTTGATCAAGTACGTGGCCCACCTAGGGCCTCTGCCGTGCCTCTTGCACCCATTGCCCCCTCTGGGGCCTTTGCCGCACCTCTCCAGCGCAAACCGCTGTGCCCCACTGAGCACCACTCGCTGTGCCCCGGGAACCCCCAAGCGGCTGGGGAGCCCCCGTGAGGCCTCCTCTCACCCCTACAGCCTCACCCAGTCCTCCGGTGTAATCATAACAAAACCGTAAGCCAAGCAGCTACAACACAAGCAAAAGCCCACCGGCTTATAACACAAACCACACGCCGCGCTGGTTCTCACCAATACCTTTCTCAGGGCTCTCTCTCTCTCCCCTCGCATCATTGCAGCGGTCAAACTGCCACCATAGGCTCTGCGGCTCAGCTCTCCACCAGAGGGGAACTGCTCATGGGCCCCAACCTGAGCTGTTATAAAGGGCCTGGCCCTGCCCCTTTCTAGTCACCTGACCAGCTGGTTGCCCCAGCAACCCGCAGCTGCACTGCTCTGCTGCTTGACAACTCTCCTCTTATCCTTTAAGTCACAGAGCACCTCAGTGCCCGTGACACCTACAATCTACTTCATAAACAGGAGGGGGACAAGTGGAAGACTGTGTGTTCAGTCCCACTATGGGCATTTTGAATACCTGGCTATACCCTTCAGACTCAAACACTTTGTTAATGATATGTTTTGAGATATGCTGGACCAATATTTATAATTTATCTGGATGACATTTTAATTTTCTCTGATCTGGCCCAGAATTCAGAACATGTGTGTTAGGTCCTACTCAGGCTCCGAGAAAATGGAACTAAACTTTAAGCTAGAGAAATGTGAGTTTGATATGACCTCAGTTGAATACTTGGGTTATATAATTTTCAAAAAAGACCTAACAGTGGATCCACATAAAGTAACTGCCATCACTCTATCTGTCTATCTCACCATCACTCCCCTGCATATTCCTTCCATCCATACAGCTAAGGCAATGTTTATCAGCCAGGGTTCTCTGGGACCCTGGGGTGCCTTGAGAGCCTTTCAAAGGTGCCACGGGGTGCCAAACAGTGTTAGCACTGTTAGATGTACAAGCATGATTCACAAAATAAACCCAGAGGTTTAAGCTAGGAATCCACAGTGTTGGACACATTCTGCCCTGTTGTGGTCTTTCTGCATTGTTTGCAAAAGAATTACCATATTATTTTTCCATACTTAAAAAACAAGTGAAAAGTATGAGCTGGCATTTTCTAAGGGATGCCTTGAGTCTAGAAAGGTTGAAAACTGCTGATCTGAGGGTTGTAAAGGGCCCTCTTGGCTACCATGACTTGCAGTTCCTTTTCAGAGTCATTATTTGCCGGCACATAGTACTCCATTCTGTTGTTGGGATCTCACATTTCTTGCTTCTAGATGTATGATTTTACATCTGGCTGTGTTAAAACACAGTGTGAATGAATGAGCTCCACTTACAATGTGATTCAGACCACTCTACATCTGCTTCAGTCTCCCCATTTAGTCACTCCTATGCCAACCACGTGTTATTTGTAAATATAAGTCAGTGATTTTATATTTATTTCCATATCGTTGATGAGAAGTTGCATAGCATCAGACCTGGTTATAAATTCCTACAGAACCTCCCTATAACATGCAATTATTCAATGATGATTCCCCATTGATGGCTTCTTTGAGACCTCAATGACAAACCTACCCTGGCTTACAGGCATCCCCCAATCTCAAATGGTTTTTCTCCAGCAAAAGAGTACCTAACTCCTCTTCTCACTGAGGCACCAGATCTTGCTCAGGACCCAGATGCCAGCTGTACCCCTTCATCAACGGAGACTACATTATTACTGGACCAGATAACATGGATTATAACACCCAAAGTTTATTCACCTGTACCTCTACCAATGTCATATACACCATTATCGTATCCTTCTACTATCTACATTGAACAGATAAAGTGATCCCTACATATAAAAATGAATGAACACCAATCTGACATCACTACCAGAAAGCCAGACAAGCCTCTGACAGAACACATGAAACTCTCTGGGCATTCCATCGCTGACCTCAGAGTAGCTGTTCTTAGACAATAAGGATACAGACATAAGTGACAATTTTCACCCGATCTGACCCCAGAAAGCAGCCTTCAGCCATGACCAAACAGAAGTGCATGGCTGCAGACCATTTTAAAAGGGCCCAATCCCATGAATAAATGAACCCTCATCGCATAAATTTTCAAATAAACACGCTCCAGAACAGCTCTGTAACTTGTGTCTACAGAGCTCCCAGCCGGTTGCTGTTTTCAGAATGGGAGGAGGGAAAGGGAGCAGAGGGAGTTTGGTCTGGGGTTTTTTCAGTCAGTGCTGGAGGGTGGGGTAGGTGGACTATAGCCCCTTCACCCCTGAGATGGGGAGGGCTCCAATCCATCCACCCCAACCTCCAGTGCTGGCTGGGGAACCCCAAGAACAAGCTCTCTGCTCCCTTTCCTCCCTCCTATTCTGAAAAAAGTGTCCGGGCTGGGAGGGAGGAGTGGAGTTGCTACAGAGTCCAGGCTGCAGGCTTGCCACAAAGCATCTGGAATCCCCAACTCCCGGACCCAACAGCGAACTTCTGTTGGGTCTGGGGGATTGTTGCAACTCATGGTGCTTCCTTCAAAGTGCTACGAGTTGCAACGGAAGCTGCTCTTCTGTCTGCACACTAATTTTTTTAAAATGAGCTTGAATGGGTAATTGAGGAACAAGAAATCATCCACAGACTGTATTGTGTTAAGTATGGTCTAAACCAGGGTGTTCAGACTCTGGCCCATGCCACCATGTCATCCAGCCTGTGGGGCTCCCCATGGGTCCAGAAATTTGGTAGCAGGGGAGTGTCCAGACTCATGATGAGCCCCAGGCCCTGTGTGCTTGATGGGATGCCCAATCCTAGCATGCAGTGCTGGGCAGGGATGGCATCAGGTCTCAGAGTCCAATCCCAGTGTTGGGAACTGGGGGGCGGGAATGGTGCCAGGATCACTAAACCCAATCCCAGCATAGGGGGGCAGGAGAGGGTGGTGCCAGGCCCCCAGGACCCAATCTCAGCATACAAAGGGCAGGAGGGAGTGGTGGTAGGCCCCAGGGCTGAGTCCAGTCCGCAGACAGGTGCTCCACCGTTCACCTAGCCTTCACGGCCAAAAGGTTGAACACCATTGGTCTAAACTGAGACTACAGATTCTTATTCCATTACCTAGATTAGCTTTTATAAAACCTATGTCCCTCAATGAGTTAACTGCCTTCTTTTTCTCTCTCCTACCCACCTTACTTCTCCCAGAAGTGCCCCTAACCTTTGTATTCTAATCACTGCTTTCTGTTTAGCAGCTCTGCTTCCTGCAGTCCCTTCACAGCATCTGATGAAGTAAGCCCTCTGCTTACGAAAGCTTATACTACTCATCTCTGATTTACTTAGTCTATAAAAGTGCAAATCTACTCTGACTCCTTTGAAAGCTGTCAGTCAGTTTTTAATCTATTTAACATGTGCTTCACTGAAACTATATAGTACTATTTTTCAAACTGGCATGTAATGGGGTAGTAAGTCAAATGCTTTACAGAAGTCTAAGCATTATATCTATGTAGTTACCTTATCAACCAAACTTGTAATCAGGTTTGTTTGACAAGCATTTATTATGCACCCATCCTTTAATTCTTTATCAATTGAATCCCATTTCAGCTTTTTCATTATTTTGCCTGGGATTGATGTTACTCGGGTCATCCCAATTCTTCCTTTTGCTTGCTGGCATAACATTAGCACTCTGAGTCTTCTGGGATTTTCTTGCTATTCCAAGATTTAATGAAAATGATTGGGTTGCCAAAGATCTCCTCAGCCAGCTCTATAATGACTACTAGCCTGGTATTTCGTAATATTTATCCCCATAGTAGATGTTACTTAACATCTAATGCTCATATAATACTAGCACAACACCATAGCTCTTTTCAAATGCAGTTCAGAAATATGTATTGTACATCCCCAGCTTTGTAGGTGGCATTTTCCAGATAACCCAGCAAGCAGATGTCACAAAACCATCAGGCAGTTTTCGCTTAGGATGCATCGGTTAAGGTTCTTAAATAATGTGCTAAACCAAGGGTGTCAAACTTATTTGGCTTGTGGAGCCAAATATGGACCATGAGGCTTCTGACAGGCTGGACAACCCACAAGTGGTACCAATGTTAATTCCTACAGCTGCCAGAGTAGCTGTTTCAGGGTGGCTCTAGAACCCAGGGGGCTAACACCACTATCACACCCCTCCAGACTTTCCCCTGCTGCCAGTCTTAGTCACCAGAACCAACTCCAATTTCACTGGCAAGTAAGGATGGGGAGCGTGTGTGTGTCATTAACTCCCTGGATTCTGGAGCTGTACTAAAACAGGAGCTGGTAAATGAGTGTGACTATAAGAGATCACCTCCATCATTCTGTGTCACAAGGTCCCTGTCAGTAAAATGGGGACTTAGGATTCTGAGCTGCCTTACAGAAAAGATGAAGCTTAAAATCACAGCTCTTTAAGTGTGTTGGGGTCCTCTGAGGAAGCTACTATGTGAATGCAGAGTATAACTATCAAGATACTGGAGCTGTATTCTGAAGCTGCGTAATTCGTCCTCTTCCAAAACAGTACTCTGAAATCTCTGTCATCAGCCTGCATCAGAAGGGAGCATGAAACAATAGTTCTGTGATGAACCATAGTCACTTCTCAAATCACAGCATCCTGGACTCTGCAATTCTGTGACTGTATAATTTAGTTTTTCCTCCCAAGGCACCACAGAATTCAGGATTTTTGCCAAGAAATTCACTTCTCTGCTATAGCCAGGCACCCCATATTTTGTTTTCTGTTTATCACCCTGCCCTCCTGGGGCCTATTACTCTGCATCTTTCCCCACAAGGCGAGATTCATGGGATTCACAGTACATACTGTATTCATTACTCTGTGGAGCTACACAGTAAAGGGCTGGTTGCCAACCCTCAAGTCTAGCTCACAGCAAGGAAGCAGGAGAAACAGAAGTGCAGGGTGACTATCTAGGACTGACAGGCTGCATCTATGTGTGCATTTACTGTGCAGTAACTTACTGTGCAGAAAGTAGTTTTTAGATTTGTTTCTACATGTGTAGGTGTTATAGCACAGTAACGCTGTGTGTTCACTGATTTGGGAGTAAAGTTACTCCCAAGTCAGTCCACACAAACAGGTTTACTGTGCAGTAAGGTGTCTACAGGTGCTGTACGACACAGTAACTACTCGGAATTTGCTCCCAAGTCAGTGCAAGTCGCCATAGTTACTGAGCAGTATGGGCATGCATGTGTAGACACGTGCCCGTACTGCACAGTAATTTTCCGTTACTGCACAAGTTACTGCACAGATTACAGTGCATGTGTAGACGCACACACAGACATTACTGCGCAGGTTACAGTGCATGTGTAGATGCACACACAATTACTACCAGTAGAGCAGCCAAGGCCTACAAAACAGGAAACACAAGCCATGAACTGCCAATGAGCTTTGTCCTTTTCCTGGCACGCATCAAAAGAAGGATGTTCTGAGTTAGTGGATGTCTGGACAGAATCATGGGGACCAAAGCCTGGGGTATGGACTTAGGGTACTTAAAAAACAAACAACCCCCCCAACATACTCATGCTTGAAAACAATCAAGAAGCAATGCTTTTTATGTTATTTAACACTCTCAATGCTGAACTATAGCTGTATGTGCAGAGGCAGCAAGAAAATGCAGGATGAAACAGAAAGCATTTAATGATAATAGAGCAGATCTCTCTTATAAAAGACTTTAGGAGCTGCTTCTAATCTGGTCTCATTTTTCTGTGTAGTACATGGGGCCTTGCTTATTATATTGGCCACTGGCAGCCTCTGCTCTAGTTTGAAACTTGGGCCCTAAATGGTCTCTTGGGTTCCTACTTGATTTGCAAGATCAGAGGGTCAAATACATCTAGAGAGCTCTTACAATCCAGCACTTGGCTACCACCAAACAAGACATACTTCCTCCCCACCTGAGCTGCTGCAGGTTTCCCAGGCAGAAAAGAAGAAGAGTTCCCCTCCCATGTAGGGTTGCCAACTCTGACTGAAGCTATTCTGGGAGATTTCCCCAGTGAGATAAGGAGCTGGCCCTGCCCCTGGCACACCCCGATGATGCATGTGCTCCTGGATTGCTTTCAGTAGTCACCGGGCGATGGGAAACAGACTAACTTAGCAGAAAAAAAGTAGCAACCTACAACAAAACAACTAGAAAGTGATTGACTTTTTTTTTTTTTAAGACCAGCAGGTACTGTGTAACAGACACTGACATGAGAAAGACACAGTGGGCCACATTTATCTGTGCCAATGAAGGCAAGCAAAAGGGAGCAACAAGAGCCACTTCCACATAGTGATACCTGGTAACGTCTCTGACAGCCAAGAACTCCCAAATTGACAAAATCACCAAAACACAGAAAGATACAGACACCATTTTTGTCATATGAAAGAAGAAGGCAAGCAGAGGAGAGACCATGCCAGTTTCTACAATACTAATATATTTTTATGCATGTTAGATCCTGTGCAAACCATTTCACAGCAAGTGGCTGTTTTACTCCATGGAATATCTGGATTGCTCTTTACCAAGCCTTGGTTACTCTTCTAGAGGGAAAGCGGGAATCTGTTTAAGAGTTGGCTTCAAAGCACTCTTCCAGACTTCTTACCAGTGATTAAGTTGAATCCTGGCAAAAGGAAGGAGTGCACAAGGACCCACAGGTCCCAGGGCAAGTGACTGTGCTATCTTGAAGAGAGACAGCATACAGAGATGCAGAGGATACTGATTGATTGCAATCTTCTGATCATTTCCTTGGTGCCAGAAATTTGGGCAGCGTTTCTCCAATGAAACTATTGAGTTTCTCTTCCCATGGGCAAGTTACCAAATGCAGACTTCATGACTTAAAATAATGCTTAAATCTACAATGCTATTTCCCATCATTTGCATGCCTTGGGTTTGGTTGCACTCTGTATATCTTTGCCTGAATACAACAGATGCTGGGTACAAACAAGAAATAACATTCTGATGAGTGCCAGGTACCCATTCCTGAATTATCACAAGTGCTGGTGGCTCATAGAGCCACTTCCTAAAGGTTGCAACCACTACCTTTAATTTATGCAGCTCCAAGGGTAGGGATAGGATATAATTAGTGACAGGTGACAAAGGACATCCAGATTTTACACATACCTCCTTCATGGAATAGAGTTATACTTCTCACATGGAACAATAACAAGTACATTGAACATCACTATCCAATGTCCCCTCCTCATGCCCAGAAGCACACAATTTCTCTTAAAAATGACCCCTTGTAAGTTAAGTACAGTGAACCGCTGTCTCTGGAAATGTAAGGTTTTGGTGCCTCCATGTGGTCAGAAGCTTAGACAGCAGCTTCTGCTTACTCCATACCTAACCTAGCAGAACTTATCTGACCCTAAACCTTGCATAGGTATTGACTCATTTATTGGCCCAGCCAGAAGGACTCATATTTTTTAAACACCCTCCTAGATTGCTTTTCTTGAAAGACAAATGTATCTTTCAAGAAACTACAAACTTACTCTCAGCTTTCGAATGGGAAGATGAAAGTAAGAGAAGTAAACATAAGTCCAACACTACCAAAATAAAGTTTCCTTTTTACTTTACCTCAGAGGTCTCTCTCTCTCTCTCATTCGCCCTCCCCTTTCCAGTTCTGGGAACTTTCAACAGACTCCATCAGACATTTCAGGTTACTATAATATTTATTTATTTATTTATTAGATTTATATCCCACTCACCAGGTAATGGAAAATGCTCCCATGCCAAAGTGAATATTCATACTGGTAAAACTGGGACTGGAAATTTAATTATAGTCTTAAAATGTTTTTCCCTCATTTTATTAGTGACAGAGGGTTTAAAATCACCTGTAACGGATGACCAAAAAGATGATTATGGTGGAAGGAGTTGCTTCATGAATTTTAAAGTTGTCTTGTCCAAGGGACAAAAGACAAGTGAGTGGTGTTTACTAATCCTTTATTACATTATAAGTGTAGGTTTCATCTACTCTGAAAGACACTATGAATAGCTGAAGAATGACCCTACTTACGGAAGATCCACCAAAGCAGTAAAACCTGGGTAGCTCCTATAGGGCATATTTTTTTTTCATTCAAGTTGTTTAGAATTGTGTTTGGATAATGCGCTTGTGAGAAAAGGATTCAGTGGCTCTGCCTTTTTAATTAAAAGCAAGGCAAGTTCCCAACCCACATATTGTGTCATTCAAGGAGCCCTCCAGCAAAAGATATAGCAATCAGGACTAGTTGTTCATATTTCTACAAGTGCTGGGTGGGGTGAAGGGGGTTTTTTTGTGGGTGGGAGGGGAGAACACTCCAGGCATGTGCAAGTCATAAAAATTCAAGAGTGGGCAAGTCAAATTTCATTCACATCCCCCTTTAAACAAAGATATAAAAAGCATGTAGTGGAACTGGCACATTAGCAAAATCTACAGGTACTAAATTCAGAAGAGCTAAAAGCATTACCGGAGAGTCCAGATAGACTTGGAAAGATTAAAAAGCATGAATAGGAAATAAAGCAAAGAGGAAAGCAAAAATAAGTAGCACTCCGTTATTAGAGGGAGAAAGAAATTGGAGAAGCAGCAAGACTGAGGCACCTCTGGGTGAACAAAAGAATGAAGTTAGATGTGAGTTGACATACAACAGGGGAACCAACACACCAATGAAGTTTGGAGCTGTCTGGATGCAGAAAAGTAACACCAGAAAGCAGGGGGGCAACAGCTCCTTTCACTGAACCTGTGATAGGACCACCTTTAGCGCACTCACTTTTGGGAACTTCAGCTCTGAAAAGAATTGAGGAAAAAGCAAGAGAAGTAGTTAAGGCTTGAAGAGGCAGATCTATGAGGAAAGATTAAGGAAAAGAAGAGCTAGATCTCTCTGGCTGGACTATGACAACTAAAGAGAAATATAAAAGGGTGAATATGCCAGGAGAGTATAGTTTCAGACAGTGCTGGAGGGTTAAGATAAGAGGAAGGAGATGAAATAAACAAAGGAAAGTTTAGGCTGCATATCAGGAAAGTTTTCTAACAGTGAGATCTAACCAACTGTAAAAGTGTCCTTAAAGTAGGGAATAGTCTTCCCAAGGTAAGTAATGTCTACACTGGCTTCATGCTATTCACTAGACAGCCACAGAAAATAAGCCCTACTCACCCATTTATATTCCACATGCTCCAAGCCCAGGGCCATGACAATGACAATGCAGAAGTTCTGAGGACAGCTCCAATCACCACTTTCAAGAGGCTGAGATTTTGCTTTACAAAGCTTAAGTGGCCATGCCCAAAGACGTTTTATAGAATGTGATGGTAAATCCAATACTTCATGTGTTGAGGGGAGGGTTCTCTACTCCAACCCCAAACTTCCTCCTCCTGTAGTGTCCGATAGGACTTTATTCAGTGATGTTCATCTGTAACTAGAACTGAGTGCATCCAGGGCAGTGACATAGCAGCCTTCTGCACACCCACCAGCTATGAAGGATCCCATTCTGGGGGTAACAGATTAGTCCCATGTGAATTTAAATCCTTGGCCATGCTTACCAACAAGAACAGTGAATGCCAGTTTTGATTGTGCTTATCATGAAAACCCTTTCCCACTGGGAAGTGAAATGCAAGTCAGCCCAACTGATCATACAAAATCTCCCAAGCCACCATATAGGAACAGTTTAGTTACTACTGACCTTGGGTGTATACAACTCAATGTCTTTGAGTTGATAAGCTACATATCATGCTACCAGCCTCTCAAGAACTTAGATCTTTCTGTATCAAGAGCCAGATCACTGTCAGTCACCAGTAATTCTTGACACGTGAAAGATTCTCAATGACTGTCCAACCCACAGAATCCAAAAAATGTGGACTGAACTGTCTCTCAATACTGAAACAGGATTTGAACCTGTTAAAGACCTTCAATAAAGAAGATTCCACAGCATCCATTGGTAGCCTGTTTCAGTGCTTCACCACCTGTCTGTTAGAAAGGTGTTCCTAATATCCAGCCTAAATCATCTGTGTTGCAGATCAGGCTGATTTCTTCTCATCTTCTGCAGTGCCCATAGAAAACAACTGACCACTGTGCCTTTTAAAACAGCCTTCCACTTACTGAAAGTCTGTTATTTTATCCTCCACTTCCCATCTTAAGCTTTTCTTTTCTAGACTCAACCTCTCTCTACAGGTCAGGCTTTCTGCACTTCTTATTGCTCTGTTGTTTTTCTGTAGTTTATTTACACAGCCCTCCCTCCCCCCAGTATGTAGTGACCAAAAAGGGACAATATTCTAATGGAAACCTAAGGACATACAACCTCCCATGTCTTACTTAACATAACACTCCTCTTAACATGTCCCATTATATTATTCACTCACTCAGTGACACAATCCAACCTGCTCCAATCCAGTTCCACTGGCAAGGGACAATGGTACTCTAACAGAGGCAATGTTTCCATTCCTTCTGAGGTATCAGGGTGAGAATATAATTCAGTGCAATTGGGCATTGCCTGAAAGCTCTGTAGCCCAGCTGGAAAGCTGGCAAGGCAGATCCTCAGACATATTATTAATGTCGCCACTCAGCAAGATGTCAAGGATTAGCTAGATCCATAAATTAGCATAAAAATTAGTGCTCAAGACAGGAGGTCATCAATTAGGGGCCAGTATATGCAGATTAGCAGAGCAAATTGGAGGAGTCCAAACTCCATTCAAAAGGGAGCTCCTTGGTATAGAGCTGAAGTGGGAGGATGTGAAGGGAATTCCTTCTGTCTGGGGCTGCTGTGATGCAGCTGTTCTGTGCAGTATCACTCTTTTAATCACTCCTGGTGCCAAAAGAGGCTTTTTCACTTTGTGCCAATGGCAGACTAGCTATAAGAACATGAGGGAGCTAGACTTGTGCCAACAAATTGAACCAGCACTGGTCTCTGTTAGCCAGATCGCCTTCCTTAGCACTCAGGCTTCTCAGAGCCAATTTCTGACTGTCAGCACTGAGGGAAATGTTGTACCAGATTCAATTGTACTCCTGGTGGCATGAGCCAAGCACACCAAAAGCAGGGTTTTTGGAGGGGTGAGGAAAGAAAGAAACTCATACAAACCACAAGGTGGGTACAAACAGACTGAAATAACAACCCTGTCTGGTGTAAATCCAGTTTTTTTATTGAATTACACCTATTTCTCTTTTTAAAAATAAGCCTATTTAAAATAACGTATAAAGTTATGGCACCATGTATTAAGCCAAAATGTACTAGAATTCATTTTAAATCCACCCTCCCCACACTCCAGCACTGGCTGGGGAACCAGTCCCACCCTCCAATGCCTGCTGGGGAACCCCCAGAACAGCTCCTTCTGCTCCCTTTCTCCCTCACCTTCTGAAAACAGTGCTAATGCTGGGAGTGGGGAGATGCATGGCTAGGGGAAACTGACTGCAGGCTCACAGCCAAGAGCTGGAATACCCAAACCCCATGACCCAACAGTGAACTTCTGTTGAGTTGGGGGGATCACAGTAATTCATTGGGCTTCCTGAGAAGTGCCAGGACTTACAACAAGGAGCTACTCTTCTGTCTCCGCCTCAAATGCTTTCTCAGTGATTGTTCAGCACTCCAGCTGGAAGACTGCATGTCTGTCTGCCCCTTGTACTGCTCCTTTTTTTGTAGCACTTCCAAGTGCTGCAGAACCTGTAGCACAACAAATGCATGTCTGTCCTTGGCCAGTCATGACAATGCAGCTGGCCAGAAACCCACAACTAGCAGCTTTTAGAAATCCAGAAAAGGGGTTTCCTATGTTTCAGCCTAATAGTTGAGTGTTTCAGGTACTTAGGGAATTAGGAGACCCAGGTGCTAGGTTACCTTGACCTTGAGCGGGAAATTGAACCTGCATCTCTGACTTTCCAGTATGAAGCTCTCTCTAGTATTTTGCAAATCAGGCATTACCTACTCCCTTTTCCACAGTACTTTTTGAAGCTGGACCTTTGGACTCCCCAGCCAAAAAGATATGTGGGACCAGGAAGAACAAGGCAAGCTAGAGGACATGTGATCCAATGAGATGGCTGCTATCTTGGAAGAGAACCGACCCAATAGAGCAGAAACTCTCACTGTTTTGCTCTTCATACTGTCCTGAGAGCTTAATGCAAATTACAGTAACATTTTATCATTTAGTAGAAATGCATCAGTTACCTTTTAACAACATAACAATGTAAAAGTAAGAATCTGAATGCATGTTAAGCTAGGCTTAGATAAATGTTTAGATAGAGCACATCCTCCTAGTTAGCTAAGTTCGAAACAAAATATCAAGTTTCAATGTTGAAGTCCTATTTGTTTGTAAAGCAACATAAAAATCAACATTTCTTTATCAAACTAAAGTGCACAAATACAAACCAAGACTTGTGATAAGCAAGGGGTTTTGGTACTATCTTTTATTGGACCAACTGTATAATTGGGACCAACTGTACAGTGTCTCAGTGGAAGACATGTTAGACAAGGTTTTGGGAACTAAGCATCCTTCTTCAAATCTATCCCTCTGACATATTTCCTGGGCCATCACAACTACAATACTTCAATTTTACTACTACCTGACTGGCTTTTAAATGTAAATCTTGATTAAAAGTGATTTAAGTCAACCCACCCCACAAACCTACCTTCTGCCTTCCAAAAGAGTCCTTGGAGTGGGTGTTACATGGCCAGACAGCTTTGGTAGAACCCTAGCCAGCGTGCAAAGGATGAGGGATGGCTGAATTAAAGACTAGTGCTTCATAGTGTTAAAAATAAACAAACAAGCAAAGACTGTGTTTTTCCCAGCATGTATGTAAGCCAAGTTTTTCACAGTAAAAAGTTTAAGAAGTGGTACTTCCCTTCGCTTGCTTCCTACCTCCAACCCTCCAAGAAAAACTGGGACTCTAATCAGCTATCAACACATTCTTTTCTGATTACTGGCCCAGGACACAGACATGGAAACATAAACTGGCTATATGTCTACCGCTCTCAATGCTTTAAAAATGATGTCTCTGCTACCTCATTGCACAGACTGTTAAAGTTAATTATTGTGTTGTTATTGGATAGCTGATATCCTAGGCTTTTAGAAAATAGAAAATATGATTTCTCGGTGTTATTACTGGTCACTAAAATCTCACAATAATTCAGAGAAAGAAACAAGATAGCAATCAATTTTTTTTAAAGATCACATATAGTATTTTGCAAGGCACCTCAAGCTTGTTTAAATCCTTCACTTAGATCTAGCATAAGAAAAGTAAACAATTCACCTTTTAAATATTTACCATATTTATTTCTAGTATGGATGTTTCCAAGGATCTGGACCTTAATCTTTCAGATCATCATTGGTCCCCAAGTCTACTATTTTAGCACAGCTCAATGTTTAGTAGCTAAGAGCTAAGATTTAATAATAGGGTTATTAAAATCCCTTATTTGGCTCAGGTGGAAGAACTGTTTTGCAGAAAAACATTGCTACTATTACAGCCCAAATGGTTGTCTGCCAGCAGAAACAGCTTCTGTTCAAAAAGGCTTAGTGAAAAGATTTCTGCTCTTCTTAGAGGGAAAATTTAGCCAGCAACTAAAATAGCACTTTCCAAGTAGGTTGGCTAGTTACTTGTCATGATTTCCCACCATGTCATGTCTGTTCTGTATCCACCTTATTTTGAAAAATGATGAACTCAGGATCCTACTGAAGTCAGCTGCAAGAGTCTCATTTTCTTCCATGTGGCCAGAAGTCTTGCTCCCCCCCCCGCCCAGAATGTTTTGTGACAAAAACTGCATATTCTGTGCCTTTTGCCCTGCCAAGCACTAAACAGCAATGTCAAAGCTAACTTGTTTTCTTTCAGATGGCTCTGAGACAAGAGAACAAGTGTACAGAGGAACAATGTATAAAAAGCAGCCACTCTGGAAAGGCTGAGCTTAGTGTCATTCTTATATCAGGTCACAATACTGAAATGTCTCTAGCTTATGCCTGGCAGAATGGTGTGCCCAGAAGGTAGCTGCTCCTTCTGGAAGTTAATTCCATTGAAGTAAAAAGTTGGGAATTCTGGGTGCATGGCACATGTGAAAAATCAAGGCACCTATTCAGGAGTCTGAATGAATTTACATGCCTGCTTTTATGGACCCAAACGTGGAAGTATTGGCCTTACTGTCCTGAAGTGTGAGGCACAGATCTCCTGTATTTCTTTTCCAAGGTGGATTTAGAAGCACTTCAGAACCTCAACAGTTTTACATTTCTTTTATTAATGGTCCGATTTCTCTTTAACCCCTACCCCTAATATACAGGAAGAAACCTTATTCTTTTTTGCCCATTCCACTCTGATTACTATATCACATTCTGCAGGCTTACCTTTCTGATTTGTTTACAATATGAGTCTTAACTGACCACACATTGTTTTGAGCTCTTCACATGCTTTATTTACCCCAATCCCTTTTATACTTCAAATTTCAATCTGTGAATGGACATCTGTTTACTGCTTAATGTTCCTTGTATTCTTATTTCTCAGAGAAAATGCAACCAGCCACATCTTAATGTTGTGGTCCTTCACAGGTCTCCAGCCTTGAACTCAACAGAATTTCACTACTTCCACCTGTCAGGTCAGACTCATGACTTTTCTTGAATCTCCCATGTTGTAATTTCTGGAAACTAGTCTCCTTAGACTGATGCAAAAGAGCACCTGTTAATCAAGAAAACCAGCCAGCCATACATTTGGGTGCCATAAGAGCATCAGTATTTCTATCAGATCCATAGGGTTTGAATCACTGTAGCAATCAGAAGTACATTTAGCCTTAGCCAAGAGGATTCTGTCCACCACTTCTTGAAGGGATTGTTTCATCCCATGGTAGGAATTCAAGCAGAGTTGTACTTGACTACACTATACAGTTATATTTGACTTAAGGTCATCAAGCTGCAACTATAGTCTGGTCTGTTTGTTGTGTGTGAGGTTCCCCTCCCCTGGCTGATGTGCATTTGTTATTCCCCACAAAGAACAGATGCCCTTTGGGTGGTAGTTCTGGCTATACTCCATTTCCAACACCTGTCAGCTGCTGCTGTAAAAAACCATTGGAGAAGGGATTCTAAATCAGCAATGAGTATGCCCAAGACAGCAAGGCTCCTCTTCCTTATTACAATGCAAAGAGTTTGTGGAAATGAAAGACTCATTCCAGAAAACCTTCCTGAGATGCATTCTGGCCATGTTCCTGGGATGACATGAGCTTCCCCCTGGCCCAAGGGAAAACAGGGAAAGCATGTGCAGCCCTGTCATGTCACTAACCATTCTTTATTCTTCTCTCAAACACAATCAATAATTGCAGATAGCTTGCAAATGCATTTAATCACTCACTTCTCAAATGCAGCTTGGGATAGGCCAGTTAGCATTCCCAGTGGACAACATTCCATGAAAAAAAAAAATCAATGGGTGTGACCTTTTTGACCTCTGCTGAGTTCACTGCCTGTTTGCATGCTGCATTTTACATTTCATTTGGTAATAAAGTTAATTGTTAATAGTATTGATTTCAGACCATAGGACATTATTCGCTGTATGGGCAGGGTGTACTTTGGTTTGCCTATCCTGAACTTCCTAATAAAGACTGTCTTATTCTTAATAATTTTTCACACACAAATTCAATATTAATCACAACCGGGGTTTGCATGGCTGGAGATCATATTCCCCACCGATACTACCTTCACCTTCTGTAGTCCCTGAACACGTTCAAATGAACTGAAAATGTGTGGACAAAATCACCCACTTAGAGAAGAAATTCATTGAGGGCGATGCAAACTGTATAGTGCTTTGGGACAGGAACATTGTTTTTGTTCCTGGGTCTATGGCTGGGCTAAAGCAATATAAATAAGTCAATATATATTCACACTCATAGAATTTCTGATGATCTGGTTTGGAGTGCAGAATGAGAATTAACTTCACCTCTGCAAACAAGCAGGAATAATAGCCTAAATAGATCATTTAAGATGAGATGTGAGTGGTAAGAAAAGAAATGTACAGAAAGAAGAATACTTAGGTCCATTCCAAGACCCCCAAACACCACAGCTTCTTTCAAACCCTGTCGCTACAGAAACAATTTCCAACCACCCTGCCAGAAGCATTACATGGCACAGAGGAAGTTCTATGCAGAAGGCTGACAGGAGAAACATAGAAGGCAGGGTAGGTTTGTAGAAGGCTGACAAGGGGTCAGGGATGCGGAAAGAGGATGAAACGATAGAGAGATCCCCCTCCAACTCCCACTCTCCTTCCACCACATAACCAGACTGTGGAAATCACCATGCCATAAATGCAGAGGGGGCTTCTGCATAGATTCCTGGCTAGTCTCACTACTTCTGAGCCACTTAACACTACACAGTAGACACTAGACAATTTGGGACCAGGCTTGCCTGTTGGCATCAGCTACCTTTGCAGTGGAGTGTGGCAGCTGTTAGACAGCTGCACCGTAGTCATATTCAGTACTTTAGGAAAGTGAAAAAAATCCTGTTTCCAACTAATGCTGCAGAAGGAGTGTTAAGGAAACAGCAAACTATTACCTACATTGAAAGTCTAGCCCTGAGACTATATTTCACTAGCCCATCCAAAGAGTAGGCTATCAGGCATTCTCCCTATCAGATGTTTGCTAGTTAAAAGCATTTTCTGGTTAAACAGCTTGAAACTCATTGCCCAGTTTTTCTTTTGGGAGAGAAGGGACAAGTCCTGAAACATCATCTTTTTTTCCATTAAATTTTCCAGAGGATGCATCATGTTTTTGCGTTAGTCAGCTGGCATGCAAGTGGCATTGTTACCTACCAGTTAGAGACCTGCAGGTTACGGCTATCTCCAGCACCAGAGATGATCTGTACAGTTAATGGTTTTCCAAGATCTACAGCATTGTGCACAGAGATCTATCATACAGATATTGTCACAGGTGCCAGACTTTGCTGAGGCACTAAATTGGCCATAACTCAATTTCCCATCACCCCTAAATGGCACCTCTCCTTATGTACCTTGGCCAAGTAGTGTGGAGTACAGTACATATCTTCCCCTGGCACTTTTATATCTGGCTTGTCAATAATTAGGTTATGTAGGTTTCCACAATGCTCACACTTTCCATCTGCATCATATTTACTTTAAAAGGGATGTGAGAGTAACATGCCCCATAAAGTTCTGGACTATGGAAAAGTGATCACAGCATTTAGATCTTTAACACAGAGTTGTTTAAGAGCTGTTATCCCCATTTGGGATTCAATCTCATTTCCATGGCCATGATTGTGGAGGTCACCTGCCTGTTATCAGTTACTGTTAATTAAAAGATTAGGAGATCTGGAAAGTCACCCTGAGAAATAGATTATTACCAGCAATCACAGTTGTTGGCAACATGGCAGAAGACATGTTATGAAGAAGGAGAATCCTGTTTCACTTTATGCACCAAAAGGGTAGTTTCTCAGCGGTGTAACCACTAGTTTTGGTACTTATATGGAGTTCCCTAGTTAATTCCATGTGCACTGGGAGCATGCAAGTGTTCACACTGCTATTAAGCATGGCCAGCAGGCTGTACTCTGGTTAGGTAGATATGCATCTGTGTGTGTGTGTCCCCCATGAACATAACTCAGGAAAGTATAGCTGAGCAAAAGTGCCAAACTAACATCTGAAGTGAGTGGGTTTTTTACTGCAACCTCAGGATGTTTCTGATACTTTGGTGGCCTTCAGCAGACCTGATTTTTTTCTCTGAGTTGGTCACATTGTGTGTTTACATTAAACAGTTCATTCCACGTAACCAGCTATACAATAGTTCATTCACTTGATATCACATTAGCAACTAACACCGTCCAGGGCTTAGCCAAGGCTTAGAGGAAAGGATCAAAAACCAAGGCTCCTCCCTTCTCAAGCAGAACCTCAGCTGGAACACACTAGTATAGCTCCATTGACTTTCACTGTAATATGACATTTTATATCAGCTACAGACCTGACTCTTGGGTTTCATCCTTCATTTAACCACCTCATCTTTTCATCTTGGACTAATCACAAGCCTCTGTCAGTTTCCTCAGTTATAAAATAGGTATAAATGATATTAAGTTACTTTTCTTAAAATACTTTGAGATCCCTGGATAAAAGACACCATAAAAGGCAAAATTTAGGGGATAGCTCCAGAATGAAATAACTATGATTCAGTTCAAGATGAGACCTTTCCTGACTGCCACCTATTGGCATACTTTGTGTAAAGCATAAGTGTATACAAAGCACCTCAAGATGCACCCCCGCTCCATGCACTCCCATCATGATGACAGAAGTATGCTAGGGATTAAACCCACAGCAGCAGAGAACTATTTTCCTTGGTGTGTGTACGGAATGACTGCTGAAATCCTGACTAGTAAAGATGACATGCAAGAGATTTCTTAATGTGTTTTTTTCATATTTCAGGAAAAGAACGTCTAATATCAACATAGTTATGCCCAGCGTCAAAGCTTACTGACTTATTCAGGTGAAGAATTCCCAGTATCATCATAAAGAATTCCTTCCCAGGCACAGCAAGTCCTACAGGGGCCAAGTCTATCCAACAGTGTGTGCCCTTACTAGAACCTGGGCTCAGCTTTATTCAGCCAGAGATGTCACCATTCTTCATAGACCATGGGGATTTTTTTAGTGTATATAACCTTGCTATCTTCAGGTCCAAGGGGAAATTCCATTGAATAGAACAGGGGGTGTCAACCGAGGGTACTTGGGAAGGCCCTAGGAGGTACATGCAGGCAGGCAGGGACAGAGAGCCGCCAACCACCGCCTTGTGCTGCTGCCTCCCAGAAGCAGGGCCAGAGGGAGGGGACAAGGGCAGTGGTGCCCATCCGCAGGCCACACAGGCACTGCCTGGCCGACCAGACACTAGGAATACACTTACTAAAAAAGGTTGAAAACCCCTGGAATAAACTAATCCTTTTTACCTCCTAGGAGAGATAAAAAGGGTAGGATCTTTTCCCTGCAAGACCATGCTAATATCTTTCTCATGGTACACGCTATAAACATTGAACTCTGTTCTATTATTTTGTGAAAAAGCAATTAAGACAATTTATAAAATAAAGTCTTCGCTTAATGTCCAGTGAAACCAAGATTAGAAAATGACATTAGCATCCAGAGTTCAAGTTAACTAACCACACAGAGTGGACTAAACATGACTGAACAGCTAAAAGAAAAACTATGCTCAATTTACAGCGGTGATAAAATAACAAAACAAGAGCAGGTACAGGAAAAAAGAGAATAAAGGAAATATAATAGGATGAAGGAAATGTAATAATGCTATTATACAAATCAAATCTGTCCTTATCTGGAGTCTGGACTTCTGTTCAAAAGATCCCACCTCAAACAATATAGCAGTTTTAAAGGAGAATGAAGGTGTGTAAAAGTCAGGAGAAATTATTCTATGATGAGAAGTTGAAGGGATTGGGTCTCCTTAAGTTAGAGAGATGAAGAGGTCACATAAGAGAGATATACAAAATAAGGAATAATCTAGAAAAAGTAAATTGGGAGCTTCTATTTATCTTCTCCTAAAAGGAGGATAAGGCAACTTCTAATCAAATTAAAAAAGCAATACATAAAAAACCCAGAGTTTGTTTTATTTTTTAACAAACAGATCACAAAGGTAGGTTGTAAAATTATGCTACAAAGAGTCTGTGAAATTAATAGTTTAGCCTGTCTACTCATTTAATTGTTTAGTGTTGTTAAAATGAGACATCCCTAGTTCTATTAGAAGGGACTGCAGATATAAGGCGTTGTGCTTCATGACACAAGGTAACTACTGAGTCACAGGAGCTGGGAAGTTCCTCTGTGGATAAGTTATTTTATAGTCCCTTCTCTGATCTATTTTTATTGACCTTTGCCAAAGTCAGGAAACTGGACTAGATAGACTACAGGCCTGATCTAGTATGACAATTCTACTAGATGTGTGCACAAGCCAACCAGGTCATTGAGAAGATCTTTACCTTCCCCACCATGAGATACACTGCCCGTGAATGCACTTTAGTCAAAATCTGCTTTACCCAGGAGCCCGTCCGTCTCAGACAGCACCAACAGAATTTCCAATGTGCACTGAATCTCAGACAAATCTCAGATGTCACTACTGAACCTTTAATGTATGACATTGTAGTGAGAGGCCTAGGGCAAAATGCTTTGCAACATCTGACCTAAAGCTTCCTGTACAGTTCACCATTCCCAGCAGTTGTGAGAGGCCATGTCCCTTTAGTAACTATGAGCCTGTTTAATCCATGCATCTAGCATTCTAGGTTATTAACTGCAATCACTGTATACATTTTTGAATCACGTGATTCTAGCTCTAGGGAAAGGTATGTCTTAGACTGGGAAGTGAAGTCTCACATTTATTCTCCGAACATGTACCTCACAGAAGGAGTTGTGTCAGTTCCCCACATACCTAACTTCCTCCCACTATACCCACAGAATCATTGCCCTCCAGGGACCTCTACTAGGATGAGGGGGGTTCTTTGTGGCTACTGCTGAAATTGCCAAAAAAGGCTAATTCTGCTGCCAATCCTGACAGCAAGTGACAGCAGGCACTCACCTCTGTAGGACTGACTGCCATTCAAACCACAGTACAGAAGCTAAGGAACAACTAACATGCAGTAATAGTTTTTGCTTACCAGTGATCTGACCTGGATTTCTATTGAGATCACAAGTGGGAAAGGCCCCATTGTCCCATTTCCCTAAGCCAGCCAGTCTCCTCAGACTTTTGCATCTTCTTAAAATGGAATAACGTGCACATCTGGAGGCAGCTTCCCCAACAAGACAGAAACAAACAAAAGAGACATAGCACAGGAATGGGGTTACAGAGGTATTCTGTGTGGTGCCAAGGACCCTCAATTCCCAGGAGCTTCAGTGGTAACCAGCACAATTAGTAGCTTCAAGGATCAGACTCCAGGGATAATATATGCACCCAGGGAAGCTCAGGTGATAGTTCCAGAGGTACAAGGAGCCTGAAAAAACCACCAGATGACTGTCTCAAGTTCAGAAGCTTCTTTTGTACCTTGTTACTCAATACTGCCTGAGTACGTGCATAAATAGGACTACACCATTCAATGCCTGCTAAAATGAATATGGTGGCTGAAGACTGCCCTGGTCTAAAAAGTACAACCAAGGGAAAGAGCCATCTAGGAACGCTGGCAACTAGGCCTGTGTGAAGCAGCTAGTACTCGCTTTGGATTCGGATTCAGCTGATTCAGGGGACAGTGATTTGATTTGGTGATTTGAATCACTGTCCTGATTTGATTCGGCTGAATCTGATTCGGAGATTTGGCAGCAGCTGAATCACTGAACCAGTGAGGTCAGGCCCATCCCCTGCCCTTCTCCCAGCTCAGCTATGGCTGCCCTACCTGCCCCAGCTCCCACCATTTGGGGAAAAAAAAGCCCTGGTTCAGCAGGTGCTGCCAGGCAGGGGGAAATCCCAACTGCCACCCACTGCCCCACGCTGCATGGGGGGCTCTGCATGAGACCCCAGACCCCACCACCCTGCTTCCCCAGCCCCCTCACGGTTGCCCCACATAGGCCAGCTCTGGTGCTTTAAAAAAAAACAGCCTGAAGAAACCCCAGGACTCACTGCTGCTGCTGGCAGGGGGTGATCTCAGCTGCACCCCCTCACGTGAGGGCTCTGCACAAGCCCCCAAACCTGGAGGCTGCACCAGGAGCAGTGAGTCCTGGGGCTTTTTTTTTTCTTAAAGGGCCAGAGCCCTGGCAGGTGGGGCAGCCATGGGCGGGCCAGGGGAGCAGGGGTCAAGGGAGCCCATGGCAGAGCTCCCCATGCAGCGTGGGGCAGTGGGGATTGCCTCCCATCCAGCAGCACCCAGTGAGCACCGGGGCTTTTTTTTGAAG
>NW_017728947.1:76803516-76822966 GCF_001723895.1 Crocodylus porosus
GGTCAGAGGGGGCTGGCATGCCCCCCCATGGTCCCCTCCCCCAGGTCCCTGCCCCTAGTTCTTACCAGCTCCGAGTGGCTGCAGCTCCCTGCTGCAGCCACCAGTGATTGTCTGAATCATCAAAGCTCTCCGAATCTTTGGCAAAGATTCGGAGAGCTTTGGATTGATTTGAACCTTTAAATTAGTCCCCTGATTTGATTCAATTTGGAGATTCGGCCACCAAATTAAGCCAAATCTCCTCCAAGTTGAATCACCACCTGAAGCGTCGTACAGCCCTACTAGGAACCTGCTTCTTTCCCAAGCAAAACAAGAACTTGCTATCTCACAGGGAGAGTGGATGAATTTACATAACCAACTCTCCACACAGCAATTAGCAAATGAAATCAAAACAAAGGAAATGTCCCCTATTAATCTCTCTCTGCCAAAGAGCACCCGACTGCCATATAATCCACAGCAATTAGCCAAATAATGGGAGCGCAAGAGATTTATCTTGAAGCAGGAATTAGGGAGGGCACAATTAATGTACTGCACATTCAGAGTGCAGGTGAAAACTGGTGACCATCCCCCCGTGCTCTGCCACTGCAGACCTATTGGAAGAAACTGCAAAGCTTAGTAGCATGGATCTGGAGGTCTCTGGTTCCTAGTTATACATCAAAAGATTTGCTTGTTAAGGGGTCTAATGCTCCTATCCTCATCATCAGAAAAAATCAGAAGTTGTACCCAGGCAGTGAGTTCAAAATACTGCATCTTTCTATTAATAGTGTCAACTGCTCCCAGATTTTTGGTTGGTCACAGAAAGATCACAGTCCCCATTTGTTATGATGACCAGAAACTCAGGTAGGGTGGGCCTGGTCAGCAATTGGGTGCAGGAATTAAAGGGAAAAAATCAAGGATCTGCAGAAGGTGTTGCTAAACAGCGCAATATGTTATGTGAGCACAGTGCTGAAGGCGGGCTCAGTTGCTAATGGCCCCATCTGCCAGGTGAGATCAAGCTGAGGTCCTGAAAATTTGGTCCCTTTTTATAAGATTAGGCAGGTAAACCCCAAGAGCTTGAGAGAATGTAATTATCCAAAATGGAAACCATCTCTCTGAAGTCCCCCTGCCATTTCAACCAGATTAGTGATCCCTTTCTATAGTTATGAGCTATTGAACACCTGCTACATTCTGCTGCAGGGATGACAACATTTCAGAGGCAAGTTTTCAAAGCACTTTACAGATGAGAATAGTTATTAAATGTTTCAAGATGAAAAGCACTACAGAAAAAAGATGTATGCAGAACCCATCCATGATTTCCCATTTTCTTCCTTATTATCCCCATTCTTAGGAACACTCCTATGGTGACCCTTCATCCACTTTGGGAATGAGTGGCCAATGAAGGCAAAGGAACAGAATAATCTCCCCAAATACTATCATTCTCTGAAGTCAGCTAGCTGGGTAAGTGAACCATTGTCTCTTCTGACTGCTTCCTTTTTGGCTGCATGGGTCTGTTGGCATCTCTGCCCTGGTGCTCACAGGTTCTCACCAACTTCACTTTTCCTTTCACCTAGTTCACTTTAACAAGCAATCCAGGCTGTCAAATCTTCAGTGCAAATTGTTACAGACACAAGAAAGGCTTAAGTCTAAAAAAAAAGTCAGAACCACAGGCATGAGGGCAGGTAAGCATGGGGATGTAGAAGGAAGAACACCAATGAGCACCCAAAGGAGAAAGGTGCTATTTGGAAGATGGATCTTCTTAAATTAGAAAATTAGAAAATTTGTTTCCATCCAGCCTGTTTTCTTCCTTCAGAACAACTCTGAGTACACAGAAGAAAAGAGCTAACAAGGGACCATTAAAGCTCTTACTCTCCTTCTTTCATCTGAACTACTTACAAGAGTAGACAGAAAGTGAGCAAGCAAAGTAAAGAATCCTGAGAATAGAAAATTACCATCGTGCCAGTGCAAACACAAGGGATTCTGGGTGTTTTAAAGTTAACTAAATGCTGTGCTCGTACAGATGAAGAGTCTGGGATGGAAGAGAAAAGGAGCGCAGCCAGTTCTCCCCTACTCTGCCTCCACAAGGTACCATTACAAACAAAGATCTCCAGGCCCCAGCTCAAAGGATGTTAAGAAGGACATTTAAGCAGGGAGTCACAAAGCTACAGATCCTTCTATTTCCAAACTAAATCATGGGTGGCTGAGCAATTTAGATCTCACTGATATTGAGTGTAACAGGACATAGGTCAGAAGTTTAAATTTCAGCAAAGGACATGCTCCCAGGCCTTTTTCAACTCTACACAAAATTGAAGTTCAATTTTATACAGACAACTAGAAAAAGAAGTCAGAAGCTTGTATGCTTTGAAACTTCAGCTGGTGTGTAGGCATCAGTTCTATCAGGAGAGCCAACAGGTAACCTGCCCTGACTTCACTGGTCTCCCATGGATATTGTTCCTCATAGATTTTTAGTTTTCCAAACAGAATAACATGAAAATCCTGAAAGTTATTCTGTAATGAGAGGTGGCTACCAAAATAGTCAGAGTGAGGCAGAAATCAAGCCTGGTAACACACGTAACTTCACTCAAGCCTGGTAACTAACACATGTAACCACACAGGCAGAAGTACTTAACTGCTTGGCATAACTGTCTGGCATAACTGCCAAGCTCCTGCATCTTGTCAAGGCTTGAGCTTTTTATCCAATGTCTCCTTAGTGGCAAACAGCACAGAGACAAGGAAGCTGAGCTAAGGTGAAGTCAGAAACCCTTTCTGAAAATCTATCCAGAGCCTCTCATTTTCTAACATTTCGGGGTTAGACAATTTAGGAAGGACAATGGTTGCTTCTGTATTCCTTCTTTTCCCATAACCCAACTCTGGGAATGGCTACTACTAAATGCTTCCAATAGAGGAAAATAATGCACTGAGACAAGTTATGCAATGCTATATGTGTAGGAAGGGGGACTGTTTCCTGACCTTGCCTGTGGTTGATATCTATGCTGAAGTTTTGCTTAAACCACCTGTTACTAGTTTTTCCTTCTCATCTCCTCATTCTTCCCCCTTCCCCTACTTCCTTCAGTTCTCTTCCTCCATATCTCTAGAGGGTTCATGGAGTCCACAAGCAGCAGTTCATGGAGTCCACAAGTTGCCCTCTGTATTCCTTTCTCCTCTAGCTGCACTGCAAGGGCTATATCCATTCCTAGACTGTACTGTGTGTGCCTAGCATACTAAAGGGTAAAGGACTGAGGTGGCAAGAAAGTGGTAGGAGCAAAGCAAGTGAGAAGCTGACTCCCCAGTTCATGGTGGGACTCAACTTCTCCCAGATCACTCCATAATGCAACCCTGGTGGCCTCACTGGGGTTGTACCAGCACAGCTGAGAGAGAATCTTGCCCTGGCTCTCATTACTCAGGGTAGATTTCCACTGAAATAGCTGCTTTAACCATCTCTCCAGCATTTCCCTTGTCATCACTCACTCAGGGGATTCTTTCCCTTTATCTTTCAACTATTGATTTCCTGTTTCCTGGAAAGTAATAGCCAACTGTCTCCATGAGCCTTTTTTTGACAATTAAGCAATAGAACAGCATGGAGGACTTTTGTTCTGGTCTCGTCACTCTGCTGCACAGGGAAGCTGTCTACAAAACACCACAGGATAATTAACCTCTTACTCTTTATTACACTTCTGTCTTATTTTATACAGACAGTCGGGGTGCTAGCTTGTCTGTGTAGGCTCCCAGTGGGGGTGTTGCAGGCACCTACCCTGGAGATCTTTAAAAAGAGACTGGATGCACACCTTGCAGGATTATTTGTCTCCAGCAGTCTTTCCTGCCTAGAGCAGGAGGGCTGGACCTGATGATCTCATGAGGTCCCTTCCAGCCCTAGACTTCTGTGAATCTGTGAATTTGGCCTGTCTAGACCCCTTAGAGAAGGACCTCCATCAGCACCTACACAAAGATACATAATGCAGCCTCATGTCACTCAGGCTTCAAAAAGACACTGCAATTATGCTAGGATAAACTATTTTATCACAGGACAAAGTACAAAGGTACAGATGTCCTTGTCATTTATCCCAGGATAAATCCTAAAAAGTTTCTCCAACTAAAAGGAGGTAACAGTTTATTCTGGGATATGACAAAATATATCTATATAGTTATTCTGGGATAGCATCATTGAATCAATGGCAAAACAGCCAGCATTGCATTCAGCTGCTCACTAAACCCTGTTTGGAAGTGTGATGTGTGTACCAAACCCAGAATATTTTTGTTCCAAAATGAATCCAGGCACAACTTATCCAGGGATAAATACAACATCTGTTCCTAACCTCAGTGCTGTCTCCAGAGGATTTGGCTGCCACCAGAAACTTTGGGAGTATCATAATTGCTAGTGACATAAGCATGAACCTGTGCCAAACAAATCTACTTTTTAAACATATATTTTCTACTTTCTCCTGTAAGATCTCCCTCTGTATAGGAAACTATCATATATGTCCAGTGCACAGAGATCTTCATGGAACCAGAAACAAAGCTCCTATTCTGAATGTGTCCATGCACTTATTGTTCAGCCCTTGTGCCAGTGTTTATTTCTGAGGAAGATAGAGGGAAGTAAAAAATGCCATTCAATCAGTATCCCCCACTGTCCCCACCTTATGGAAAACAGATGGAAAGGGGAAATGAAAAGAGCTGGGCTGTTCTAGTGTTAGCTGCATGTAAACATAACCAACATATTTAACCATATTTTTTTCATTTGTGAACCATATGAACTTTTTTAAGGTTTCTCATCATTAGTTCTCTGAACACCTGGTGCCAATTTTTAGCCATTGGGTTACTTGCAAATTGTTTGCTTTAATCGTATTTCATAGTGTATAGGTTGAACTTGGTTTAAAAGTTAGGAAAATTAGGATTTTCATTGGCACAGTGTATAAGTTGGTCCCAGGCTCAGCACTTGGCTGGCACAGCCCCATCCCCTGCAAGTGGTGCTGCCTGGGCTGCACCAGGCAAGCACCAAGCCTGGCTCTGTCCACTGCAAGCGGTGCTGCTGAGTGCCGAACGCAGCCCTGTCCCCTGTGAGCAGTGTCGGGCTCAGCGTTTGGCAGCACCACTTGCAGCAGACAGGGCCAGGTTTGGCCCTTGCAGGGGATGGGGCTGTGCCAGCTGAGCACTGAGCCCATCTCTGTCTGTCTCTGGCCCCATCCCCATCCCCTTTGACCGGTGCTGAGCCTGGTGCTTGCACGGTATGGGGATGGGCTCAGCACTTGGCTGGCGCAGCCCCGTCTCCTGTGAGCAGTGCTGGGCTTGCAGGGGATGGGGCCGTGCCAGCCAAGCACCGAGTCTGGCGCTATCTGCTGTGAGTGGCACTACTAAGTGCCAAGTCTGACACCATTCGCAGGAGACAGGGCTAGGCTCAGCACTGAGCAGTGCCACTCCCAGCAGATGGGGCCAGGCTCAGCTTGCACAGCACAGTCATTGCTGCTCGCAGGGGATTCAGCCGGGCTTGGTGCTCAGCTGGCGTAGCCTCATCCCTCGTGAGTGGCACTGGGTTTGGCACTCTGCTGCTGTGGCCCCATCCCCTGAGAGCAGCACTGCCTGGGCCACGCCAGCCAAGCACCAAGCCTGGCGCCACTCACAGGGGAAAGTGGTATGGTGTATAAGTCAAGGCTGTGTTTTCAGAGGCCAAAACTGGGCTTCAAAACCTGACTTATACACCATGAAATATGGTATCTGCAATTTTGCAAAACCAAGAATGTACACAGGGGATCAATTTTGACCCATGAATGGCCACCTCAATCACCTAATATTTTTATTCCCTGAGCAGATGACTGTAATGCTTCCAACATGAGACCAGCACTGGCACTAGTATGAACACAGAGCTTGCCACCAAGAGCTATTACTTAAGCATTAACTTGTTCTCAAGAATGTTCAGAACTAGAGGGGGATACAAACATGGGAGATGCTAATGGATATTTAGCATCTGAACAAATGTTTGACCATCAGCAACATTCACCCAGATCTAGAAATAGTGATTAAAACCAACAAAAATGACAACCACACAAGATGTTCCTTATTGCCTGCACCACACCCCCAGGCAGCAAGATCATTGTACAGTGACCTGACCACAAGAAAATAGAGAGGTGTATAAATAAGGAGCTGTACTCTGAGGTTCACTGAACTTTTCATAACAAAGAACTGTAGAAAGCAGAAAGTTCTCATAAGACTGACTGGTGATATTCTGCTTAGAAAAAATGTGACAAATCCAACAGTGTACATGGAGGGATATATTTTTTAACAAAGTCTGCACAGATGGATGGATTTTTAGAGAGATGGAGACAGAAGTGGGTAAACTCAAGCCAAAGATACAGAAAGAGAAACTGCCTTGGAAAACATAACTGAGTGCAGCTCAGCAGGGCTTGGTGTCAGGAGCTGAACTTGCAGCTTTGACAAGGCTGACTTTAAGGCGACCTTCAGTGGAGCTCCTTAGCAGTGTATGCTGGGCAATCGCTGGTAAATCTTTATTAATTTTAATTGGCGGCACCCATTTATAAGAACCATTAAAAAGGATAAATTGAGCCCATCCGGCGTAATGTCTTTTGTTAATTAGTTTGTCAGCACTGTTTTAATATCCCCTAATGACTTCATATTTCAGGCCTGACATTAAAGGAGACGCTGTGAGAAAGGAAATGGTCTTATCACCGTGTACATTTTTTTCTCTTTTTGAACAAAAAGTGTCCTTCCAGGGCTGACCAAGGTTAGGTGTCATTTAACTCCAGGAGGCAGGTGCTGTAGGACTTTGAGGGGCCCTACCACTCTATCCATACTTCTTCTGGCTACTAACCAGCATGCTCTGCTGAGAGTTCCTCCCATTAAGGCAACCATGTTTCCATCTCTCATAGACTGCCTTGGGACCGAAACAGCTACAGAGAGAATCAAGTGCCAAGAGGCCTGAAATCTTCATTCTCAAGAGCTAGTCAGAGTCCTCCCCCTTCACCAAACAATGCTTTTTCCTCTGCCTGTCCAGTAGGAAAGACAGGAGAAGTCCAAAATAAAATCATATAGTTGTTTGACTGCAACACCACCTACATGCAGCATGTTTCAAATCATAATTCAAAGTCCTTGAGCTTTTCCAGCAAGGGGATACTTGGCAGTCAGTCCTCTTATTACCTCAGCATGATTCATCAAATTAAGTCTCACAGAAGAGAAGCCACAGTGGCAATACTGTCCTACAGAGAAAGTTTTGTTCATGAACTTGACCTTCAGAGGAACCCGAAGGAGAGTGGATCTCTTCTTTGTACACTACCTATGATCACTAACAGAAAAAGTGAAGCCGACTCACATTTCGATTATTGTGCTCAGAGGCTCTTTATTTCCACCTCCACCTCCCCTTATTTTTTTTCAATAACTCTGCACACCAAATGGGAACTGTAAACCTGGCAGATGGAAAGTTTGCATTCCAGTGCCAGTAGTGAGAGAAAAAAAGTCAGAATTGACCTGCCTCCAGTGGATACAGGATTTTATTCTCTGATGTGTCAGATGACAAAGAAATATTTAATAGATAAATACACATCAAGTAAAAATAACAAGCACAAAACAGACAACTAACCCTCCTGCATAAGAATGTGATTTATGTAGCAATTTGCTACAAGGGAAGAGCAGACAAAATTGAAGTTGAGAGAAAAAATGACTGCTTTATTAAAGAAGAAATTCTGTAGGATTCTATTTTTGTCCAGTGGGAGTCAGTCCATCTTAAAAACAGCCGTCCTCCTCATGGTTCTACCAAACATTGACATGCTTACACTGACAGCCATTAAAATTGTGCCTCTGGAGAAAACTGGCCTCACTGGTTAGGGACAGACATTATACATAAACTGGTTTAAGTGATCAGAAACTGGTTTAAACCTGTAACAGAACAGATGTTCAGTGCACAGAAACCAGTTTGAAAATGGCTGAAATTGATTTGAGATAAACCTGTTTGAATATAGTATCAGACTTAACTGCTTTGGGTCAAATCAATTTATGCAATGTCTGTCCCACACCCATCGCTGGTTTAAGATAAACCAGACACCCCCAGCATCCCAGCATGCTCTCTGGGCTGGGCAGGGTGCTCTGCTCTACAGCACATCTGGCCCCTGGAATGGTGCAGGCAGGATGGGAGTTTACACCCCTCCCTAATCAAAGTGCACTGCCAGGGCCTGGCCATGCGCCCCCTCAGTTCAGCACTATGCAAGGGAAGGCAGGGTTGCTCTAGCACCTCTGAGCTTCTAGCTTTAGCCACTGGAGCCACTGCAGGCATGTGGGGACTGCAGCATCCCTAGCCACATGAGATTGTTGATGACAAGATATTTAACAGAATTTAGCAAATTTGTTGGAATGTGGCAGGGGCTACAACATGAACATTTTTGCTATCACCACCGTCTACTGTTAGAATAGTTCTCAATAGGGAGAAGGGGAAAAGCAGTTCAGATATAGAAGTCCAATTCTATGTTGTGTTACACAGGTGTGTAAATCAGGAGTGACTTCATCAACTTTAGTAAAGTTGTGCTTCATTTACACAAGACAACAGAGCAGAAGCACTAACTAATAAAATAGCATTACCTTTTCATTGGAATCTTGGTGTAACCACTAAAGCCTTAATAATTAGTGCCATATTTAGACTTGTACATATATGCTGCTTTTCTCTAATGTGTTAGAAAATTCTAGATATAAGAATCATAGAGTAAATCATTTGGAGGTTGTTAAAGTATTGGGTAAAACCTTGTCCCCCAGTGAAGTCAAGAGGAGTCTTTTCATAGACTATTGCATAGTTAAGAATTTACTCTTTTTCAATTAACATTTGAAATTAACAACTTGATCACTTATCTTTTTGATGGGTTCAGAGGATCATAAAAGATAAATGCAGAAGAGCCCTGTTAGTTTCCAGCCAGTCCATCTTGCCATCAATGAAAAATTGTTCCTTATTTTATATTTTGTTTAGGTTCATCCATTTTAATGGTTTCTGTTCAGTATGAGTTATGCAAATATTCAGGTAAGATGTCTGAGTAGGCCCTGTGTAAACTGGATGCTTCCAACAGGCTCACAATCAATCTAAACTAAACGTCTCTTCATTTAATATAAGTCATGGGTGTTCCCTCCAACCAGCCTGTCTGTTGAAGAGTTATAAATATTACAGCATTCACCCTAAAGCTTTACCACCTCCAGCCTAGTTGGTGCCCTGTCTGTACTCTAGAACTCACATACCTTTAAATTTATATAATAATTCCCTTTCTGTTAAATTTCCCTTTCAAGAGGTACAAAACGCTTTATATATTTTAAATAAGTCACCTCATACATCCGTGAGATGCAGCAACATCTGGTGTGAGACCCAGTAGCTGTTTAATGATGCAAAGCTTTCCTTTTTTAATCAAATGAAAGCTGTGCACATCAATGCAACTCAAGAAGTGTTGAAGGAAAAGATCTGAAGTCCAACAGAAGTTAAAGGGTAAATTTAGGGAGCAGAAGAGAATTACAAAAGTTAGAAATTGGTCAGAATACTAGGGTTAGTTTCTTGAAAATTGCCATAGAACTTTTACCATCAGAAGTAGTCAATGACCTCAGTCATGCTTAATCTGAACAAAAGTCCTCCCAGCAGGAGAGTATCTGACAATGTCCTGCTGACCTGTCTCAATGAAGTCTCATTACTGCCCATCATGTTAGCAGATGTTCAGCGGGAAGAGCATCAGTGTGAAGGCACCAATACACGCTTTATTTATTTTACATCTATCCTTATAGAAGGCTGAGGAAAGAAGTATCCTTCAAAAGTGTGGCTACAAGCTCTAGGTTAACTCTCATTAAGGCTTCTGGTCCTGTGAAAATTGTGATGCTTTATTATGACTGATGTGTTAGGACACATATGCTAGGATACAAAAGGCATTGACAGTTAGCAAGCATTCGTATTGTTTCATAAAGAAGATGAAGATAGCTTTAAAATACATTTTACTGCACCAAAATTAAAAAGAAAACTGCAAATATCATATTGAAAGTTTTGATTTCTCTCTTAAATGTTACATTTACTGTAAACCTATTAAAATAGTTAAAATAAATAATATATGCTGCATCAAGGAGCCCTCAAATCTTACTGAGTTATAATAAATACATATTTAATAATATACAAAATCAAGAGGAAATATCTTTTTGTTGTATCATTTAACACTTTTGCATTAGATTTTGGAACTTCTGCATTCAGATATACTGATATTATTCACAAGGCATTTGCTGAATCAATTGGACACTCCACTTACTGTCACCAAGATTGGTTTGACAAGAACAATGAGGAAGTCCTAGCACTTATCCATCAGAAGAGAACCGCATTCTGCAGTTGCAAAAGGAACCCTCCAACCAGCAAAACTGAGAGGCTCACCACTGGCTCAAAGCTGTAGTTCAGAGGAGGCTACAGGACATGAAGAACCAGTGTTGGCAAGCAAAGGCCATGGAGATCCAGAGTTTTGTTAACCAACACGACACGAGAAGCTTCTTTCAAGCAATAAAAGCTATTCACTGGCCATGTTCCAATGGCCCAACCCCCTTGCGATCCCAGGATGGCTCCACCCTTCTTACAGACAAGGTATCCATCAAGCAACACTGGAAGTAGATCAGCTGTGAATCTGAGGTCTCAGCTGCCACCATTGTGTCCATCCCTCAACACCCAGTAATAGAACCTCTTGCTGATCTCCCATCCTTTAGGAAAGTCTGGCGTGCCATTGTTCAGACCAAGAACAGTAAGATGTAACAGGCCCAGATGACATCCCTGCAGAGGTCTTCAAAGCTGCTAGAACAACACTAGTGCAAAAATTTCACCAACTTCTCATCAGCATATGGGTTAACGAGGAAGTTTCACCTGACTTAAAGAATGCCAACATTGTGACAAGTCAGTGTGAGGGAACTACCAAGGCATTGCCCTCCTCTGTGTTGCCAGGAAGATTCTTATTTGGATCATTCTGAATCATCTCCTCCCCCTTGCTGAAGATGTCCTTCCAGAATCCCAGTGTGGCTTTACACCCCCTCAGGGTACCACTGACATGATTTTTGTTGTATAACGGATCCAGGAGAAGTGTAGAGAGCAACAACAGGAGCTGTTTATGGCATTCATTGATCTAACCAAAGCCTTCACCTCCATCAATCATGAAGTCTTATTGAAGATGCTGGCTAGGTTTGGTTGTCCACTGAAGTTCATCAGTGTCCTTAGGCTACTCCATGATGGGATGACTGCCATGGTCTTTTGCAATAGATCAGAGACAGACCCATTTACCATCCGTACTGGTGTCAAGCAGGGCTGCATCATCACCCCAACCCTTTTTTCCATCTATCTTGCTGTGATTTTGATTCTCATCTGTGACCCTCTTTCTCCTGGAATTGGGGTTGAGTATCAAATGGATGGTCAAGTTTTTCAATCTGCAGCACCTTCACAGCAAAACCAAAGTTACCAAGACTGGCAACCCCAACCTTCAGTATGCTGATGACTGTGTTATCTTCGTGCACAGTGAGACTGATCTGCAGTCCACCCTTGACCTTATTTCAGGTGCCTATCACAGCCTGGGACTCTCCTGTAATGCTGGGAAGACCAAAGTGCTCTATCAGCCTGCCCCAGCACAAGGTGCCCTCCTCCCCCCACAAATACTCATTGGTGGAGAACCTCTGGAAAACGTCAAGCATTGTCCATACCTTGGCATACACCTCTCCCAATCAGTCAGTATTAAGATAGAAATCAAAGATAGGATTTGCTGTGCCAGCATATCCTTTGGGAAGCTGCTTTGCCATGTCTTTGCTGACCGAGATCTGCAGATAGAAACTAAGATCCTGGTCTACAATGCAGTGGTTATCCCCATGCTCCTCTACAGGTGTGAGACATGGGTGACATATCAAAGCCATCTTAAGCATCTGGAATTGTTCCATCAGCGTTGCCTCATGAAGATCCTTCGTATTAGATGGGAAGACCGCTGCACCAATGCCAGCATCCTCTCTGCAGCTAATATAACCAGCATTGAGGCAAAGATCATGAAATATCAATTCCAGTGGACTGGCCACTGTGTATGGTTGGCTGACACTTGTCTCCCGAAGCAGGTCCTTGTCTCTCAACTTAGTCATGGTAAGAGGACCCATGGAGGACAGAGGAAGCACTACAAAAACACCCTGAAAGCATACCTTAGGAAGGGTGGCAGCAATCCTACAAATTAGGAAGTGCTGGTTAGTGACAGGTCTCAATGGCACTGCACCATTTATCAAGCTACATTAAGCCACTTCAGAGAAAACCATCTTGTTCAGGAAGCTGAGAAATGGCAGAGGAGGAAGGAAACTGCACAACATCCTGGCCAACAGCTGTGCCTCCCCCACCACCAAGGCAGTATCTGTCATATCTGTGGAAAAAACTTTCAGAGCATGGATTGGACTCCTCAGCCACCTTAAAACACACCAGTAATCCCCCCTCCCCCTCTCCCCCCAGCAGACATCATCCTCGTATTGACAGATAGCCTATTTCTATAGGTTAATGTATATAGTATTATATTTTCAGTCATTTTAGTGAGATGAAGCCTGATATTTACATTTTTCAAGATGTTCTTACTGTCTGTTTCTGTTGTGCAGAAAAGCTTTTGTTTTAATTGCTTTTTATTCAGGATAAAAAGGTGCAGAGAGACTATTTCCTTGATTTGAACTAGTTCATTGAAAGGTAATAAACCAACTGGCAGTAGAAATAAAAGGAAAAACTTGTTTCCCGCTTCCAACCTACCAGCAACAGCCAGGACGGAATAGATGCAATTTACTAACTCGAAAAACCTGAAAGACATACGACAGATTTGCAAATGTATCTAGGCACCTAAAAATGCAAATTGTGCTTTTGAAAATCTCCTTGGGCTTCTAGCTGCTTTTGAAAATCTGACTTACAGTAACCAGAAAAAATCCATCCATTCTCAAAATACAATTAGCATTATAAAAGAATTTGTTCTACTTGCCAAACAAATTTTTATTAGAAAAAAATGTATATATGGAGCCTATTTGAGATAGTCTAATTTAACTAAGAAAATGTCGAGTGCTTTTTTTGTGCATTTTAATTAAATTTCATATGGACCTTGACACAAATCCCAAGCAAAAAAAATAAATGAATCTAGCGTATAAGAAATGTCATTCACCATTTTCTATCTCAATAAAAGTTAATAATCTGAATAATGTATGCCACCTATATAATTGTTTTAATAAGTGAGTATAGAAATAACATATCCTCCTAGTTAGCAAAAAGTATTTTCAAATTTAAAATAATTGCTATATTTGGCTGAGAATCAGCCTGTTTTCCTGAATAAACCAAACAAAGAGAATGAATCTTTTCCTTCAGAACAAAATAATTAGGTAGTACAAAAGCAAAACATGATTAAAGTAATAGGAGTTTACTGCATGCTGATTTAGATCATAGATGAGGAATTTTAAAATCACTCCATGTGCTCCTTGGAAAGGCTTGGATACACCTTACTTTTTACCCTTGCCTAGAATCCCTCTATGTATCCCTATCCAATCCATTCCTTTCAACTTATTCTTCCCCCAAAATCCTATTTGTTCTTGTTATCTTGTTTTCCCCCATATTTTTTAAAAAAGAAAGCTGTTTTCCCTGGCAGTGTGTCATCCATGACTGTGCAGGAAGGCACATATATTGTACACACACACACAAACATATTAAACAGATAGAAGATATATTATACACACACACACACACACACACACACACACATTTTCCAGCATTATGAAGCATGCTGGAAAGGCAGGTGCCAGGTCTTCTGGCAGGGGAGGGATAGGGGCTAGAGTGGGTAAGGGGAGAGCTGCAAGTTTGCCCCCAACAAACACAGACATATCCTCTTTCCTGGCAACCATGAGTCTTCTGCTGCCAGTGGAAGCAAAAGGTGGGAGCAGTGTCTGTCTCTGTCTCTGCACCTGCACCTGCACCACCTCCACTAACACCAGAAGTAGCCAGCAGCACCAGCATAACAGTCTCCTGCACCCCAATTTCAGCTCCCAGTGTGAGCCTCCCAGTGCCAGAGGAGGAGCTGGATCTGAACGCAGGAGAGCTGAGTGCCATAGCTAGGGAAATTCTGGGGAAGGAGGGGGAATCTGAGTTTGTGCTCCACACCCCTCAAAATTCCCCTACAGCCAGGTCTCCTTCTCTGGAAGGCACCTCAGAGGAGGTTGTGGGGGCAGATGGCTCAGCTTCCCCTGTTGTTGTGCCTCTGCCTGCTAGGAGGGGGATAAGACAGGATCCCACCCTCAACCTAGAAGCGGGGGGGGGGGGGGTAGTGTAGTGTGGGATCATTTTGAATTGGCAGATGATCCCAGATATGCTACCTGCCAGCACTGCTGAAGGGAAATCAGCCAGGGCAAGGAGGTGAAATACTTCACCACCATGGCAATGCTGCTGCATCTCAGGAGGCAGCACCCCCTTACCCTTGTTCCTCCTCAGCCTGGCACCAGTGGGAGTGTGCCCAAAAAGAAGTTCCACTCTCTCTTCAAAGCCCCCATCCCCATAAAGCAGAGGCAGGCCACACTGGACTGGTGAGGGAAAGCTGCAGACAAAGGGGAGTGTGTTGCAAGGGCAAGCGAGGTCACTCAGAGCACTGGGGAGATGCTTGCTGTGGATGGTCAGCCCTTCTCCTTTGTTGAGTGTCCAGGGTTCAGGTGGCTCATGGTGCTTGTGGCCCCATCCTACCAAGTGCCCTCATGCACCACCTTTAGCAGAACCATGGTGCCTTGCCTGTATGAGGCATGCAGGGAGTACTTGAGGGAGGAGCTGCAGAGGGCAGGGCCACAAGTAGCTTTATACTTCACCTCAGACATCTGGTGCAGGTTGGGTGGAGATCATGCCTCCCTCACAGGACACTGGTGTGATCAGTCAGGGCATCAGTGGGCTCGCCTTCAAGCAGGGGTGTTGGATGAGTTCCACACAGCAAGGGAGATCATGGTGGCCATGAACCGCATGGTGCAGCAGTGGCATGTTGGGCAAGGCGAGCTCACCCACAGGTTCATGATCACTGACAATGGGGCCAATATGGTCAAGGTAGTCTGTGATGCCAAGTTGGTTGGCATCTGCTATGTGGCCCACAAGTTCCACCTCATAGTCAGGGATGTCCCGAAGAGGGACAGGGCTCCCAGTGATGGTGCTGTCACTACCACGACCAGCCAGCTCATTCTGAAATGCAGGATGGTGGTAGGCTACTTCCACCGTAGCATCAAGGGGGGCAAGATGCTGCAGGACAAATAGGTAAAGCTGAGCATCCCACAGCACAAAATCATGCAGGATGTGGAGACTCATTGGAACTCTACATACCTCATGCTCAAAAGGCTGGTCAAGCAACAGAAGACCATCCAAGAGATGGCCCTGCTCGGTGAAATTGGTATCAGCAGCCCCCTTAACAAAACTGAGTGGGATACCACCTTGCAGATCATGGTGGTTCTCAAGCCGTTCCTCAAGGCCACTGAGAGCCTCACCGCTGGCAGCACCTTCCTTAGCCAGGTGATCCCCACAGTGAAGGAGCTTGAGAATCAAATGGAGAAGTTCCAGGGAATCAATGTTCCTGGCTGGGGCAAGCCGCTTTCACCAGAGGTGCGGGCACTGGTGAAGCGGCTGAAAGAGGGCATCATAAAATGGCTAGATCCATTGTGGTTCACAGTACAGTCCACGTGCAGGTGGGCATGTGCGACCTGAGGCTGAAGGGGAGTATCTGCAGCAGCAAAACCCCCGATCACTGGATAGAGGTGCCTCTCCACTTTTACCTGCTACATCCCCCTCCCCTTTCCCCCTCAGCCTGTCTCTCACCCCCTGATACCTCAATTTACATTTTCACTGACTGGCTTTCTTGCCTGCATTACATGCCAGCCTCTGGCTTCTTTACTATTTATTCTATCTAGAAAGGACACACACATCAACTGCAGATGCTTCCTCATTCTGACAAAGGGTTTTTAAACCCAAAAGCTCACCAAGATATATTTCTCCAACTATTCAGTTGATCTAATAAAAGATATCACATCTACTCAAAGAACCTTGCCTGCCTGTTCCTTAGACCAACACAGCTGCAACCAGAAACCCAGTTAACACACACACGACTAGAGTTTTGCTTTCAACAGTTTGAGGTGCGCTTTCACAGAAGCCCCTGCACCTATCTCCTTGAAACCTGGCAAGCTTCATGTCCTCAAAAGGGGCTACTATCCCTGCTGCTTTCATCCAATTCTGCAAAAAAAAAGACAAAGTTATAGGTATTTTAGTGATTCCCTATTACAGTCTATGGCCGAATCACTGAATCAAACCGAATCAGTGTTGAATCTTTCAAATCCAATTCAGCCAAATCGATTTGGGTCAGTGATCTAAATCACCAAATCCAATTACTGTTACCTGAATCGGCCGAATCTGAATCCAAATCAAATACTAGCCGCTTCACGCAGGCCTAATATATATGTGGTTGAATAAAGTTATGAAAAGAATGGCAGCTATTTGCAAACAATTCAGAGAGATGGAATTTGTTTTATTGCTTTCTTGGTTCTTTGCATAGTTCCCCTTTTGTGTGGTAGTTTAAAAGGTGAGGTAGTCTAAACCTTCTCTTTGCTGTCTTTGACTTCTCCAATATATAAATAAACCCTGAAACAATGAAAGAAAACCTCTCTCTGCTTTTCAAAAATGGAATTCAAGCCTTCTTTCTCTTTTTCTCTCTCATTATATGGAAGATTCTGTGCAGAGCTAGCAGGATTGTGAGATGACATGTAACAGGAGTGAAGGAGGAAAGGAATTTTTAGCTGGAATGGTTAGCTCTCTAGGTTTTTTAACACCTATAATTTAAGTAGCTGAAAGCAAGGAGAAAAGCTCTGTTAGAGACTTAACGTCTGTCCTGTCCAATGTAAGCTGAAAAATCTCCTACAGCAATTCTCTGGTTCTCCAGCAAAAACTGGGAAAATAAGAATTGATGAATATAGTAAAAATAAGCAGATTTGTACTTTGACTCTGCCAGTAACTTGCCAGGTTCAAATCACTGTCCTTTGAATCCCAACTCCTTTTCTGTAAAATGGGGATTATGATATTGACTTCTCTTTGTAACATGTTGTGAGACCTACAGTTATATATAATGGACACATCTACACAAGATGCTAACTGCGCAGTAGCCTAATAATACTGCACAGTAGCGCGTCACAGGACAAATAGTGTTAATATGCTACTGCACGATATTACGAGGCTACTGCACAGTAGCGTCACAAAAGGACATTTGCTGGCACTACTGCACAATAACTCTGGTTACTGCACATGTATTTAGTACTTTATTAACCAAGTACTTGTGACTGGCTAGCTGGCAGTGACCTAGCCCAGGGGTTTTGAAAGGGCAAAAGATGATTGGAGGACTTGGGATTTCCTTTCCTCACCAATCTGGTAATGATTTGGCCCAGGGGTATTGAAGGGGTAAAAGATGATTGGAGGACTTGGGATTCATTTTCCACACCAATGAGGCCCCAGAGACTCACCCCCTGTGTCCTGATTGGCCCCTTGGGTCACCTGGAGGGGGATAAAAGGGGCAGCATGGGCTGACTCAGTGGAGAGACCAGTGAGGGTTAACAAGGAAGGAGCTTCACAGAGCTGAGCTAGCAGGGCAGGAGCAGTGCCCCAGAAGAGTCTGAAAGAGCAGGACCTGCAGGCAGCAGTGGGACCCTGAGCAGCGCGGTGTGTGGCCAATAGGAGAGGCTTTCCACTGGGCTCCAGGATCCCCTATGAGAGGCTGCGGCCAACAGGAGAGGCTCCCCTGCTCCAGGAAGGATCTGAGCAGTGATCTGAGAGGTTCCCAGCTCTGCTTCCAGCTCCTCCAATCAGAGGCTGGGCAGCTTGATGTGAGGCCGGGCTCCTGGAAGGTCAAGACCCCTAGGAGCCCAGAGTAGTGCTACCTATGGTGGCTGTGTGGCAGTGTTCCTACCTCCCATAGGGGAGATCTAGGTTCCAGTTCTAGCTGAGGTGACTTGGGGTGATTGAGATAACAAGAAGTGAATCTTTGTACAGTAGAAGGTGGCTATTGTGTTTTCTCACCCTCTGGGTACCAAGGTCCAATATTTCCTTGTCATTTGACATTTTGCATTTTGTGCCTTTTTATATTTCATCAACCCATATTGTTTGTTCTGCTGTTTGTGTTTTATATTTTGTTAACCCTGTTTTTTGTCAATGATTGCAAGTGTCTAACCTTTGTTGAATCCTGCCCTCTTGGGGTATTGTAGCGTCTACGATATCCTCTGATTGATGCCTGTTATGTTCCCGGTATTAAAAGGTATATGGTTAAGTCCCCATTGGTAGTCTGGCTCTGCTCTATAGGGGGAGGAGAGTCCCTACACTTCCCACAGTGCTTGTGCAGCTGCTTTGATCCCTTCAATTGGAGAGGGGTACCTCTTGGAGTACTGCCTAGGTTACATTTTGGGCACTCATCTGGGATTCCTGCATAGTGGGTGCTAGAATATTATTCAAGCACTGTGTACCCGGGGGGTGGGGGGCGCGGAGAGAGAGAGGGAGAAAGAGGGAGAGAGAGAGAATTTGATTCTTGGCTGTCCCATATTCAAGAGACTTTACTGATTTGGCAAATACCTGATGAGGATGAGTGACACCATCTGCTGGAGATCCTGAGGGAGCCTGCCTTTGGGGTTGTGAGGACTGCCAAACTCTGGAACCCTGCTATCACCACCCAGCAATGCCTGCAGGTCCTTCAGGATGCTTTTGACCAACCCACAGGGAATGGGGGATGTACTAGCAATTGCCGGGAACTTTCCAGCACAAGGGCAAGACTCTTTCAGCGTATGTCCTTTGCTTAGAGCCCATGCTACAATGCCTGGTGACCCAAGGAGCACCTAGTGTCACTGACGTTGATCAGATATGGCTCTGGCAAATTTGTATTAGGGCACGGTATAGCTCGAACTTACTCTGGAACCTCAACTTAGCAGGGAGCAGGAGCAGCCCACCTGACTTCAGTCACCTCCTCCAAGAGATTCGTGAAGAGGAAGAGATATCCAGACTCTGAGAGACTATGTGGGTCCCAGAGGATGTTCCCCACCAGAGAGGACCCATGGGTCGGGTGCTAACAGTGGCTCCCCATGAGGACACCTTGTTGGGAGTGAAGAAGGAGCCTGTGGCTCCAGCACTAGTAGCTGCTGTGTCCAGAACCACCCCCAGGAGTCAGGCCTTGCTCCGTCCTCATGCCTCGGGAGGACCTCGGCCCCATACCCGCTCTAGGGCCCCCACGTTCTGCTATAGATGTGGGGAGCCAGGGCACATGGCTCGGGAGTGCACCCAGCCTGAGAACCCTAAATTGGTATTTGAAAGGTTAAAAGGGCGCTGGGCAGCGGGAAATGGGGAAGGGGAAGAGCAGTGGAGTCAGCTCTGCTCCGGACCCGGACAGACTCCCGTGCATTACCCTCAGTAAATTCACTGCCAAAGGGGCTAGTGGGACCCCGTGCAGCGGTCCCCATGATG
>NW_017728947.1:76823241-76854088 GCF_001723895.1 Crocodylus porosus
AAATAGCTGGGGTGGAGGAAGGAGTGTCATCCATCGCTCTAGTGTGCCCTGATCCAGGGTGAATGAAAGGGGCCACTCTCATTGTAGGGACCAACTCCAGCCTTTTCCAGGTTCTTGCTCACTACTGTAAACAACAGGCTGGCCCAGATTACCAACAACAGTTCACAATGCGTGTCTTGTGCTCAGAGGCATATGACCGATGGGAGCATAGAGAGATATGGGGTCACCCTGAGGTTGTGGGGACCCTGCACAGGGCCAATGGGCTTTGTCTACTGTATGTAATTGGATTGAGAGGGATGAAAAGAATAAGCTGCTGGTGGTGGAGACCCCCACCAGGAGAGTGAGACCCGGTGCGCTGAGGGTCCCTGATGGCGTGATTGAGACAAAAGGGCTCAACCAAGACCCAGTTACAGTGATAGTGGTTAACCCAACCTTAAAAGATATTGTGATCCACCTGGGACAGAAGGTAGCCTTGATAAAGGAAGCTGAAGTGGTGAAGCCTGAGCAGGAAGGAAACCCCCCTCCAATTGACCCTTTGAGGTTCTTTTTCGGGAACTCTCCAGTGCCTGAAGCCCGTAAAGCTCAGCTCAGGGACAAACTCGGGGCTTAAGCCTGTGTTTTCTCCCTGCATGACTGGGATGTGGGGGAGGCTATGGGGGTGCAGCATCACATTTGTCTGAGCAACACATGACCCTTTCGCGAAAGGACTCAGCGCATTCCCCTAGCTGAGATGGGGGAAGTAAGACGACATCTGCAGGAGCGCATGGACCAGTGCATCATCATGGAATCTAAGAGCCCTTATGCCTCTCCCATTGTGATTGTGCAGAAGAATGGCCAACTCCGTATGTGTATTGATTACCAGACTTTGAACGCCCGGACCAGCACTGATCAATACACTGTCCCACGGGTGCAGGAGGCTTTGGACTGTTTAGTAGGGAGGAAATGGTTTTCAGTACTAGACTACCAGATACCTCTGGGGGAAGAGGACAAAGAGAAGACTGCTTTTATTTGCATGAATGCCTCAAGGGTTATCCGGGGCTACTGCCACCTACCAGCGACCTATGGAGAAGGTGGTTGGGGATATGCATATGACCCAAGTACTGGTTTATTTAGATGATATTATTGTTTTCGGAAAGATCCTGGAGGAACACGAAGAACAGCAACTCCGGGTACCCGATCAGCTGGAAACCACTGGACTTAAGTTGGCCATTGATAAATGTAAGTTCTGCCAGGCCTCTGTGAAGTACATAGGACATATTGTATCACAGGAAGAGGTCAGCACTGATCCGGAGAAAGTAAGTGCTGTGACCGCCTGGCCTTGACTCAAGAATTTTAGGGAATTGAAAAGGTTCCTGGGATTTGCGGGTTCCTATCGGAGATTTGTTAAAGACTATGCTACAATAACCAGACCTTTAAATGCCCTACCTCACGGACACCAGGTGAGAAGGTTGCCCCACAAGAAGGGGCAAAACAACAGCTTAAATGGGCTTGCTGTGACACGAAGCCCCACAGAGCCTTTTGGTTCCCGGTGGGACTCGCGGTGTGAAGATGCCTTCCAGGAGGTGATCTGGCGGTTACTCAGGCACCTGTGCTGGCATATGCTGATCCCAACCAACCTTTTATTTTGCACACAGATCCTAGCCTTTCAGGACTGGGGGCTGTACAGTACCAGGAAAATGACGGACACTGGCGACCAGTGGCTTTTGCCAGCAGGGGATTGCCACTCAGTGAGATGCGCTACCCGGTATATAAGCTTGAATTCCTGGCCCTCAAGTGGGCCATCACTGAGAAATTCTGGGACTATCTGTATGGGACTACCTTCCAAGTATGGACAGACAATAATCCCCTTACCTATGTGTTCACAGCACAAAGTTGGATGCGACCAGCTGACGCTGGATCGCGGCACTAGCCAACTACACCCTCAACCTGCACTATCGAGGGGGACAAAAAAACATGGATGCTGATGCCCTGTCTCGACAACTCCCCAGCAACCATGGGAGTGTTTGGAGCCCTGAGACAGTGAAGACCATTTGCGACCTGCAGATACAAGACCCTGTGGGGACAAGGGAAAGTACTGTTTGCATGGCTGAGGTGTTGGGGTTGCCCCCTGAGGGGATCCCACAGGCCTGAGTTCAGCACACCACGCTGACTCCCTCTTCGTTGCCCCAGGTCACAGCCACAGAATGGCGGACGGCACAAGAACAGGACCCAGATGTGCAAGAGGTGCTGCATTCCCGGAGATCAGGGAATACCTGCCCCGTGACCCTTAATAACGCTACTCCAGCAGCCCACCTCCTGTTGAGGGAGTGGGAAAGGCTTCACTTGTTTGATGGAGTGCTACATCGGGAGGTGCAGGACCCAGAAGGACAGAAATATTGGCAGCTGGTCCTCCCTTGGAAGTATAAGGCCCTTGCGTTACGTTCCTTGCATGATGACTTTGGCACATGGGGGTGGAGCGCACCCTGGCACTAGCCCATGAGTGGTTCTTTTGGCTCAAAATGGCTGAAGACATAAGGACTAAATGCTCAAACTGTGATTGGTGTGTACAGTGGAAGACCCTGCCCACTCGAACTGCCTATCTACATACCATCCAGAGCTCAAAACCTGTGGAGCTCGTGTGCATGGATTTCCTAGCCATAGAAGGGGAGGGCCACTGAAAGGGGAATGTGCTGGTTGTGACAGAGCAATTCACCCAGTATGCCCAGGCCTTCCCTACATGAGATCAAACAGCAAGAACAGTTGCCAAAGTACTGTGGGAAAAGTACTTCTCCATGTTTGGGCTGCCCACAAGAATCCACTCCGATCAAGAGCGAGATTTTGAGAGCCAGTTGTTGTGTGAAGTACTGACAGTGGCTGGCATACAGAAATCAAGGACTACACCCTACCACCCCCACGGGGATCTCCAATCCGAGTGCTTCAATCGCATTCTCTTGAATATGCTGGGTACCCTCCAGCAGGAACAGAAGGCCATATGGAGCCAGCATATTGCATACCTGGTGCATGCCTACAACTCCACTAGGAATGATGCAACAGGGGTCAGTCCGTATTTACTCATGTTCAGGAGGGAGCCCCGGTTACCCATAGATTTGTGCTTTGGGGTAGAATGAGTCTACCAACAACATTTGACTCATGGTCAATATGCACAACATCTTTGGGACCCTCTCCATCGTGCATACCTACTGGCAGCTGAAACTGCTGGAAGAAACCATCAATGCCATAAGCGGCTTTATGATGCTCGCACGCGTGAGCAGGGGTTACAAGAAGGAGACTGGGTGCTGCTGCGAAACCTGGGGCTAACTGGGAGACACAAAATTGCTGATCAGTGGCAGGCTGAACCCTACAGAGTTGTGTGACAACTGGGAGACCTCCCAGTATACAAAATCTCCCCCGAGTCTGGACCAGGTCAAAGTTGCATGGTCCACCGGAACCTCCTACTGCCTATTGGCGAATTGGTGGGGCCCCCTCCTCCCGAGAGAGAGCCACGAGAACAGAGGCCTAGCTCTCCCCATAGAAGGAGGCCTCACCCCACCCAGCCGGCAGCTGTACCTGCAGCTCCCCCGGAGGACTCAGACTCCAGTGGTACCCTGCTGACTTTCACCTGAGCTTAGGACCTGCCACTTCTCAGGACGAAGGGGAGACAGGGACTGCTGCTCGTGGGGCCCTGCCTCACGAGACCAAAGGAGAAAACATCCCTATGCCTTTACGTGCCAGTGGGGCAGACACCTCCAGTGAGAGGGAACCTGAGCCGCCAGGGCCCTCTTGGAGTCCTGGCCCAGACTGCACCCCACAACCAAGGTGGGAGCTTCGGCCATTCCGTTGTTTCACCTACAACCCCCCAACGGTGCCAGGGGAGGTCCCCATCGCTGCCCCTTGGGTCCAGTAGTCCCCTAGGCTGAGGCCTGTGCTTCACCGGGAACGGTAAAGGGTTCCGCGGGGGAGGATGTGACGGGTTAGCAGACAGTGACCTAGCCCAGGGGGTTTTAAAGGGCAAAAGATTATTGGAGGACTTGGGATTCCCTTTCCACACCAATGAGGCCCCAGAGACTCACCCCCTGTGTCCTGATTGGCCCCTTGGGTCACCTGGAGAAGGATAAAAGGGGCAGCGTGGGCTGATTCAGGGAAGAGACCAGCGAGGAACAACAAGGAAGGAGCTTCACAGAGCTGGCAAGAGCTGAGCCAGTGGGGTGGGAGCAGTGCCCCGGAAGAGCCTGAAAGAGCAGGACCTGCAGGCAGCAGCGGGACCCTCAGCAGCACGGTGTGCGGCAGACAGGAGAGGCTCTCCACTGGGCTCCAGGATCCCCTATGAGAGGCTGCAGTCAGCAGGAGAGGCTCCGCCTGCTCCAGGAAGGATCTGAGCAGCAACCTGAGAAGTTCCCAGCTCTGCTTCCAGCTCCTCCAGTCAGAGGCTGGGCAGCTCAACGTGAGACCAGGGCTCCGAGAAGACCCCTAGCAGGCTGGAGCAGTGCTACCAGTGGTGGCTGTGTGGCAACGTTCCTGCCTACCACATGGGAGACGTACTCTCCTATGGCAGAGTAATTTATGCTGCTGCAATGCACATGTAGAAGGTGACTGTAGAAAGGCTGGCTGGGACATAAGGGTGCTACAGTGTGGTCGCTGCCTGCTGGCTAGCTCTGCATTCTAGCACCCTTGTGCCCAAGCCAGCCCCTATGCTGTCTAAAGCCACCACCCAGAGCCTGGGGCTGACAACTCAGGGCCCCTGCCAGCCCAGGGCTGCTCTGACCCAGCTCAGTGTGCTGTGGTCCCAGGTGCACATGTAAACATTGCATCCATGAGAAATAAACTCCAGTGAAAACTGCCAGAACTTATTTCTTCTACCTAATTGCATGTGTAGTGCACCCACAATGTAGTATTCTTTCCACATGATGTATGTGCCACATTGAGCATCAGAACTAAATCATTTTTTGTCCGTGCTGTGGTTGGCTTTAGACATGTAACAAAGTCACAAGCTGATATTTTTGTAAGTCAATGAGAAAACTGAAGTTATTTTGCTCTGTGTTTTGACTCTCTGGCCAGATCCAAATGTGCATGCATGTGAGTTTGTGGTGCCACATTTTGCGCATTAAACCGCATGTGTTGCACATTAAACCATGTATGGTGCTGCATTGGGGCAAAATTTGCTACTGGGATTTTCTGAAAGCAAAAAAATTCCCCAAAGAAAGCAGTGACACAAAGCATACCTAAGTGCTGTGTGCCAGGACAAATGCAGAGATGCGGGAGGCACTCTGTCTCAAGGCACACTGTGACCCAGGCAGTCAGTGTGGGGGCTTCGCAGCACATGGAGATGAAGAAGCAGGCAGCCCTGGGCTGCCTTCCCCCCACCTCCACTTGCCACTTGCCACTCGCCACTCCCTGGCTGACTTGTGCAGTTTGCAGCAGTATATATATGTGTGTATATGTATGTGGATATATAAAACTCATTGGCTAGTTAGGATGAATATTTCTGGATTGGTAGACTGCAAAAGTAGTTTTTATGTGTTTTCTACACACAAAATGGTATTTGTGTTTGGAGTCATCTTGATCAGAAATTATATGTTCCATTTTCTGATCTAATGAGAACAATGTAGCAGTTAGTTTGTTCATGTTTATGACCTTCAGCATTCACTCTCTAGGCTATTTGCTACCTAGAATTCACAATCTGCAACCATTCCTGCCAAGGAACTCATCCACTGGGATATACTTGGAAAACAAATACAAAGGGCATAGATACAGGCAAAGCAAATTCATTGAAGATTCAGCTGAACGATCACAAAATTCTTTTTAGCATTTGTAAAGATTACAATGTCTGATCTCTCCTATCTTTTTTGACAAAAAAATGAGCCAAGATGGAACAATTCAGTTTAGCCAGCTCTATTGGAATTCCTGGGCTAAGTATGAGACATGAATTGCCACCAGATGGCAGAGTGAGTCCCTGTTTTTACCTGGGAAGAAGGAAACCATAGCCCTTTGAAAGTTGCTACACCCAGAGGGCCATGTCTCCCTGACCTGCGGCCCGTTCCCTGGAAAGTTTTGTGCCCACTCCCTGCCCCCAGTTACACAATGGGAGGTGCAGAAGACCATGATCAAATTTCAGTACAAACAGTAGGACAGAAAGCAGCTGGCCCAAAGTCTGACTGGCCCTGAGTTATTAAGGCTTTATATAGCAAGTGCAGACATACGCTGGGTTTTTTCCCCTTTTTTGGTGGGGGGACCACGACATGGAGGAGGTATGTAGTTCAGAATCCAAACCGGCACAGGGTAACACTGAGAATTCTGGGCCCTGTTGGTTGTGATGCAAATGCTGACACCCTGCTTCCATCTACAGCGCAGCATCTGCCCTCTCTGGACCTGGGAGAGACAGGAACAGTTTCTCTTACTCTCCCCTGTGGGGATTCTAATATTACAAAATTGCAGCAGCTTCAGTACAGGGTGCCAGCAGGTAGACCAGCTCCCTGATTCTTCCTATGCTGGGCAGCTACACCAGGATAGCCCTAAATCACTTAACCCAGCGTCAAGACATAAATCTGTGCTTAAAATGGTGATTTCTGTAAAAATTAACTGTCTAACTAGAAAGAGACATTATTCAGACTCTCAGAGGTTTGGAAACCTTGATTCCTCAGGTTCTGTAGGTGCATTTTAGGGTAGAAGCTGCATCTCCTAGCATTTTTCATTTGATATTTTGAGCTTGGAAGGCAGGAACAGGTACATATTCAGGTACAGCTCCAGTACATATTCACTTCACTGATCGCCACATTGCTCATCCAAATGGAATAAAGAAACTACTAAAACAGCTTTACAGCCTTTTAAAGAAGCTAACACTGTCACTGATCTAAAGTGCCCCACTGACCTTATTTTATTATTGTCTAAAAATCTCATTAGTCACTACACTGCTAGTTTTACATAGAGGTTAATTGTATTCTGTTAGCACAACTCAGTTGAGCTTGTGCCCAGATTGATTACCTTATCCTTGACACCTGAGTGTTCTCTCTCTTCTCGACAATGATGAGGTGGAGAGAAGTGGCGTGGTCAGCAGTAAAAGGATTTTACCGTAGGCAGATTAACACATGGGCCAGTGGGGCCTGGGTGCAGAGGCCACTGGCTGCCTGAGTTCTCTCACAAAACAGTGGCTTTCCCTTTGCAGGTGGGCAGTATTTCAGCCTGCTTGGGGCTTCCGGAAGATGCAGAGGTGGCACCAGCCTCTTCCTGGTGGGGGGACTGGGCCAGGCCAGGCCAGGAGCACAGTGCCTCTGTGGGCTGTGGGCTGTGGGCAGGAGCGAGGCAGGCAGCAGTGGTGGTGCTGGGACCTTGATAAGGCAAAATTTGGGGTAGCTATAGCCCCCCCAGTTTCCCCCATAGCATGGACCCTGTGCATGTGTGCAGCTGCACATGGCCAGGAATGCAGCTGGGCAGCCAGATAATGAGGGGGAAGGGGCTTAACTGTTTTTTCGGTCACATGTGTGTTGCAGTAGCATAAATTACTCTGCCATAGGAAAGTACTTGTCCCAAACAGTAAGTCTTATGGGTGGAAGGGGTGTGGAGGGGGGAAGATTGAGGCACCCCATGGTGAGGGAGGGAGTGGGCCAGGTGCTGGAGCTGGGTACACTGCCCAGCCACGGCAGTGCATGGAACCCGGGGCTGGGGTGGGCAGTGGGATGAAGTTACAGGTGGCTCATCCAGTGGGTACAGGGTTGAGGAGAGAGAGCCCCAAGCCCACAGCAGGCAGCCTATGTCCGTCCTCGCCTTGCTGGGCTCCACCCCAACCATGGCAGTAGAAGGGGAAGGCAGGGAGCAGGGAGGAGGGGTGGGCATGTACCACCCCACACCCATCCTGGCCAGGTCCATCTAGCCTCCCCCACAGGGCATGGAGGCCTACCCCACCCTTGGCAGCGGCAGCACCAAGAGGGGAAGGAACCCCTCCTCCTGCTAGAGTCCAGCTTCCACAGGGGTAGGGACCTCCAATTTTGTGTTTGCCCAGTGCACCAATAAATCTTAATCCATCTCTGCATTTTGCAAAGTGGTATTTTTCATCCAGGTGTCTATTTCTGGTCTAGGCCCTGCAAGCTCATTCCAGGTACTATTTCCTAAGCCTGTGTGAAGCAGCTAGTATTCGCTTCAGATTCAGATTCGGCCGATTTGGGAGACAGTGGTTTGATTCGGTTATTTGAATCACTGTCCTGATTTGATTCGGCCAAATCTGATTCAGAGATTCGGCAGCAGCCGGAAAACACCCCTGAAGAAACCCTGGGATTCACTGCTCCTGCCAGCGGGGGTGATCCCTGCTGCCCCACACGACATGGGGGGCTCTGCACAAGCCCTCCAAAGTCTCGAGGTTGCACCAGTAGTGGTGAGTCTTGGAGCTTTTCTCAACATTTTTTTTCTTAAAGGCCAGAGCTCTGGCAGGCAGGGCATCTGGGGGGGTACAGGAGGAGAAGAAAGTGATTAGGAACAGTCAGCATGGATTCACCAAGGGCAAGTCATGCCTGACCAACCTGATTGCCTTCTATGATAAGATGACTGGTGCTGTGGATGCAGGAAGAGCAGTGGATGTGATATACCTTATATTTAGTAAGGTTTTTGATACAGTCCCCCAAAACATTCATAGATTCATAGATGTTAGGGTCGGAAGAGACCTCAATAGGTCATCGAGTCCAACCCCCTGCATAGACAGGAAAGAGTGCTGGCTTCAGATGACCCCAGCCAGATGCCCATCCAACCTCCTCTTGAAGATCCCCAGGGTAGGGGAGAGCACCACCTCCCTTGGAATGGGAGCCCATTCCAGACCTTGGCCACGCTAACTGTGAAGAAGTTCCTCCTAATGTCCAATCTAATTCTGCTCTCTGCTAGCTTATGGCCATTTTTTCTTGTGACCCTCAGGGACAACTTGGTGAGTAGAGACTCACCAATTCCCTTCTGTGCCCCCATGATGAATTTATAGGCAGCCACAAGGTCGCCTCTCATTCTCGCAAGCAAGTTAAATATGGGTTGGATAAAATGGCTGTAAGGTCGATAGAAAACTGGCTGGATCACTGGGGTCAGAGGATAGTAATCAATGGCTCAATGTCTAGTTGGCAGCCAGTATCAAGTGGAGTGCCACTGGGGGTTGGACCTAGGGCCAGTTTTGTTCAATATCTTCATTAATGACCTGGAAGATGGCATAGAGTGCACCCTCAGCAAGTTTGCAAATGATAGAAAGCTGTGGGGAGTAGTAGATATGCAGGAGGGTAGGGCTAGGATTGAGAGACCTAGACAAATTGGAGGATTGAACCAAAAGAAATCTTATGAACTTCAATAAGACCAAGTGGAAAGTCCTGCACTTGGGATGGAACAATCCCATGCTCTGGTACAGGCTGGGGGCTGACTGGCTGGGCAGCAGCTATGTAACCTGGGAGTTACAGAAGACAATAAGCTAATTATGAGCCAACAGTGTGTCCTTGTTGCCAAGAAGGCTAATGGCACATTGGGCTGCATTGGTAGGAGTATTGCCAGCAGGTCAAGAGAAATTATTCTTCTCCTCTCTTCAGCACTGGTGAGGCCATATCTGGAGTAGTGTCCAGTTTTGGACCCCCCACTACAGAAAGGATGTGGACAAGTTGGAGAGAGTCTAGTAGAGGGCAACAAAAATGGTAAGGGGACTCATGACTTATGAGAACAGGCTGAGGGAACTGGGCTTATTTAGTTTGGAAAAGACGAGACTGAGAAGGGATTTGATAGCAGCCTTCATCAACCTAAAGGGTTGTTCCAAAGAGGTGGTGGCTAGACTGTTTTCAGTGGTGGCAGATGACAGAACAAGGAGCAATGGGCTCAGGTTGCAGCAAGGGAAGGTTAGGTTGGATATTGGGAAAAACTAGGAAGGTAGTAAAGCACTAGAATAGGTTACCCAGAGAAGCTGGGGAATTACCAGTCTTGGAGATTTTTAAAATCTGGCTAGAAAAAGCCTTGGCTGGGATGATCTAGTTGTGGATGGTTCCGCTTTGAACATCCAAACAGCAGCAGCAGCACCAGGATGAGGTGAGGACAGCAGATGGCAATGGTTTCCCTCACAAAAAGCCATATATATCCTTTGACAGTGGTGTGACATGGCAAGTACAGGTCACCACTGCAATAAGCCTGTCCAGCTCCCAGCTATGGGTCTATAAGTCTTCAATGGGGGAGCAGGTGGAAAAAGGTGTTAGAATCTCAATGGTTATACAGACAGATGAAGGCTGCAGCAGAATGAGATCCCCAGTTGTCTTGATCTCCTTGCCATTGGGTCAAGGTCCTGTTCTGTTAAGAGTCATGTGGAAGCTGATGTGCAGCAGCTTCTCCACAATAAAAAAGTCATGCAGAGGTGTCTTCCATGACAGCACATTCCTCAAGCCCTTCAGTGACTAGCTAATGGTGATGGGAGAATAATTGTCGGGAGGAGATCTGGAAGCTCCTAGTCATGAACTGGCACAAAGGCGGCAGTTATAAGGTCATCTATCACTTGGATATAACAGGAATGTGATTCAGCAGCTGTAACTATAACTGAACAGCCCTCTTCGGGATCCACTCTGCTCACCTCACATGGGGAGGGAGTTAGAAAAGTTTCCCTAAACATAACCTATCATCTAATACAGTATTCTGTATTTCTTCCTAACTGGAAAACCACGTCCAGTGGGATCACCTTTGATGTGGTCAAAAATACCAGTGAAGACACACCATTATTTTTGGGACCTAGAACATCAGGACCCTCATGGACAACCCTAACACTGAACACACAAAGCACCACACTGCAGTTGTGATCCAAGAGCTCAGGCAACACAACATCTATGTAGCTGCATGGAGCAAGATTCAGCAAGTGGGAGATGGGCAGCTCAAAGAACATGGAGGTGGTTATACCTTCTGGAAGGGTAAGCAGAAAGGAGAACACGGACTTCACGGAGTTGGTTTTGCCATTAGGAATGAACTCATAAACCAACTGAATGAGTTTCTTATAGGAATTAATGAGCGCTTCATGACTTTCCATCTTAAACTGGTGGGGAGCTAATAGGCCACTGTCATCAGCACATATGCCCCAACTCTTGACACTACTGATGAAACCAGGGAGGAATCCTATGTCAACTTTGACCAAGTTTTTTTTGTTGTTCCAGAGGGAGACAAACTTATTCTTCTTGGTGATTTCAATGTCAGAGTTGGAAGGGACTCTAACCTCTGGAATGGAGCTATCAGCAAGGAAGTAGGAAAGATCAACTCTAGTGGCATCCTCCTCTTGACCAAATGTGCAGAACATGGCCTCGCCATCATCAGCACCCTGTTCTGCCAGAAAAACAGGCAGAAGATATCATTGTGTGTATCATGGTAGCACCTGATTATGTCATCGTCCATGCTCAGAATTGCTATGCAAGGAGCTGACAACTGCCAGACTGATCACTGATTAATCCACTCAGTTATGTCACTCAGACTGGCTCCCAAATGACGACTGCAGCAGAAGCAATACCAATGGAAGATCAATACTGAAGGACTCAAGCACCCAAGCAAGTAAGAACTCTTCCACCAGTGCCTCAATGAAAAACTGGTGAATTCCAATCAACAACAATGTGAGAATGTCAGCAACATGTGGGGTGCCCTCAAGGCCACTGTCATCAGTACCTGTGAAGAGACACTTTGATTCTCTACCAGGAAGCATCAAGATGGATTTGATGAGAATGACAGGGAGATCCAAGAGTTAATCGCAAGTGGAAGGCCTTTTGTTCTTGGAAAAATGAAACCAACTCCAAGCAAAAGAAATTGAATCTCAAACAAGCTAAGGCAGAGGTCCAAAGGTGGATGTGTGATATAAAGAACAAACAGCGGGAAGACACTCCGCAAGAGAAGGTTGAGAGGCGACCTTGTGGCTGCCTACAAATTCATCATGGGGGGCGCAGAAGGGAATTGGTGAGGCTCTACTCACCAAGGCATCCCTGGGAATCACAAGAAATAATGGCCAAGCTAGCAGAGAGCAGATTTAGACTGGACATTAGAAGGAACTTCTTCACAGTTAGAGTGGCCAAGGTCTGGAATGGGCTCCCAAGGGAGGTGGTGCTCTCCCTTACCCTGGGGGTCTTCAAGAGGAGGTTGGATGGGCATCTGGCTGGGGTCATCTGAAGCCAGCACTCTTTCCTGTCTATGCAGGGGGTCGGACTCGATGACCTATTGAGGTCCCTTCTGACCCTAACATCTATGAATCTATGAATCTATGACATGGCTAAGAAGATTCAATATCTGGCTGACATCCAGCATATGTGTGGCTTCTTCAGTGCCACCAAAGCCATCTATGGTCTGAGCACTCAAGGGTCAACCCCTTGAGACCTAAGGATGGAGGAGAAAAGGGAGCCATCAATGCCTGTTAGAAGGAGCATTTTGAAGGCCTTCTCAATCAAGAATCTCCTGTTGACGAGAGTGTTCTCAAATCCATTCCACAACATCCAGTCAGAGATAATCTCAGAATTCCTCCAACCTTTGATGAAGTGAAGAAAACTATTAAACAAATGAAAAACAACAAGGCATCTAGAGTGGATGGAATCCCTGCTGAAATCTTAAAACAGGGAGGAGAGGAGCTCCCATCACAGCTTTATGCCCTCATCTTAAAGAACTGTAATAATGCAGAAATCCCAAATGACCTCAGGGACACCATGATTGTGACAATCTTCAAAAAAGGAGACAAGTCCAAATGTAGAAACTACAAAGGGATCGCTTTGCTGTCCAACACAGGAAAAATCACTGTTTGAACCCTTCTGAACCGTCTCCTTCTACTTGCTGAACAGCTCCTCCCAGAACCTCAGTGTGGGTTTAGGGCATCAAGAGGCACACCTGACATGATCTCCAGTTTGCCAGCTACAGGAGAAATGTTGGGAACAACATAAGCCTTTCTACATGGCCTTCTTTGACCTCAGAAAAGCTTTTGACTCTGTCAGCCAAGAAGTGTTGTAGAGAATCCTTCTGACGTATGGATGTCCACTGAAATTTGTCACCATTTTCTGCCTGCTTCATGATGGTATGCAAGTCATGGTTCTCAGTAACAGATCAATTACACGTCCCTTTGAGGTTAAAACGAGAGTTAAACAATATTGCGTCATCACTCCAACACTCTTGTCAGTATTCCTTGCCACAATGTTACATCTGACCACCAACAATCTTCCAGCCACGGTGGAGTTCTGGGTGCCGCACTTCAAGAGGGATGTGGACAACATGGAGAAGGTCCAGAGGAGGGCCACTCGCATGATCAGGGGGCAGCAGGGCAGGCCTTATGAGGAGAGGCGATGGGACCTGAACCTGTTCAACCTCCACAAGAGAAGGCTGAGGGGGGATCTAGTGGCCTGTTACAAACTAGTCAGGGAGGATCAGCAGGCACTGGGGAAGTCCCTGTTCCCCCGAGCACTGCCAGGAGTGACCAGGAATAATGGTCACAAGCTGGCAGAGGGTAGATTCAGGCTAGACATCAGGAGGCGCTACTTCACGGTCAGGGCGGCTAGGATCTGGAACCAACTTCCAAGAGAAGTGGTGCTGGCTCCTACCCTGGGGGTCTTTAAGAGGAGATTAGATGTACACCTTGCTGCGGTCATTTGACCCCAGTACTCTTTCCTGCCATGGCAGGGGGTCGGACTAGATGATCTACTCAGGTCCCTTCTGACCCTAGAAACTATGACACTATGAAACTATGAAACTATGAGCTAAACTATTGAATAGATGGCAAGCTGTTTAACCTCAGCTGACTCCGAGCTAAAACCAAGGCCACCCCAGCCACGGTCATTGAGCTCCAGTAAGTTGACAATGCTGTAATGTGCACTCACTTGGAAGCAGACCTTCAGGCAATCATCAACGTCTCTACAGAGTCATACAAGAAAATAGGACTGACGCTTAACGTTTGGAAAACTAAGGTCCTCCACTAACAAGCTCCTAATGAACAGTCCCCAGTTCCAGTAATCCAGATCCGTAATAAGACTCTGGAGAACACTGATTATTTCCCATATCTCAGAAGCCATCTCTTACAGAAGGCTGACATCGACAAAGAAATCCAATATCACCTCAAATATGCAAGTGCATCCTCTGGACACCTGAAGAAAGGAACAAAGATCACAACATCAGATTCGAAACCAAGCTAATGGTTTATTGGCAGTCAAAATCCCCACCTTGCTGTATGGAGCTGAGATGTGGACAACATACAGGAGACATCTAAAAGTGTTGAAGTACCATCACTGCTGCCTATGGAAGATCCTCTGAATCCAGTGTGCAGAGAGATGCACCAACGTTAGTGACCTCCTGTGAGCAAACACCATGAGTACTGAGGTGATGATCATTTGACATCAACTTCTTTAGGCTGGCCATGTCATCTGGATGTCTGATTACAGACTCCCGAAGCAAGTTTTATGTCAACCTTGACCAGCCAATGCATGTGCTCAAGAGGAGGGTAGAGAAAGTGCTTCAGGAATGTCCTCAAGGCCAACATAAAAAATATAACATTGATGTCAACTCATGGGAGACTATTGTCCAGAACCATCCCAAATGAAGGAAGAGTCTGCTGCAGGGATCTCAATACTTTGAAACCTCATGACAACAACAGGAGATGGGAAAGCAGGAGTGGCAAAAACAGCATGTTGCAAACCAAATAAAAAATCCAGTACCAGGCACTCTACATGGAAACACGTGTCCGAGCTGCAGTAGAGTTTGTTGATCCTGGATTGGCCATCAGCCATCTTTGGACATACAGATAAGACAGTCATGGAAAACAATCATCCTCCCAAAGAAGAAGGACTAGATAACCTCCTGAGGTCCCTTCCGACCCTAATTTTCTATGATTCTAAATTTAGCAGCACATTCCCCATAGCTACCAGTTTTGAATAGCTACATGTGACACAGTAGCCAAGTTGGTTTTTTTAGCTGTTTGTATACTTCTAAATTATTTGCATATATCTATAAACATCTGCTTTTGGTTAATATACCCTGCTTCAAGCAGTGGAGCCACACAATTCTTGGCAGCTATGACCTTGCATGAGCAGATACTGAGGCTTAATGTAGTTCATAGGAATTGGGTGGCATTTTATTAACAGGAAATGGGCAGTATCTCTTTTAATGCCCCTCATGGCCCATAGTGGTAGTGTCTTCATGATAAACTTACTGTTCTCAGCTATGGTGCACACAAATACACAGCATTGCTCTGGGTGGGCTGCCTCCCATACCCAGAGACAGAGCTGTCCAGATCTGGCATTTGTCTCACATCCATCTGCATTCTGAAGCATGTGCGTGTTTGTTTGTTTGTTGGGGAGCAGGGGAAGGGCTTCAACATTTGTTTGAATTCAGCTTTTCCATTTGAGGCTGAAGGGAGCAGGGCGCTGGCACTGTTTTCTACACTATATTGCCCAGCACCTGGACCTAAATAGATGTCCATTTCCAGGTTTCTAAAAAGGAAGCAACTCCATAAAACTGGAGCCTGAAGCTGTTCTGATGTTCTTCTCCCTTAGGAGAAGCTGCTGAAGAGCAAATAGCAGCAAACCATATTCAGATGTCCATTCTCTGGACCTCTGAGATATGAGCCCTACGTAAAAGACATCAAGTGTCAATGTTCCACAAGGCAGACATTGCTGTGTGACTGATGCTTGCCTGGGGTGGATTCTGAGGCACAAAGCTTAGTAGTGTCCTTGGAACACATTGACTAGGTGTCAGTGATATAAGTCATACAGTTTGTGCCTTGGGTTCTGATGGCCTTGGAGTCTGTTTTAGTTGTAGGTTAATTACAGATGTCCGTAGATCGTTTATTAGGATTAAAGTGGGTCAAATTTATTTGGGAGTAAGCCAGTCACAATCAGGCATGAATATAGCTGGCTAAGACAAGAGAAGGCTAGTTAATTACCCACTATATATTTTGAGCAAAGATATGCCACCAAGTCACAAAAATAGTACCTGCAAGAAAAGAAATTTGGGTTGCTTAAAAAAAAGGGTAGTCTGCTTGGGGCAGTGTCCCTTCCTACTGCTGTGTTTTGCACTGGGACAAGTACATAGATATATAGTATGTTATAACAGCAAAATTATTTGTGTCCTATACAAACACTAGGGGATAGTGAAGAGAAGGGTCATAGCCTTTATTTAACAATCTTCCCTGGCTGTAGTAAGCTCCCTTTCAAGAAGTCTACTGGGCTAGATGCTTTAGAAGATTAGAAAGGGTTTAATTAAAGAAGTCATTTGAAAGGGAAACTGTGTTAATGAACTGTTCTTTTCCACAGCAGCACAGATTAGTCTGGCATCTGGAGACTATGGAACAGGTTGTCAGGTATCCAAACTAATGGGCAAATATAAGAAAATCCAAGTGGATTTAAAGGTCCAGAAGTGAAGTCAGGCAGGAATAGAGGAAAGGTGTTCCCAATTATGTTTTTTGACTTCCTGGGCATGGGCCATCCATGGGGACTGTATACCCAGTGTGCTGAACACTGGGAAGGATTAAAATGGGTTTATGTTGCTCAGTTCTCAGGCCCAGAGATCCTTCTTTGTCTTGGGAGAGCAAGGGAGAGCATTGCTTTGTATAGTAACTCCCTGCAACCAAGTAGCAAATAGCAGCAATGGACTGCAGAATGAGTCCTATTAAAGGACAAAGCGTGCAATGAAGGACCTGTGAGGGAGAAGATGAGAGCATAGGACAGGGAAATCCTCAGAACTCCAGTAGGATCAAAGAGAACAATGTCTCCAAATAATAAAATGGAGCTGGAGATATTGCCACCATCCATACAGCAAGGTGAGGTTTTTTCTTTACATAAGAAACCATGATTTGGAGCTAAAAAGGATAAGAATGAATACAAGAGGAGAGCCTGACTGAGCCAGGAAGCCTGTTGTGCTGCTTTTCCAAGCAGGTTGTTGAAGGATCCTGCACTGAAGATCAAAGTACTAGAACACACATTTTCAGAAAGGTTTCTTTGTTTCTATGTGCTATTTGTCCCAGACAGGGACCTCAATAAGATGAAATAGTATGGATTCATTTGTAACTTGAGCTAGTCAAATGATTCCATTACTGTAAATTGTTCACAAACAATTTATTCAAACTGACACTAAAAAATCCTCAAGCAGATGACTTATTTAATACTGTTCAATGGCTTCTAGTGATGTCCCAAGTATGTGAAATAGGAATAAGCAAATAATTTATGGAATGAGAAAAAGACCCGTGTTCATAACAGAATCAATTGCTTGGTGAATAGTGTTCAATCTCCTCGACTCATGACAAAACATTCTGTGCATTATAGATCGTAAGGCCGGAAGGGACCTTGGAAGGAGGCTCTTTAGCACTGCTAACTACCCATAATCAGCAAAGCAAGGATTGTGGATGGCTTTGTAAATTGAAAATTCATCTAATTAAACAGAAGCACTTTGCTACAGTTCATCCATTATATTAATTATATATCTGCTTGTAAGAACAAGTGATTGGCCCCCCTACTTGTTTCTCTGTAGCAAACTATGTTCTAGGTGAATGAACTGCCTTAGGCTTTACACAGAATGATGTTATTAGATTCCTAGATAGTAGATACTGGCCTGTTGTTTTCCATACCCCTATGTAAGGGAGAACAGGAACAAGAGGCATTTTCTAATGTACTACCCAAAAGCCTCATTTGACTATTGGATATTATTCTTTGTTTTTCTTATTCTTTATGATAATTCTCAAGACAGTAGTGTGTGAGCCTCAGCACACTGTTTGTGACGCATCTTTCACATACCTCCCTAGGAAGGTGTAATAAGCAGAATATATGGAATATAGAAAACTGGCTATGTTAATTTTTTGAAGTTACAGTAATATCCATCCAAATATTGTAATTTACTAGAAATATTCTAAATAGCCTTTGCTACTAGCTACTGAGGTTTTGTTTGTTTTAAAAAACAGTTTAGGTCTGGAACGTCAAGCATGACATGCTCAGGTTCAGAATGTTCCCTTGATATGGTAGGGATAATTCCAGAGATAAAGTTATCAATGAATGAAAATAATGCCCAGTGCATATGCAGACTAGCATTTATCATGGTGATTTATAGCAAATGAAAAAAGCAAACAACTTAGTGTTCAGCTTCTCCCTAGTCTACAGAACTATTGTTTTGTTTTGTTTAATTCCCTTGCTGATGCTGTTACTTCTTGTTGCACTCTTGAAGGTGACTCAGAGAAACAGAAGGGAGAGTTCAAAACAACAAATGTGAACAACAAATGTAGCTGAGAAGGATGAGAATGTATCTTTAACTCCACTGCTCATTCTGTCTTTTCCATGAGTTAAGTATAATAAGCCAGATACCAAGTTATCTCCTATTAACCACACATTCACTTATCTGCCTTCATGGGGTCATTTCTGAGCATACATCTTATCCATTTAATATGTAATTTTCCTTTTGGTCTATAGATAACGTGAGTTCTGACAGTGTGGCTAGGGAAGTACAAAGAAGTAGAGAATGTGTCTGTAAAGTCTTCCAGATATGACCTTCCCAACAGACAAAGTAGAGTATCTCCCAAATCCCCATAGTTTTAGATGAGAGTTTGAAAAAGTGATCTGGGGGATTCTGTTGGATAACAGCAAGGGGGGGGACAAGATTCCTGCATTCTCTGTTGTCTGGATGCAGCATATTGCCAAGGAGATATGGGCCCTGTCAATGGAAGCCATCCTAACCATGTTAGGCTTCCAATGTGGTGTCTCAATACTCTTTTCATAATAGATATTGCTTTTCACAGGTTCTACAAAAGGCAGAGTCTGTTGGATCAAAACCTATAGCCCTGCTGAGGATAGGAAGGAGGAGGGAGGAGTCCTCTTTTCAGAGGAACATAAAGATGAAATTTGTTGCTTGACTGATTGATTTCTATGAATTCCTGAACCAGTCTGAGATGCTTCAACAAATAATTACTCAATAAGTAAACTGCCGCCCTAAGTATATGGAGAAGATTCAGCCAAGGCCAGGGACTTCACACAGCTGGAGTTTGAAGGGTTAAAGACTCAGCTAAAACAGTTGGAAGCTGAGGGAAACTGCAAGGCGATTCTTTGTTTGACACAATTTTTGAAGAAGTTAATCTCAGGCATCATATCCCAGTGTTGTAAAAGGCATTAAAGATTTACCAGGCCTGACTGCTTTTGTTGTGTGGAGGTGCACCTCATTAACACCAGTTTCAGTGAGCGCAGGACTGGGTTTACAGAAACTAGAGATGGAAAAAAACCCTGCTTGGTTCTATCAGATTCACCTTTCCTTCATTTCTTTCCAGTAATCCAGGTCCCAGGGCTCTGCTTATGTAGGAGGTTCTCTAGGTTTTGCACATTGTTTCTCATAGAAGCACAACTAGCTGTTTCCTCCAAAGGTTACCAGTTCAACCCCCTGCTCAAAGCTGGGTCACCTCTGAACCACACAAGACAAGGTAATAGCAAAAACCACTTATTCTCTGGGAAATTAAGAGAGAAAGGGGATGGACAACAGATTGCTGTCTGTAGTCTTCAGTCTTTCTTTTTTAAGATGGTTAATTTTGGCTCCTGGATGAAACTGTGCTACTGGAGTTTTTTTACACTCTGCATTACCTTAAAAATACATAGTGCAATAGATGGGCATTTAATCACGACTGTAAATCAAAGCAAACAATAATTGCTGCACTCTCCTGTTCTAAACCCACAATATGACTGTGATTGTAGTCTTACTAGAAAGCTGTCAGAAAAAACTTTCTCATACACTCTGGCAAGAAATTTCCAACCCTTAGCAGAAACTTGAAGATTGACAACAAAAATACAATGAGTCCCAGAGTGGCTGGAAACCTGAGATCAGTAAGTAATATAAATGTGAGCAAGGGTGATGTGGGCAGAATTCAGACACAGTGCACTCAGTGCCAATCTGGTTTTAAAAGGTGAGGCACATTCTTAAATCTATGAATTCCTCAGACCAATCTGTGTTAAAAAGTTAAAGCTGAAACTGAATTTCAGTAAAGTCCAAGTAACCCCAGAAAGTTAATACTTCACTTTTGTTCCAAAAAGGCGACACCTGCATCCAATGCTTTTATGACCTGATCATAAAAGGCAATCAGGTTGGTCTGACATGACCTGCCCTAATAAAACCATTCTGGTTGCCCTTGAGCATCATGGCTGAAGCCGGTCCATTGCAGATGTGCTTCTTGATGATCTTCTCAAAGAGTTTCCCTAGGATTGAGGTAAAACTAATGGGCCTACAATTGCCCGGGTCCCCCCTCCTCCATTTTTTAAAGATGGGGACCACGTTGGCTATCTTCCAATCATCTGGTACCTGGCCCGAGCACCACGAGTGCTCATAAAGCCGTGCCAAGGGCCCTGCAATAACCCCTGCTAGCTCCCTCAACACCCTGGGGTGGAAAGCATCTGGACCCGCTGATTTGAACACATCCAGCCCCTCCAGAAGCTCTCTAACTCGGTCCTCCCCACCTGAGGTCTGGAGGCATTCCCCTTGAGTCCATCTTGCATCACGGTGGGGAAGTCCCGGGCCCTGCACAAGAAAACGGAGGTGAAGAATTGGTTAAAGAGGTCTGCTTTCTCCTCTGGTGCAACCACCAGATTGCCCAGAGGATCTTGCAGGGGCATCACGTTTCCCAGTGCTTTCTTCATCCTCCCTAGATATTTGAAAAAGGACTTTTTATTATCTTTGATTTTGGATGCAAGTCCTAGCTTTATGTCTGCCTTAGCTTTCCTGACAGCCCCCCTACAGGCCCAAGCAGAGGAGGTATACTCCTCTTTGGAGATAGCACCCCCCTTCCACTGGGTGTATGCCGCCTGTTTAGCAATCAGGCATTCCCGGACACCCTTGGTGAGCCAGGGGGCTTTCAGGCACTCCTGCCTGCCCCTCTTGCATTTTGTTGGGATGGTCACCCCTTGGGCCCTGAGTATCGTCTCCTTAAGGAATGACCACTTATCTTGGGCACTGAGCTCCCCTGCTCTCAAGAACCCCAGCGCCTCTCCCACTAATCTCCTCAACTCGTTGAAGTTGGCCCTCTTGAAGTCTAGGGCTACCACCTTGCTGCAGGCCCTTGACACCCTGCGCTGGATGGTGAATTCCAGCAAGCGACGATCGCTATCACCCAGGTGGTCAAGGACCTGGAGGCCCCTTACCAGGTCGTCGCCTGTGGCCAGGACTAGGTCCAACAAGGCATTTCCTCTGGCAGGACTGTGCACCTCCTAAATTAAGTGGAGGTCCTGTATCTTGGTCAGGAACCTCCTGGAACGGTCCAACCTGGCTGACTGTTTCTCCCAGCAGATGTCTGGGTAATTTAAATCACCCATGACAACTACATCTTTCGCCTTAAGTGCCTCTGCAAGCTGGCCTAAGCTGGGGGGTCTGTAGTAGACCCCCACCATTAGATCTCTCTCCCCACAGCCCCCATGTACCTTGACCCAGAGCACTTCAGCTTGCCCCTCTGACCCCATTCTGCTGGCAGAGGATGTGTATTGCTCCTTGACATAGAGCACCACACCCCCACCTTTCCTTCCTTCTCTATCCCGCCTGTAAAGCCTATAGCCCCTAATGCTAACTGCCCAGTCGTGGGATGAATCCCACCAAGTTTCTGTTAGCCCTATTACGTCTGGGTCTGAACTGGCTATTCTGAGGGCAAGTTCCTCCTGTTTATTCCCCATACTATGAGCATTGGTGTATAGGCATTTAAGGCCTTGCCTAGCTGCGTGTGCCACCCCCGATTTGGGAGACTGTTTGGACCCCTGTTTCTTACCTTGGCACTCCTTGCATTTGCTTGCGTGGTGTCTCCCCATCTTCCTGCGGTCCCCTCCCCCGGCGATGCTTGTTTAAAGCTCTCTGTACGAGATCAGCCAACCTATAAAACAAGGCTGTCTAAGTTCAATGCAGGTGGGGGCCAGAATGCAGCTCTTAGGCCACACACTGCCAGGCTTAAAGCTGCAGAAGTTGTCCCTGCCAGGATCTGCTCCCTGCCATGCAGACAGCACCACTGGCAATGGGCCACATGGGCTGCACAGGCAGCACAAGGCCCCCAGCTGTGTGGGCAATACTGACAATGTCCAGCCCCCTCCTGAGTCTTCCCTCACTGTGCATCAGTGGAAGAGATGGCTGCATGCAACCCGAGAAGGACTAATGTGTGGCCCACTGGCCAGTTGGATAGCCCTGGCCTTAAACATGCCCTCTCCCCATTCTGTCAGGTATACATGTAGAACAGGGCTGTTAAATCCATCTAGCCCTGTGGGTGAATGACACATGGCCAGTCCCACAGACAGGATCAGGCCCATGGAGCTGTCCCTTCCCATTCCAGACCCATATCACGCAGTGCTTGCTCTGGGAGATGCATGGCACGTGGCACTTTCCCCAGCTGGTTCAGGTGCCACACACACACACACACACACATCACAGATCCTGGACTAGCCACAGCAGGGGTCACATGTGTCAAATGTCCTGGAGCAGCCGGAGGAAGCATTGTATGTGGATCTATGTGCATCCCAGGCCCTGCACATAGATCCAATCTGGTATGCACCTTATGTTGCATGTGGGTCCACTCCAGCCCCAAGGACAGCACTGGAGTCTGCATAATGGAGCTCAGTGAGCCATGTCTGGACCACGGGCAATATCTTTGACACACTAGATGTAGGATGATTCTTTTCTGCCACAGTTATAAACAGTATAAACCAAACAGTGCTGAAGTGCCATTTGGCACAGAAAGATGAAACAGGTTCTAGCCCCGAAGTGTTCTCACTCTGCAGGCTAGGCGTTGTGATATGGATAGCCAGAGGTATCCAGACAAACACAGCCTGACTTGCTTTAAGACCTGCAATGACTCTCTCTTTCTCTCTCAGGAGCCCTTTCCACCATAAGGAAGACACTCACAACAGACACCCACTTATAGGCAGACCACTCAACCAACCAAAACTCTTCAGAAATAAACCCACCCAACAAACAAGTATATTAATAAAACCTATGTGACAGGCTAGCTGGCAGTGACTTAGCCCAGGGGTTTTGAAAGGCCAAAAGATGATTGGAGGACTTGGGATTCCCTTTCTGCACCAGCCAGGCCCCAGAGATCCCCCCCCCGTGTCCCCTGATTGGCCCCTTGGGTCACCTGGAGGGGGATAAAAGGAGCAGCGTGGGCCAATTCAGGAGAGACATCAAGGAAGGAGCTTCACAGAGCTGGCAAGAGCTAAGCCAGTGGGGCAGGAGCAGTGCCCCGGAAGAGCCTGAAAGAGCAGGACCTGCAGACAGGAGTGGAACCCTCAGCAGTGTGGCATGCGGCCAGCAGGAGAGGCTCCCCACTGGGCTCCAGGGCCCCCTGGGAGAGGCAGCAGCCAGCAAGAGAGGCTCCCCTCTGCTCCAGCAAGGATCTGAGCAGCAACCTGAGAGGTTCCCAGCTCCGATTCCAGCTCCTCTAATAAGAGACCAGGAAGCTTGATGTGAAGTTGGGGCTCCATGAAGGTCAAACCCCCTAGCAGGCTGGTGTAGTGGTGGTACTAGTAGTATAGCCGCATTCTTGCTTACCATGTGGGAGATCTGGGTTCAAGTCCCAGCTTAGGTGATTTGGGATAAGTGAAATAACAAAAAGCAAATCTTCTTGCAGTGGAAAAAGGCCATCATGTTTTCTTCCCCCTCAAGGTACCAAGGTCCTATATTTTCTTGTCATTTGACATTTTGCATTTTGTGCCTTTTTATATTTCACTAACCCATATTGTTTTTTCTGCTGTTTGTGTTTTATATTTGGTTAACCCTGTTTTTTGTCAATAATTGTAAATGTCTAACCTTTGTTGAATCCTGCCCCCTTGGGGCATTGTATCATCCACTGTACCCTCTGATTTATGCCTGTTATGTTCCCAGTATTAAAAGGTACATAGTTAAGTCACCATTGGTGGTCTGGCCCTGCTCTATAGGGGGAGGAGAGTCCCTACACCTCCCACAACACTTGTGAACCTGCTTTGATCCCTTCAATTGGAGAGGGGGTACCTCTTGGAGTACCACCCGGGTTACACCTATAAAAACCCAATGGCAAGACCAGGACAAGTTGTGACCCAGAGAAGAGTCAGAGAACCCACAAAGTCCAGTAGAGATTTCCTATCACTATTTTACATGGATAACAAGCAGATTCTCAGGTGATGGTGGCTAACTGTATAGATCCCGTATAAAACTACAAATTCCCCAATTCCAATTAAGGAGATCTGAAAGCGTTACATGTAATGTAGATACAGAAGTCTGATGACCTAGAAAGCTTGGGTTTTTAATAGACACTTACAAAAACTTGCAAACTGCATCACTTGAAGTACTCATAACACTGCATGGAATATTTATTTATTTATAAAATGACTTTTCTACTCCACCAGCATATCACTGAAAACTTAAAAGCTCTGACATAACTTGGTGTCCCCTGGGACTATACTCCTTTCAAAATCTCTGCTATACTTGTACTGTCAACAAAAGACATTGAAGAGCATATTTCCATTATAGGGGAAAAAAAGAACCATAGCTGGACAATGCAAGTGGGGTAGGCAGCTACTGAAAGTAGATTATATCAGTGGTTCTCAACCTTTTTTGTGCCAGGACCCATTTGTAAATATTGATGGCCAGTCCCAACCCAGTAAATAGTTTAAGTAGAAAACAGCCCATTGGCCCTGCTGGTGCCACTCACTCCCAATCCACTGCCTCCTACCCCCCAGTGTGGGGGACATGAGGGCCCCAAGCAGACCCTTGCAGGATGGAACTCTGTCAGCCTTGAAGGGAAAAAGCCACAGTTTCCCACATTTTTCTCCTTTAACGGAAAATTAGTTTTAAAATTTGTTGTTCCATTTTTAAAGTTTGTTCCTGACCTTTTCACATATTCTTGCAACCCACTTTTGAATCATGACCTACAGGTTAAGAAATGCTGGATTATACGGCAGTGGGGAGGTGGCTTGAATTATTAATTATTTATTTCCAAATATTCTAACATTGTGGGGTTTAGCTTGTTTAAAGAGCTAAATTTGATAAAGGGAAAAAAAACTTAGCTTTAGGTGTTAGCTAGATTCCATTGAAGCCTATTCTCTGCCTTTTATTTTCCTTGTTGACCATGAATGGACATATTATTTCAAGCTAATTCTGTGACAGAACTAGAGTAAATCACCCATAGAATGACTTCCTGAAGCTGTTGTAATATGCTGCAGTTGGTTACAAAAGAAAGATAGCCCACAACCTACAGTAACCCATCCAGCACCAGAAAGGATCTTTAATGTACAGTAATCACCACTAACAGTTACCACATCATTAATGGTATCTGTGGTGGGGTCAAAGCCAAAGGGCTCCCTTCCTAGTGCTTGGAACAGGGCAGAAGGGTTTGGTTTTGTTATTTGTTTGTTTGCTGGTCAAAGACTGCTTTATTTGGGAAGGCTGGCTGAGGCACTCTTCAGGGAGCAAAATACAGTACGCCCATAGAAACCTGCAAGCTAGGCAACCTGCTGACAAAAGTACTAACATATTACAGAGGAAGTCAATGCAGTAAGGTGAAAGTCACAAATTTTGCAAACTATTCTTCTATGTAGCATGAAGCCTCCATAAAGTTCTCTTTCCTGTGAAGTCAAGTCATTTCACGGTTATAGGGTCCATCAATTCATTCCACTTTTCTCCCAATCTCAGCTGTTCAATTTTCATTCAGCTGATTATTCTTCCTGAAGAAAATGTCCAGCTGGAACAGAGAAACCAACCAGGAGTCTTCAAGGTTTCTCGGGTTGGAAAGGAAGACTAAAAACCATTCCAACAGAGGAGTTTTGATGTGAGAGTGACTGATTAAGGGGAGGAAGTCACATGACTTATAATGCAGCAAATAATTGCAGAGTCATATGTAGATTACAGACACACAATAGAACAACTTAACAGGGCTGGTTCATGCAATATGGGCTTTTGTGAAACTGTTGTCTGAGCACCTGCCTGCAAGGCCTAAGAAACAATATGAAACCTCCTGTGTCCAATTCACTCCCCCTTTCAAATTGCTGTCATGCCAGATGGAAGGAGGAGGATGTTTCTTCCCAGAGAAACAGAGAGGAAAAAGTAGGGAATCTGTCCAGAAATGCTGCTTGCAGGGTTCACAGCACTATGTGAATTGAACCTTCAACTCAGGATGGGTCCTAAAAACAATTTCATTCAATAAATGGAGAGAAGTAGTTAGCTGTATTAGCCTGAAGTCAGGCAGAATGCAGGGTAGAAGTGAACCTTATAGATGTATAGGCTGCATCTACACAAGATGCTGACTGTGCAGTCACATAAACAAGTCCTAAATGACCAAACAGTAACCCAAGTTACTGCACAGTAGCATCGATGAACACCTTTTTTGTGACACTACTGCACTATAGCCTTGCATCAGGGTTTTTGCCATATGATACTACTGCACAGTAGTATCAGGCTACTGTGCAGTCAGCATCTTGTGTAAACACGGCCACAGAATCAGAGACAAATAAGCTTTTGTGAGCAAGAGTTCACTTCATCAGATGTCAGAATATTTTGATGAAGTAGGCTCTTGCTCAAAAAGCCTATGCATCTCTGATTCAGTTAGTCTATAAGGTGCATATCTGACCTGCCTTCTTCTCTATAAACAATTACTATTATTAGCTTACAAACCTAGTGTCATGGATCAGGAGTAGTATGTAAGAACTAACTGTACTGAACCTGCCACCATTAGAAACACGTACTGCCTGAATATAACCTCCAGCTCCTTACAAAACAGTGACTTGAAGGACGCTGCTTATGACAATCGCTTTTCATATGTTTTTCCCGGTACTGAGAGTTTGACTTCTCTGTGGATAAAAAAGGCCTCTGGGTGATTTACTCCATTACAGAGAGTGGTGACAAGATTGTCCTGGCCCAGATCAATGCCAGGACCTTCACACCAACCAATTCTTCTCAGCAGCCAGCAGCACGTCCATGACATGGTATGTTATAGGGAACAAGGACGGTCACCACTAGAAAGAGAAGAAATATTCTATATGTTCAGCACTAAGCCTGATAAAGAGAGTTATATCAGCATCGCAGTTGAAGTATGAACATGTCGTTAGCTTGCACTACAAGTTGACTGACCAGAAACTCCACATGTAGAACAGTAATTACACAGCCCTCTACAGTGTAAATTTTAATGTGAAAGGCATAACCTAGGCATCCTCAGGGATAACAGTGAATGGGGTGAGTTTCTATCCACAAAGACAAAGGCTAATGCAATATTTCAACCCAATGTGCAATGGGCATTCTGGAAATCTGATTGCTAAACCTGAAATAATCATGGGAGTTGCTAAAAAATGTATTTGGGTTTGGATCGCCATGGCTACACTAATCACAGGTGCAGCTCTGCCATGGGATGAACCTCTGATAAGCAGAGCAAATGTCTTCCCTCAGCTCTAATGATATGGGGCTCTGATGTGTATCTGCATGGCAGCAAGTGTGTGTTTTACACAAGTGTTACTGAGTTGCACAGAAGCAATGAAACCTTGGCTGGGAAAATGGTCATAGATATTACATGTCTAACAGGGGTGTCCCTTGCCACTGAAGAAGAAGCAACTAAAACCAAACTCTGTAGTCCACGTGGCTGGTACCTGAAAATGAGTCCTAGAATTGAAAGAGCTATGAACTTTCAAGAGAAGTCACGGTCTCATGAAACAGAGAAGCTAAATTCAGGTTAAATTTCCTTGCAGCTAAAAAATGGGTGAGTGTACGTTTTAGAAAGTCTCCGTCTATTGGCTTTTCCTCTGTTATATACTGCTCCTTCCCTGTGAGCCTCTGCTCCACACACAGGTCATTAATATTACCATGTTTTGGCCCTGTCATGATGCAGTGTCTAGAAAGGACTTATTGAAACATGCACTCTTTTAAAGCAGGAGTTTATACCTCCTTCTGACATGGGCCATGCTCTGCTCTTGTTGAACACAGGATGGCACATATTCCAGGTGAGGATTTATGCTCAGCTCTTCCAATTTTTCCTGGAGGTAATAGCACTATATATTAGGTATGCAGACAGATATCATGTAGGGTAGTTCTACTGAAGTCCTTATGAAATATATATCTTAAAGCAGATTTTTGTAATAAGAGCTTGGTGCTGGAAGCCAAAGTACAGGCACAGCACAATGCAGAGTAGTTTCCTAGAACTTAGAGAAGAAAGTATCCAACTAAATAATCTGATTCATCCTACTAGAATCAGACACAGCAATACATGCCACAACTGTAAGACATGGTTTGCCTCCACAGGAGGAAGGATTCAGTGACCCAGGAGGTCCCTTCCAGTTCTATTGTTCCCCCCAAAAATCCCTTCCCAGATATCACATATTGGTATAATGATGAGAATTCTCCTCCTTACAAATGAAAATGTTAGGATCTGAACCCAGGAAACTTGGTAATTTCCCAGCTCAGTTAAAAGAAAAAGATGTTTCCTGCACAGTATGAAACCCAGGAAAATCTTATATTAAACATAGGCAGGATCACATGCCCAATTATAGGATCAGGTACTTCTCTTTACAGTCATCACCACCACTTACCCTGGCCCTGGGGAAGGGAGACCCATGGAAAAATACCCCTCAAATGATACATATGGGAGTAAATGGACGACTGTTCTTGGTAAAAATAATTGAAACAAGTGAACTATTGTCTAAGAGGCCATGAGATCCTGAGAACAGAAAAAAATTTGTAGTCATCTGAAATAAGTAGCATATTCTTTCAAATTCCAGAAACTGCTAGTTTTTCATGTTCTTAGCAGAAGGGGAAGAAAAATAAAGTGCATATATCTGTTCCCCCAGTAGATGTCACTCTCTCCATTCTTGTTCTCACTTGTCTCCACAATTTGTAACATAACCTGTTTTGTTTTTTTAATTACATTTATTATATATTTGGATGAAAAGCCTTTCAAAATCATCCCTAAATTTTCCAGAGGAACAGACAATTACATAAAATAATGAGTTCTTCTGAATGAAGTACACTTGTATCAAAATAGGGCCCAAATGAAAAAAGTCTGTATCTCAAAAATCCCACAGTTCAAGGCTTTTCAGATCACAGGTTTAAGGTCAGATCCATCTCTAGTTGAGAACAATAGAAACATAATTGCTATAAATACAAATATACACTGAGCAGCTGCCCAATTCATTTGGAATCAAAACCCTAAAACAAATGAATTGTAAATGAACCAGCACTCCTCTCTGGACTCTACATAGTTTATCAGATTCAGAAGGAAGATCTCCAGACATTCTGGTGCACTTGTAAGAAGTCTTTTCCATGTCTGGTATGTTGCTGAAGCAGACTCTTTAACAGTTAACCAAGAGGAGGTGTTCCTCTTCCCCACTGCCCACTGTGTGGTAGCCTGCACAGAGCAGTGTGTGCAGTGGTGGCCTCAAGGACTGTGCATGAGGGGTGTAGAGTAGGGTTGCAAGGGCAACCTGAAGGGCTGCACCAGGGGTATGTTGAGTAGGGCTGCAGAGGCAGCCTGAAGGGTAGCACATGGGCCAACCCCCATAAGAGTGTGAACCTAAGAAATAGGCCCAAAGAGAGGCTAGTGGCTTTTGCTTTACTCTCTTTCATGACTTGGACTCTGTTTCTCTTCCCTACCTGGACTCCAACCCTTCCACCGAGTCTCTTTCTCCTGCTACCTCTGTGTGTGTGTGTGTGTGTGTGTGTGTGTGTGTGTGTAGGAACTGCCCACTGCCCAAGGCACTGAGTCCCTTGTGAGACTATTAAATTTCCACTTTACCATGACTCACATGTAAGCCAAACCTTACCCAAGAAGCTGTACTGACATTTCTCAGCTCAAGCATAAATACAGATAGTGACTGCATAACAACAAGCTTATTTAGGATTGAAATTCACCAAAAAAAAAACAGTAATGACCCCATGTGTATGACATCCATGAAAGCCAGTGTCTTAAGCAAGCCAGGTTATTTTAACCATGACATGACTGGGTCTTTCTTCAGAGCTATTCTTTTGGGCCATGTTTGGGATCTCCCTGGAGGGCAAGAATGACCATTTCAAGGTGCTAGCTTTGTTCTAACAAGAAGGCAAGTATTGATAAGAAGGAAGGGAAAAAGAATGAAATGGAGATGAGCGGGGGGAAAAGAAGGATCTATTTTTTTATTGGGTGGAGGTTTTCCTTTCCCCGAGGATGCACGTTTTGTATTATCTGGGGAACGTGCTAGAGAAAGAAGGCAAACAGAAATGTCTTCACCTACAGAGCAACACTTCCTTGTATCCCAAGCTTGAGGAGCACTACTGGCCTCTGTTTCCCAAACTATATCTGATTAATTAAAATCCATTGTTCACTTCCTAGCAGCTAAAACCAAACACTGAACATCAAAGATGTTGAGATTAGGATGCCATGTTTGCAGTGCTGGTCCATCTCTAGTGACATGAATAATACAAAGGGTTCATCAGAGGCTTCTTTCACAGAAGGAAAAAACATTGCCTCCTCCAAAGTTCTTCATATGATTTTGCTCTGAAAAGTTTTGTTTCATTTGTTCTACCAAAACTTACTTTTTTCTCACACAGAAAATTGTTATTTCAGTGAACCTCAATATTCTGCTTGGGAACACTTCATCTGAAATGTTTTAACAAACCCTACTCTCGACATTCTCCCACCCCAAAGGCAACCTCAGTGGTGGTGTTAGAGAACTGCAAACTGTACAGCTGCCTGTGGCCTCAAGGGCCACATCCAGACGAGCGTGCACATGCCTCTTTCCCTGTCTCAACCCCTTTGAGACGGGGCAAGAGGCATGTGCGGGAACAAAAAAATGTTCAGGGGTCTAAAAAACCCAAAGTTTAAAAAGTGGAGCAGGAGGAGGCTAGGTCCTCCCAGGAGCTCTGGCTGCCAGAGCATCTCCGTGGTTGGCCCCTCGCCCTGGTGCTGAAGCAGCGTGCTCTAGTACCAGGGCTCCAGAGCCGGTAAGGGGTCGGGGGGGCTGGAGGT
>NW_017728947.1:76854758-76863687 GCF_001723895.1 Crocodylus porosus
AAACATTGCCCAACTGATCGCTCTCTATCTCTCACTCTCTTTTAGTGGTCTTTTGTTTTAATTGTGGAGGAACATGGATTTGGGGGTACTTTACAGAGTGACTTCGGGATTTTTTTTATCAGGGATTTTTCAGTTTTCCAATAGAGAACACCAGAATTTGTGCTAGGGAGGCCAGTGGCAGAACCCTGCCTGCTCAGAGCTGGCACCTTGGACCCAGCTGGCTGTGGCTGACCTCCTGGTCAAATGGGACCAGGAGGACATGCTTTGGAGGAAAGCAGGCCACCACACCTGGAACATCTTCTGGGCAATAGTTGCCCAGGTGGCCGGGCAGGGGCCACACATGGCAGTAGTGCCACACAGAGGCCAACCACACATCCACTGTCAGCTGGCCTAGAGGGGCAGATGCCTCATCCCAGTCTGGCAGGTGCGCAGCAGATCACACCCAGGCAGCATCCCCCACTGCTAGACTGCTGCAGTGGGTACAGGGTGCAGGGAACTCTCTGGGCTGCTTCAGCAGTCCAGTTGGCACAAAGGGTATTGTCCTCAGGTATCAGTTGCCTGGGCACCAGAAGCTCCTGAGAGTGAGTAACCCTGAGCTACTTGCCAGGGCAGCTTTTCGTACTTCTGGGACCAGGACAGGGCAGTTTTTTATATTGCTGGGGACAGCGCGGGTGCCAGGCTCTAGCTCCCCCTGGCTGCAGATCCGAGAGGAGCCAGGCAGGGTTATTTTGCCCCAAGTGGCACAGTTTGCTCCTCAACAAAGTGCATGTCCAAGCACGTGCACTGGGGCAAAAAGCCCTGGCTCAAATTTGTACTGCTTCTATTTGAGCTGCTGCAAGCACACGTGCTTGTATGTGTGGACGTGCCCAAGATGTCCAGGCCCTTCTGTTGCATTCCAGTAATGTTTTAGCATAGCTGTCTAATATAGAGTAGGGCTTAACACTGTACCTTTGTACAGGATCCTAATCAAAAGATGAGCCCTGCCACTAGGCCACCTTCAGGATTCTGATGTTAAGAAAACCTCTATCCTACACTGAAACCCGTAAAACCCCTTACTTACTCACTATTCTTGTATTTCCAAAGGGAGTGGGTGTCTGGGATGTTATGGATGCAGGCTGCTGTGTTAGCTTTTTGGATGACAGTTAAATGGTATTAACTTTGCAATCTTTGTGCTGCTTGATTGATACCTCATTTATTACCAGTTTATTCATAGTTTCACTGCACAATGTTAAATGTTTGGATACAAGAGTCTATTACTGATAAGGAAATTCTGTTTCCTGCACTATACAGAACGAATCCTACATGGGAGTGTTTTTCTCCTCTTCCTGTCAGAACTGCCTGTATAACACATTCATTTTTTGTTGCTGTTTTTGTTTTATGACATAACAAAACCACTAACATTGACTGACAACACTGAATTCAGCACCCATAGCCAATTCTACTGGACAATGCTCGTGGTGGTACTGCCACCACCTGCCTTTTGCATAATAGCTTATTGGACAGATCACTTGCGCAGAAGTGGAAGAATGGATTAGGAGTCCAGTGAGGTGGGCATTCCCCTGGGTTGGGAGGGAGTGCTGGGTTTTGCTTCCTGGTTCTTGAACTACATATAGCTACTGGAGATAATTCATAGACAGCACTGAGAGAAGAGACCAGAACCAGGCTCCCATATACTGGTTTTCTCTCTGACCCCAAGACTTGCATTCCTTTTTATACAGTGATCCAGCTTCAACAGCAAAGGTGAAGAATGCCTTCAGCCCAACCCAACCCAGAGCCTGCTGCTTCTGGCATTTTCCTGAGAGATGGGAAATGGGTGTATGAACCCTCTCAAGCTTGAGAGATATAAGAGAAAGGGGCTATAACACAGGCCTCCCACTTCTTAGGTAAGTGCTATAACCACTAGGCTATTGTGCAAAAGGTGGGTGACAATAGTACAGCTACCACTACTACTCAGGCAATCACCTGTACAGAAAAGGACAATGACTTAGATATGTAAATATAGGTTGGGTTTCTGGCTGTCAGTTTCAGACTCACATGGATACGTATATCCAAAGTGCATAGGGGTTCCTAACTGCTGCCTAAGTCTGAGAGAGAAGCTCCCTATCAGCTGGCAGAAGTGTTGAGAATCTCAGTCATGGGCGCCTGAGTCTTCCCTTTTAAGGTCTAGGGGACTTAAATGCCTAACTCAAGCTTGTGAATTCCAGGCTGAGGGGGGGAGGGCAACAACCATGGGTATAACAGGACTTGCCTACCTCACTGGAGCAGAGCAAGGTTAAATACATACAACATGTGAGGCCCTTGTAATGGCACCTGAGAGCTTATTAGTTTCAGTTGCTTTGCCTTAGAAGAAGAACTCTGGAACCACGAAATCACAAGGCTCAATCAAAACACCAAAGACTGAAATTTTAATATGCCCATGGACAGAAAGTTGCTCAAGATGGGTTTGGCAGAGAAGAGAATTAGAGCTGGCCATAAATTTCTGGATACAGGGGTTTTTAGTCAGAAAAATGACAATTAGTCAAAAACCAAACTTTTTCCAAAAACAGGCCAGTTTTGATGAACTTTCACTGGAAAAGGTTACTTGGCACCAGGATGAAATTTCTTGGCAAAACTAGACTGATACACACTCCTAGGATCTGCCTGATAGCCTCATGACCAACACATGCCCTGGAGAGAGGCTGAAGTACAAGCCCTTGCTCTTCCTGACTTGGGGCAGAGACATCTTTCCTGTCCCAAATGAGTGATCCAAGTTTCAGGCTGCTGGCTATGATGCGGTGGGTCTCTCTCAGTACTTCCTGTTAGAACTGTTCCACTTTGCATGAATAACTAATAGAGCAGAAACAGAAAAAATGATATTATAGCTTAGTGGTTAGGGTACCCATGTGTGATATGGAACTCCCAGGTCCAAGTCCCTACTCCCTGTCAAGCAGAGAAGGGGCTTGAATTTGAGTGCCCCACATCTGAAATGGGTGCCACTCTCAAATTAGCACCTTCTTCCCCCCATGAAAAACCTTAAAAGGTGTTGGGTTTTATCCCAATGAAGAATGTGAAATTAAATTGCTATCTGGAAAAGTCTAATGGTATGTAAAAGTTGTTTCCAGCCCAGCTCTAAAAATAATGGCAGAAAGACACATGGCATTATTTTGATAAAAGGTAGCTAATTTTCCAAACTCAGCCAAGGTCCCCAGATCAGTGGAGAAGACTGTTAACTTTAAAATGTTCTCACTTGCGATGGATTTATGCTAATAGAATTTCACTGTTCCACTACCTCCTAATTTCCATTAGTAGGACAGAAGATGGCCCCATAACTTCTTTTGTGACTCCTAGAGCTAGGCAAATGAGGTGTAACAACCTATGCAGCAAAGGTGACCCTTTTACCCCACAGACAAAAATAATGCTCTGACAAATGCACTAGCTATTCAAAATTGTTCCACAAAAATTTGGCATGCTCACACACTTCACTTCAGAGGTGACTTGCACAGTTAACTATTCCCAGTAACTAACTATCTAATATGCAAACTATGTAATTGGTCAACGAAGTCACAGTCACCTTTCTGTTTCCTGACTGGATGACCTAGTAAATTCCATTCTTGCCTGTAACAATTTTTTTCAGGCAATTAACAGTGGATCTGCATACTCCATAAATTTTGTCTCTTGGATACACACCCTGCCCCTGAGCTGGTGCAAGCAGGCACAGGGTATGTGAAGTAAAGTGCTAGTCTTCTAGCAAGTGATGGGAAACAAACTCCACACCCAAATCCTATTAAAGGCCCTTTTATCAGGACACTGGTACAGCCTCTCCTCGACAAACCCAGTCTCTTCTTCATTCTGTGCTCTAGTCTATTCAACTGTGAGAAGTAGAGTTCCTTAACCCTGTGAAGGATGCTACTTTATTTTATCGTAGGATAGAACACAGACATGCATGAAACAGTATCTGTGGCTGAATTGCAGGGCACCTAGAAGTGGTAGGGAGATGGGGAGAGGCTAGAGGGTGACAGATTATCTAAATTAGGTATATGTTGGGTCCGCTGAGTGCTGGGAGCTATGTGGAGGGGTCACTGGAAGCTGGGTGGCAAGAAGCAGAGGCTCTTTCTTGGGGGAGTGGAAGCTGGGCAAGAAGGATGTCTGGAAACAGGATGGGTATGGCAGTCAGGTAGGAAACAAGGGGATCCTGTGGCTAGAACTAGATTGCCTACTCTCTGCCCTCACTGTCTCAGCTGGCAGCTTCTTACCTGCTCAGATCCAGCAGTGGAAGCAGAGAGATGAGGGGAGAGCAGCAATTAATCTGCTTGCAGAGCAGGTGTCACTGTGGCTCCAACAGGTAGAGGGAATAGAGGAGGGGACCCTCTCTTCAACCTGCCTGGGCGTGATACTTCAGCAGGGAAGCAGGAAGTCTGAAAGCACTACTGAGTGCATATGAGACTCAAACAAGATGCCGGGCACTAGGTAAACCCTGACAGGGTCCACACATCTCTCATTAAGGTTTTGTCTACAGTGTGGAAATTGAACAGAATTGGTATACCTGAGCAAATATTCCTGAATAGCTAAAGTACATGGACTAACACCTCTTGTGAACACTCTGTTCCAAAAAGGAATCACTTATATTCTGGAATAACAATTTCACCAAGTTGAACAAAGTAATCATTCTGAAAGACATGTTTATCTTGGAGCCAAATGCTTGCACAGGGAGCTATTTCAGAATACCTACTATGGAATAGTTACAGCAGTCAATTTCCCTATGTAGATAAGTCTTTACACTAGTTTGACATCAAGCTTCACTGACTTCTGTAGAGATATGTCCTGCTCATGCCAATGTAAGAAGATAGATGTATCTGAGATACATAAGAAAGTATGGAGCTCCATTAAGCCACTGGAGAAACGTAAGAGGCCAACTAAAAGAATTAGCAGTTAATCTGTAGAATTTAAAAGATGCAGCATTCATCAAATGCAAACAGCATTAAGAAATGAACTTTGTTCTATTGCTTACTACTGAACATGCTTACAAAGGCCCAGTAGAATCAGTGGCAAAACTCCAAATAAAATCACCCATAAGGGCAAATTTCAGGATTTTTTGAGTGACCTGTGAAGCATTTTGATGCATGTGTCACAGATTTTGTTTTGTAAATTAAGGGTCAGAACCAAAAGATGCACAGGCAAGTAACTCCTATTTTGGCACCTAACCCTCATTAATTTGAATGGGAATTTGAGTACCAAAATGGAAGTAGCCACCTAAATGCTTACTTGGATCCATTCTTTTCCCACCTGAGTCCTTGCTGGTTGGTCTTGTTATTAATTTCTTCTATGATGATTAATGGCTTAAAACATAGCCCTTGACTGTATCACAGCAAAGTTCATCCCCTTTTAATGAATTAGTGGGTAAAATTCACCCTTATGCAGACATATTGCACAAGCCTTTCTGTCACTATAACTTTACTTAAGTCTTATTTGAGGACTCACGTGGAGCACTGTGCAGTTGCAATTCACAAATGTGATGTTCACGCTCAATGACAGCAGTGTCCAGCCACTGGAGGGAAGAGGCTAAATAAGTAAAGCATGTTTATTATTATACATTTATTAGTGTTGTTATTATTTAGTAAATCAATTATTTATTTACTAACAGTGATGCTCTTCCCAGCTCTCATGGTCTCAACCATAGTATGACTGAGGAGTTCAGCTGCAGCCAGAATGCTGAACTCAGCATTCAGTTTCCATTAGGAACCACCTGCATCATGTGTAACAATGACTAGCCAGGAAATACAATCTGTGCAGACTGAGTAGCAGAGTAAGTCACAGCCCTTTGTGGGAACACCATTGTTCAGTCCACACAGCTGCAGATGACTGGCATACTGAGGTCAGTGGTGCTCCACTCCCTCCCACCAAGCCAAGTACAGTACTAAGGCTTGCACCTTGCAAAATGGAATCTCCGCTGTTACTAAATGATCAAGTAATGGGCCTATGGGACAGACGTTGGGTGATTGTTAGATGACACTATCTGGGCCAAAAAAGCCCCAAATAGATTCTGTATTAACACTTTCTAGTGGTATCTGTCTGTCTTCCTTTTTGCTGAGACTTGAAGATGTTAATTCAAGCATTACAATTCAAGGGTTGCATAATGCATACATACCTGCATACCAAGCTCAGCTCAACCTTATCTCAAACTCAGTGCTGCTTTTTGGCATCTATTAACCATCTCCCCAGGAGCCACTAGATGGCCCCAGAACCAGCTGTGAGAATTTTACACTATATGTTGTAGATTAGCAGTTTGTGGTTTCAGTTCATGATTTTAAGACTTTAGTAAAAACAGAAAACATGTCAGGACTAGTGACACTTTCTGGAAGGTCCCGTACTGCATAAGCCAAAACAGGCTTTGAAGGCAGCATTTCATTTTAGCCAGCACCATCTTCTTCCAGCAGTTTTTAGGAAGTATATGTACAATTCACCTTTCCTATGCATGCAAGCATCATCTAGGCTATCAACATTTATCTGGGTGCACAAAATGACAGATTCAAACTCAGAGATGAATTAGATCAACATTTCCCAAAGTGCATGGCTACCTAGGAGGAAGGCTGGCACAGGAAATGTATTAAGGTGTTCAGGCATTTACCATCATCCTTTAGGATGAGTGAGGGAGCGAGATCCGATTAGTTTTACCAAAGGGGACTTCAGCTCCCAAAAACATGGGCAATGCCATATTCAGAGAGATGCTGTTTTTTAACATTTTGCCCCAAGATCTGCCTGTGGTATGACCTCCAATGAATAGCTGCATAAACCAAAACATCGCCCCCCACCGTGCTCTATTTGTGCTCTGAGCCCATTCTGCTCTGCATAGGGGTTACACATAAATCCCAGAGGCACATCACACTTCCTCTTTTAGCCACAAGTTCTCGGTGCACTTCCCTTACTCCCACACTGAGGTCAAAAAAGGGTGCTTTGTTATAAACAGAATGTAAACTGCAGGAAGGTAAAGATGCCCTTTGGGAGGTTCATCAACAGCTTGCATTTGTTATTTTAAAGACTTGCTTTGCTTAGTGGTTGTTACAACCAATGTTTTCCTTTATTTGCAAAGTTTCAGAAATGGGTACAAAGGAAGAACAACTAGAGCTCTCTGCTCAAGGCAAAAATACAATGGGAGCTACATATCAGGTCAGAGGTGGTTTAGCAGAGTATTGCTGGATAGTAAACCTGTCCCTATTTTGTTTAAAGATGGTCCCACTTGCAGACATTGATGAATTGTGAATCTGAATTGTGTGACACGAATTAATTCCTCGTTAAGTCGCACTGTGATATTTAAATCCCCCCAGTTACCAGTGCTAATGAGGTCATTTTCCTGGCAATAGGGAGTAACAGGGCTCTTCCTGTAGTGGCATCTTGGTTCTCACATCAATCACAGCAGTGAGACTCAGCCATAGGAGATCAGAACTCCACAGAAAAAGGGCAGTGACTTCCTTGTGAAAACCCCCTCCTCCAATTTTATTATAAGTTTTAGTGTGTATGAGAGGGAAGACAAAAGCATCTAATTTATCTTCTCTGTCCCATTCGCTATTCCTTACACCTGTTTTGTTAGTTTAAGCCCCAAAATAAATGCTCCCAAATTCTTTGCATGGAAATTTTTCCCAGCCTGTCTTTTTTTTGTTGTTGCCTGCCTTTGACACCCTTTCCATTTCTCCTGTTCAAGACAGGGGAAGAAAGCATTTGCTTGCTTTCAGAAAGCACAGGCCTTGCTTGCTCCGGCCCAAGCAAGGTCACAGCAGGCATTCCTATGGTAATAATATTCAATATTATTTTTCCTCCATCACATCCCTCCTACTTACTTACTTTTTCTGAGCAGGATTTTCATCAAAATGTTTCCAGCAACCCCTAAAATTCCCCCCCCTCAGGTTACAGCTCCCTGAGAACCCAAAGGCTATGAAGAGCTCAATCGATTCCTTCCATGTTCATTCCCTTGCATGCTTCAGTACTGAATGCAGTCTTCTATTGAGTGACTCGCTCACCCGGCTCTTATACTTCTCTGAAGTTCGCAACAGTTTCCCCACACTTTGAATGACCCCAAATAGCTTGGGAGGTATAGACATTTGCTGTTCCTGAGATCCAGTGGTGGCTAGAGGAAACATACAAGGACACAGAAGGCAGATCTCAAGAAAACAGATGCCAACATCAAACCTTGGGAGGAGGAGCTGGAAGTGGCTACTGATTGACTACAGTGGTGTCACAACCTCAACCAAGCAGTTCTGAGGTAAAGTGTCTTGCCCTGGAAGCAGAGGAGAGACTGGAGGAAGGACAATGAGAGAAATCCTGGCAGAAAAATCTGCAACTTCTGTGAGCGGGTCTGTGACTCGAGGATCGGACTCCACAGTTACCTCAAGGCCCAGCACTGAGCTGTAGCAGAGATCCTCTTTGAATGAGGGACTGGCGACAATGATACCAGAGGTATAGTTATGGGGGAAGATGTCAGTGTTTCCCTTCTGCTCCCTGCCTCTGCCAGCCTAGGCCTTCTCAGACATCAATGCACTGGTTTATAGCCCTTTACTCGCCCTGCGCAGGTGATCACTCTGGTCCCTCGCTGCCACTGAGGCCAGCCGAGGAGGAGGAAGGCCGCAATCCCACCCAGACCAAGGCTGCTTAACTTTCCTGCACAGCCTCTCCTTGAGGGAAGCCCACCGAGCCCTGCAGAAAGGGGAAAAGGACAGCCCCTTCCTCTGCTCGGGGACAAGCTGCGGGTGCCGGACGAGCTGGCCCTTGGCGGGATGCTCGGCCCGGCCCACATGCCTCAGCGGCAGCGCCCGCAGAGCCCTCGACCCGCTGACCAGGGCAGTCCCCGGGGCCGCCGGTTACCGGCCGGCTCCCGCCCCGGCGCCGTCCCTTGAACCGGGCGGGGCCGCTGGCGCATGCGCGGGGCAGCGGCGCGGAGGACCTGCCGCGGGCAGCGCCC
>NW_017728947.1:76863787-76901945 GCF_001723895.1 Crocodylus porosus
CCCTGCCCGGGCTTAGCCGCGCGGGGCCGGTGGCCGCTGCCTGCCGCAGCCGATCTGCCGGGGGCCCGGCCCGGCTCGGCCTGCTGGTAAGCCGAGCTCCCGGCTGCTGCGGGGGCACTTCTCGCTGCCGAGCCGCCGCTGCCCCGCCTCGGGGCTGGGACCTGCCGGCGCCCGCGCTGCCACGGGTGGCCGCAGCCCCTTCTCGCCCAGACGCCGGCCGCTCGCACTGCCATGCCCGGCGCGGGTGCAGGGAGGCTGAGGGCTGCCAGGAGCGCGGCGCCCTGAGCCGCCCCGTGGCCGGCGGGCGCTGGGATGCCGGGGGGCAAGGCCGGCGGCGCCGATGGGGCTGCCCCGCGGCAGCGCGAGGCCAGCGAAGGGGCAGCGCAGCGAGAGGAGGAGCAAGAGGACGATGGGGACGAGGACCTGCGAGACGGCGGGGTGCCCTTCTTCGTGAACCGGGGAGGGCTGCCGGTCAACGAGCCCACCTGGGAGAGGATGTGGCGGCACGTGGCCAAGATCCACCCCGAGGGGGAGAAGGTAGCACAGAGGATTCGGGGAGCCACTGATCTACCCAAGGTGAGGGCGCCTGGGAGAAGTGAGCCAGCCACGGGCAGAGCTGCCGGAGAGGGATGGCCGGCAAGCTGGCATTCAGTGGTGGGGCATGGCGCTGAGGTAGAGCTTTACCTCCCATTGGACAGGCCACTAACAGCAGTGCCCAACACTGGGGTTCCCGCTGCAGTCAAGTCTATCCTGCTGTTAGGACTTGGCGCTCTGTGGTTAAGTAGAGCTTCCCCTTCTACCTACTTTGACACCATTTGCAGCAACACAAAAAGCTACTGTGGTAGCTCTGGAGCCAATTGGGAAGATCTGTGATTGGGGCACCGAGCCCTGAGCTGGAATTCATTTCTGAGGGGTCCTGCCTTGCATCTGCACTCACAGGGGCTATATAATAATGTTGGACACTTGGCTATTTAACTCATCATGACAGGGGGTGTGCTGTCAAGTGATATGACTTGCGGGGCAGATCAGGGAAGGGAGCATGCACAGGTTGGAGGCCAAAAGAGATGTACCGCCCTTCACAGGTGTGAAATGCGAGAGGGGACAGTAAAATAACCAGGAACAAGCTTATGGCTACTGGGGACAGTTTTAAACTGGGGAATTCTGGCACTCTGGCAGTGTCTGCCAGGAAGGCAGTTTTACGGACGGAGAAGTTTAAAAGCCGATTAGATGACACCTTATATGGGTTGAATGGAGGGAACTCTTGCTGTTAACAGGGCATCAGACTAGAGGTCCTTTGTGCATTTCTCGGGCCTTATGTTGGAGCATCCTTTGAAAAGGGAAATATGAGATCGTATGACTTAACCTTGATGCTGTGTTGAGGCCTTTATGAAAGTTGCCATTTTAGCATGTGCGTATTTTCTGGTACAAATTCTTTTCGGTATAGTCAGATCCCCAGATTAAAAGTGCTTGACAAAGACTCAGTAAGTCTCTTAATTGTCCTGTGCAGGAGGCATCTCTCTATTCATTTAAAAATGGAGGAAACCAAAGTACAAAAAGATGAGGTAATTTGCTCATAGCAAAGGCTTATCTACACAGGGAAACTAGTGTTAAATAAGCTTGGCAGTGACTTTTGTTTTTATTTTACAGTGCACTAGCCCTCCATGCTGCTTTTGGTTTTCACTAAGTGCCTTTTTGTGGTATAGTTTAATTTACTTCTCTTGCAGTGTCAGGAACAAACCTTGAGTTCTCATTTCTAGTCCCATTTTCAGAGTCCCAACACTCTCCACCCTCCTCCCATCCCCCGCTTTCTTTCAAGACTGAAAAATAGCCTGGGTGAGCACTCAGAGTGCCTTTTTGATTAATCAAAACTTAATCATCATCTACCCAAAGGAAAAATGAATCATTTGGGTGAAGAAGGAAGGAGGGGGAGCTAGCGGGGGAGGGTCAGAAATCTTAAGTCATGTGGGGAGGAAAAATTGTTCTTTTCAGTTTCTTGCAGTCCATGCTCTTGAGGAACTCTTGCTGGTTCCCATTTCACTCTGTCATCAGTGCCAAAGGCCTACAGTCAGTGGATGCAACTGGCACAAGCTCCTTGAGCAACACCAAGTTGAAAGCTGGGCGGTATCCATTTTGGTAGTTGCCAGCACCATTGTGTACCAGCCTAGCTCATGCACTTCATTCAGTGAGGCCAGCACAGAGCGTGTTGCTTCCTCTGGGCTGCTGCATATTAGTAGAAGACTATCACTGGCTCAGGGAAATGGAGAGAAGTGTGTGGTGGGAAGCACTGAGGACAGATGAGGTTGGACAGGGTTCGGTAACATATGGACCATGGACTCACTGGATCTGACCCATGGACCTAGAGAGCTTTGCCGGTGCCACTGCCCCGTCTCTCCGTCCTTCCAGCTTGAGCAGTGGGGAGTTTTGTTTATGCCTCCACCAGAGCTAGGCACTGGGAACTGTGAACATGTCATTTCCCCCAGCCCATGGAGAGTTGCATGAGGTTGGGCATCTGCTAACCACATCTGTGCTTCTACCCTCCTCCCCTCCCTGCTTCCCCTTCCTCTCCTGGGTGGTGGCATGTGCGGCTTCTAGCTGGTGGGCAGCTGTGCTGAAGCAAGAAGCAATGGCAGCATGGACACAGTTTACAGATGCCTGGCCCAGGTGCAGCTTCCAGCTGCCTGGCCCCAGACCCAGAGTGGGGGAAGCCCTCCATTGCTGACACACCACCAAAGCCAACCAGCCCGCATTAGACTGGAGTTGGGGTGTTCTGGCTTAGCTTGTAGAAAGTTGGCGGTCTCTGAGTAAGGGTGGTGGGCTCTTGAATTTCTGGCCCTGTGGGGCAAATAAACACCCTGGATCTGGGCCATGGGCCAGATTCCTTGGGCAGGTCCAGTCCATGGATCAGATTCAGTGTGCAAAAGACACGTGGAGTCAGTCTGCACGTGCAGTCCATTATACCCCCACACACTGGGTCTGGCCAGGATGTGACCCCACACTCTGGATCTGGCCCTATGCATCATATTTGGCTGCATGTGCCAGTAGTTAATACTGGTAGTGCTCTCTCATTGCCAAATTTCCAAAGCAGCAGTGAGGTAGGGAAAGAGAAGAACCCTTCCTTGCTTGCAGTAACGAACCTGTTTCTGATCAGTATTTACCTTGTCAAACCCATCTGTGTGAGAAGATCTGATGCATCAAGCTTCAGAGAAGTAGAATTGGAGCATATAACCATATTGTACATGACTGGCTCCCCTAAGAAACTGTTGTCATTCAAATGCTGGAAGCCAAGTGGGTCACCTTAGAGATGTAGGAATTACCCTAACTAGTGTCTAATACAAGGTCTTGTGGTTGAGCTGGTGGTTGATATCAGATGCTTAAGAGTCAAATGGTGGAGAACAGTACTCTTCCAAGGTCCTCCCTCTCCCATAAAATAAACTCCACCACCTGAATTGTAGTGAGGTGCATTTGTGGTAGGATGTGTCCAAGGGTGGATCTAGAATTTTGAAAAGGGAAGTTCAGATCGTGAAGTGCATCAGTACATATAGAACACCTATTTTTCTCCAATTAAAAATAAACTAGAAGCTTTACTAATATGCTAAGGGCCTAAGGCTGTGCTACTCAGTTTAAGACTGAAACAAAAACAAATATAATTTCATTGGAATGAGTTAAAAACAATCTTCAGGGCTGTAAAATAGAAGCTTCATTACCAGGAGCATCTATCAGTCAGACAGCAGAATTGCAGAAGGACAGTTTAATTGGTGCAACATCAAGACCATTATAGAGAAGAGTGGGTTATTAACCCTGGGGAGTGAAGAGTTTAGAAGGGATCAGGTAGTTGGTTTTAAACTTTGAGTGGAGCAGGAGTCAAAGGGAGAGGTAGGGGGAGGTTTAAGTGTACCAGTGCAACCCCCTCCCCCAGATCCCCGCCCTGGATGTGTCACCTACTGTGCTGGACTGTCTATTCAGCTGTGGCATTCAGCAGTACCTATGGGTTTCACTGGGCTCCTTGGTTTCCCCTTGGATGCCTGCTGAGCTCTTGCTAGGTTCATGAAGCTTTGTCCTGTGATTGGGGCAGAGGAAAATACGTTGTCTTACTCTCAAGTGCTACTGTCAGATAATGCCAAAAAGAGCTGCCGTTTGTCAGCTCTGTAAAGCTTTCTCCTATTCTATGGGATCTGATTAATAGTGACATAGTTAAGCATTGACACCTAAGCAACCATGATTAGGTACCTGAGTTAGCATGTTTCTAAGCTAAGTGAGGTTGGATTCCCCCCCACCCCGCCTCTGTCTGCTATTGTTGCAGGCTCTCATCAGACTCAATCAGGCATCTCACAACTAATTACATTGAAAAGAAATCTCTCTTCCTATGGGAACCATAGTAGGAAGATTTTCATCTTTAATTGATAACGATAGATGTTTTCAGCCATTTAACTATCTCTTCCTCTTTGAAGCCTGCTGATCATAGAAAAGCAGGGTTGGAAGGGACCTCAGGAGGTCACCTTGTTGATTCCCCCAGGATCATCTCTATTTAAGACTATACAAGTGTTTCTTTAACCAACAAGTTCATGTTAAGTTCATGTAAACATGACAGAGGGAGGCTATTTGACTGTTAACTGGCACCATCTTCCACTACCTGGTTCAGAGGGCATAGCAGCTCTCTTCCCAATGGTCCTTAGTGACTACATACCTCCAGGGCTGTCCACTTCCAGATACAGTTTAGCATTATCCACAGGAGAATTCCAAGACTCTTGCTTCGTGTTGCTGTTTCACTGAACTGTGCAAGACTGTTGAGTGTCACCTGTATGAAAGGGCCCTTTTCAATCCCAGCAGGAGGTGGCCCCTGGTAGAGATATAGTATGGGCTGCCTGAAGGAATTGGTTTTTTTCTCCTGAAATAACTGCATCACAAAGTTAAGTCAGCAAAAGCATGGTCAGTTTAGGTATGGCCATACCAGGGATTTTGTTGGCAGAGCCATGGCAACCAAAGGGCATCATCTTTGCCCAGTGCTGGCTGGCAGAATTTTGTAATGTGGACCTGGCTGTCAATGACAAGCTGAAACAGACTTAAAATATACCCTTTTCTTACCTTCTGCTTGTGTATGTGGTGGCAACTGGAAAGGCATTTTTGTGATATGGCCTCCTCCAAACGTAGAAGCAGGGCTTCTTTAGCTGGGGCAGGGCAATGGCATTTTACAGCAAATCGAATTAAAGTCCAAGCACCCAGGAGAATGACTTTAGTTACAAAATCATTCCCCTGGGTGCTTGCACTTTGATTTGGGGGGAAGCTTATGGTCTTGGCTATGCTGAGCTTTGCGATGTGGAATTCGCCACCACCTTTGTGGCCTTGCTGATTCCTCTGTGTTGTTTTTCTTACTGCAGGCTGTGTTGGGAGCATAAGAGGTGCTACAGTTCCATTCCCTGAGGAGTCTGTTGTTCAACCCGTTGGGCTGGTGCTGCAAAGTAATAATAACTATAGCCTTTCGTTGTTAGATATCAAGGAGAAGTATTTTTCCCCTATACTTTATGCCTGAGGGAAATGATGAAGTACAAAGAGCTGAAGTGATTGTCCATGGTAAGGGAAACAGGTTGGTGGCAAGCAAAAAAAAGAGATGCCAGATGTAGTGCACTTGCCACTAGGCCATGCTGTCTTTTAGCATATCCTTCCCAGGTGCTTTCACTTGGTAAGACAGTCTTCCAGTATAACTGCCTGGCTGTTTAACTATTCCACACACAGACAGGCATTGGTATCACTCCACTCGGCTGATCTTCTTTCCCTGGGATAGAGCTGAAAGTGACCATTGTACTTTTCAGCTGCTGCTGACCTTTCTGGTTTTGATGGAAAAAGTTGTACGGTATCTCTGCAGGCCGGCAGTCATGTAAGCTACATGGGTGTGTGTAGTGCTGTACCAATGCACAGGCAGATGCGCTCCCTGCCTTAAGGGAAAGGGAAGTTCCACATTCTAAATAGAAGAGTTACAGGATGCAAAGGTAGAAGTAAGCAGGCTGGTAGCTGAGCAGTGAAGGGACTGAGGGGGAACCCAGAGAAGCAGTTGGTGCATAGTAGGCTGAGCAGTGTGTTCTTGGGTTTGCATTGTGTTTTGGTTAAACTACAGCTGCCAACTTAACTTCAGGGCTGTGTTGATAGCAAGAGTGTCTCTTGAGGGGCTAGGTGCTTGGACACTAGGATTATCTACAGAGAACGTATACAGGAGTACAGAGAAACAACTGTTAAGCTTACTACCAAAAACCACCTCCCTGACATTCCTAAGGGAGAAGGAGATGTGGCTGTGCCTCTTCCAAATCTGTCTTGCTTCATATTCTGCTTGGTTCAATTTAAGCATAAAACCTCAGCTTTTCTCCAGGCCCCTTCCCAAAAGCCAAGTTTCAGTCCCATCTGTGCAGCCAGTCTGTCTGGCAAGAGTTCAGTGCAATAGCTCACTGTGTACAAGTCTGGGAACTGTCAGATGTAACCCAGCCATCAAATAAGGAGAGACCAAAAATGTAAGAAGCTGCCTGCCTTGTTGGGGACTGTGCTGCATGCAGTAACTGGGGCGCTGATCCCCAGGAAACAGGGCTCTTCGTGGCTGTCTCTAATTTGCTGGTAATTCACCACTGATCTGTTCCTTTATCTGTTAAAAGCTAGATGTAATGTCTTAAGGATAGTGAAGATTGATTAAAGTTTGTATGTTTTGGCATCCTCGGCTAGATGAGACTAGAAGAAAGGCTAAGCACTAATACTGCTTGGTCAACACAGGGATGAGACAGGGACTCTTTCTCTTTCTTTCTCTCATCTCCCTTTCTGCAAGGCAAAATTCTGAAGACCTGATGCTAAGGGAAGTGTAGCCCACACCAGGCTGCAGGGCCATATCTGAATACAAGAGTGTGGTGTATTTGCATCAGTTTAATTCCTTAAGGTGCAGAAAGTTATTTTCTGTTAACTAGTCCCCCACAGAGGTGGTTTCCATTACACAGTGCATCAAGGCATTACATATTCCCCAGAGGGAAAGAGGATCTGAGAGAGGAGCAATTTCTTCCAGCAGAGAGAAGAGTAACTGAGAGGAGCCAGCAATTTGTGATGTCAATATGCATCTAACCAAAATGCAACTTTAGCCCCAGGAGTTAATTTTAGCCGCTTTTCTTCATTCAAATGCAGCACAGAAGTCAAGCACTGAAAAAAAAAAATTAAACCAAGCTGAACACTGAGCCTGCCCTGGCTGTTACTTCCTTCATTGTTTTTGCCTGGAATGATTTCCCATGACTCTGTCAACTCATCACTTCCAAACCAATTTAGTTTGCATTCATTCCAGAGACAGCAACTTTCCCAGCACTATTCAGTGGAGTGTTTCCAGTTCCTGCTGGGACAGAAGTGCAAGCTGTTGGCTATCTCATTGATTCTGCTGTAGGAAAGCTGCAAGAGGAGCAGCTGGTGCCACCTACCTGCTCGCTACAGGAAGCTGAAGTATGGTGTTTGCTCATAAAGGGCACCAAGGGCACCGGAAGCAGTTGGTGGTACTTATTAGTTTTCCTGCCTCTTTGGATCTTGCCTCCAGGAGCTTTTGGGAAACGGGCCCCTAGAACATCATAGCATCTTTATTAAAAGAACTTCTTGGAAAAAATGTTAGGACTGTAAAGATGCAAATGCTCAAGAGATGGTAACAGCTACTGGTGCATGGAGCCTGGGCACAGCAGAGCAGGGGGAGTCTTTCCTAAGAGGCTGACATCTTACTAAATAAATTAATATACCACTTGGTGGAAGGGCCAGATGATGGCTCTGCCTTTGGCTGTCTCTGTTCCCAAGGGGAAGGGTAGGGACCAAGCACATTCTTTCTCTTTTGAGGAGGAACTTAATGGCCAAAATCTAACTTTGATGTGGAGTGGGGTTGGTATTAGATCAGGGTGCAGGTGTTAACTTTCCTTAGCTTCTCCTTCCTGTCATAGTTGTACCAAATCTGTCTGGCCAAGTCTTCTACTGAGCAAACGTCTCCCAGGTGCTTTTTGCCAACCCAGTTCCCCCTTCTGCTTTGGCTGGGCAGACAGGACCCTTCCTGCTTAGGCTTTTGCTTTAAGCAATGACAAAACATCAAATATCTCTTTCAAAATAAAGAGAAAAGATGGTTGGAAGCCAAGGCCTAAGACTGAAGAATAGGGGCAAAGGTCTGTCTGGGTGGTGCATTTGCAAGCATCATTCATCACTGCATAACTTAAAATTGGAGAAGGTAGAGATTGGGGGCAGAGGGAGGGGAGGAGCTCATGTATTATCCAGTCCATCTTCCTGCCACGACTGGTTCGTTCTCAGTGTATTCTTCACGTTCAAGATGCCAGATGACAGGACTTCCATCCTTACTTTTGGGAGTCAGTTCCAAGTGCCAGCTGCTGCCTATGTTGATGAATTCTTCCTGAGACATTTCCTTTTATTTCACCTCATGCCTTACATCCTGCACTCCTCATGTCCCCATGCGCAGCCAGTAGAGATACTGATAAATGAATGCACCCTGCTTTAGTTGTCACTTAGCTAATCTCTTCCTGGTTTAAGAAAAGACCTCCTGCCTTCTGTGATGATTTTTGCTGGTGGTGGTGGGTTTTCTCTGCATTCCTTATAATTCTTTAGCATAAAGATAGAAGTCTGATGTGACTGTGTGCACAAGAAATCTCCCAAGTAGAGAGGAAAAGCTTACTGGGTTACTGAGAAGACATTCCTATAAGAAAGTGCCAGCATGGGGAGCTCTGCTCTGTGACTAACTGTGTTTTCTCCCTCTGTTCAGATTCCCATACCGAGTGTGCCTGCGTTCCAGCTGTCCACCCCCATCCCTGAGCGCCTGGAAGCCATACAGCGCTACATCAGGGAGCTTCAGTATCCTTTTCTGTTATCATGGGTGCCAAAGAATGCTGATTCAGGAAGAGGCACCCAACTACAACTAAGAAGGGGACATGAAACTTGCTCCCTAAGAGCAGGAAATGGAAATTGGTTAGTTTGCTGCTTCATTCCCTTTCTGCCCACTTGAGTGTCCTTTGATTAATCCTTTTTTTCACATGGCACAGGCACGAGCCAGGTCAAGCTGGCATGTTGGAGGGTCTTCCTCCTCCAGCCAGTTGCAATGGATTGAAGAGGCTGTTCCTTCTAAAATATACATGTTCAAAGACCTTGCTGCTATACCCACCCAGCTCTTCCAGGAGAAGAGCAGACTGGGGCAGACTGCAAGGTGATTTAGTCCTCTGCCAAACTTAGGTGAGCTAGCACATGAAGAGAACTTGGGCTGTGTGCTGAGACACCTTACTGGGCCTCTCTGAAGTGGCCAGAACAAGATAGTCCTTGCCCTGCAAACCCATACATATGTAGCTGCTGGTATGCTTATGACCTGGGAATGAGACTCCTCTGTACACTCTAGCCTTGAGTGCTGGTACAGGGTAAGTGCAAAGGGCATGTGCCATGCAAGTCCAACTTTATCTCGCTGGTGGGATGTGGAACTGTGTCTGGTTTCAGCCCTGACGCAAAGTGAGGAAGGAATTTGTCAGCATCTCTTGTGCAAATCCTGGGGCTGTTTTGCTATTGAGATGGGTCCCATTCAGCATAACAGCCAAAGTAGTTCTGGCATTCATAGACTCTGTGTGTTCCTTTGCAAGCAACAACTTGTAGAAGAGGCTGACCAAAAAATGTGGGGTTTAGGGAGGGAAATAAATTGGATTAGAGAAGGGGGCTAATAGAAATAAAACTGGGGTACAAATTAGAGAATGACAATGGGAAGATCATGAGAGAGGGGCCTGTTTCGCCTTTCTTTGCTGGTATCATGCTTGTTAGATCATGACCTGGCTGTAAGAACTCTTACTGACATGCTGGTGGCATAATGAGAACCTCCAGACAGTAATTGTAGTATCTGGGCTTTTTGGCTCTTCCATATTGCATGGCCTTAATTTTTGCCTCAGGTACAATCACACCGGGACACAATTCTTTGAAATTAAGAAGAGCAGACCTCTGACTGGGTAAGTTCTGACAGGCTCTTCCTTCCTTCTGCCTTTGTGTTCTGAGAACTTGCTGTTTCTTTTACTTGCTCCCCTTTCCCCACTCACCGCCTTAGCCTGATCCAGTGTCCAGCTTGAATCTGGGTGCCTCAGTGCTGCAGCTGTCCTTCCTGAGGTGATACAGTGCCAAAGCTAGACTCTGCTCAGGATGCAAATGGGCAGAGCCATGTGTTGTCCTTTCTCAAGGCCAAGGCCTGGATGTGTTGCCAAGGGTCAGCACACTTGCTTAGAAGAAAAGGTAAACATTTGCTGGATCTGCTCAACTTTTGCAAGCCTCCAATCTGGAAGATAAATTTATGGGCTTCTGTGGACTTTATGTAAAGCTAAACAAAGTCTTGTCCTAAATAAGCTGTCTAAAGCTCAGCTCTAACTTTACAGCATCTGTGACTGTCTTTTGACACAAAATCTGAATTGTCTGGACTCTTCCAGGAGTCTAACACTGAAAGTAAATGATTTGTGGGAAGGCAGGAAGAAAGAGACATCCCCAAGTACAGACTCTGTTTGGAAAAGAGCTGTGTTTGGTAAACTCTCAAAGAGACAGCACAACATCCATTGACTTGCACCTGGTTCTACTGACTGAGTCAGGAGCTTCCTAATCTGCTACCCAAAACCTGGTCTTCCAGGTTTGCTGCAGACCCCACCCACCCTTTAAGTGGTTGTCCAGGTGGCTAAAATGTCTTGGAATGTAACCTGCATGAAATCTCCTCTGCAGCATGGGACCAGCTCAGGGAGACCAGAATTGAGTGGTACTTCTGTTCACTCCTTTCCTGCCCTCAGGCCTAGGGTATCAAGTGCCCCTGGCATTTGGTATCCTGACCTGAGGCTTCTCATCTTGATCATGTGAGTGTGAATTCCAAGGAATTCACTGAGATTCATAAGAGTGGCTCCAGACTTGCAGCACTCTAGGCCAGACTCTGCTGGCCCAGAAGGTGCGTTCTTCTTGGCTCATCCCAGGAGAAACCACAGCAGCAGTGATGAGGCGGGATGAGAAATGACAAGAGGCTGACCTTGACTCTAGTTTATATTCTGAGGGTTTTCTCCTTCAGCCTTTGTCTTCAGAGGGTTCCCTTCCTCCTCCATCCCTGCAGCCCACTTTACATATATACCAACAGGACTGAGTTTGACGGTTCTGCCTCGCACAAACCCTCTAACTCTCCTCCCGTCTTCCCATCCCTATTCTGCCTTGCAGGCTGATGGACCTGGCTAAAGAAATGACCAAAGAGGCCCTGCCAATCAAATGCCTGGAAGCTGTGATCCTGGGAATGTATCCTTTCCTCCTAAATGTGCACGTCTGTTCACCCTAACGTTTTTTCCTCTGTTCCCTCAAGACTCTTTCGTGCTACTGGTGTATTGCAAAGGGCCAAGCGGAGTACTAGGAGTAGGATCAGTTCTTAAGGATTGAACCTCCCTCCTTCTGTAGGATTGTCTCTTAGTCCTTCTGGATCTGGCGTGCAGTAAGGATGCAGCACACGTTCCTCATTGTTTTAAATGCTCTAAATGCTCTCTGCAGTGCAGGGAAATACAGAATATCTCTACCTCAGTAGCTCCTGCCCCCGCTGCAGGCTTAGGCAAATGCTCTTTTTAAATTTTGGCCTTCTGCTTCTTAGGATTTGCATGCAGAGGGGATGACACCTTTTCTTGGGACTTGCCAGGCTAAGTGAGGGTGGGGTCACTTCCTCTGAAATTCTGGAGGTTACTTCAGTGATGAGAAAACATTTGAAACCCATGTCAATTGGCTGTGGGTCCTGGAGGATTTGGCAGTTATCAAATGCAGTGGTTTCCCTTTATGAAAAGCCAGTCTGCTGGTGTCAGTGCTCAGGAGAATGGGCTATACAGAGTCCTTTCCCTCTACAGCTCTTTTGGTTTCTTTGTTAAATGAGTTGATAGGTTTTCTTCCAGCTCCTAGCCAAACAGGGTTATACTTTGCCAAACTGCCCTTGTAATTGGCTTCCTGCATTGGCAGTATTGTTGGAGTGGCCAGGTTCCTGAATGGGAACTGAGCTCTCCCTTACCCAGGGCAGGGTATAGCAGTCTCAAAATAGACTGGACTTGCACTTTCTCTGAGTTTGTCTCTCAGGGCGTCAGTCTACATTTTGCTGACAACAGCAACTTGCCCAGGTTGCCTGGAAGGTTTTGCTGGGGTGGGAAGAACCTTACCTCCATTTTCTTGGCATCACCAGTTATTTCCTAAATGAGTCCATTTTGCCAGTTACCTCACCAACAACATGACCACACTGGAGCGTTTCCCCATCAGCTTCAAAACTCACTTCTCAGGGAACTACTTTCGCCACATTGTGCTGGGGGTGAACTTTGGGGGTCGCTATGGGGCACTGGGCATCAGCCGGCGTGAGGAGCTCATGTACAAGGCACCCACCTTCCGCACATTGAGTGAGCTGGTCTTTGATTTTGAGGAGGCATATCGCCGCTGCTGGCACACCCTCAAAAAGGTGAAACTGGGTCAGTATGTGTCTCATGACCCACACAGTGTGGAGCAGATTGAGTGGAAGCATTCCATCTTGGATGTGGAGAAGCTGGGCCATGAGGACTTCCGCAAAGAACTAGAGAGACACGCACGTGACATGAGGCTGAAGGTAAGTCAGGATGACTGGTGAGTTCTGTCTGCTTCCCTTGGAAGCTGCAGGTACAAATTCCATCCTTGGTGTCCAAGTCTAGGTGAGTTTATTCTGTTGCACTTGACTGTTTGACGCATTACTCTCCTGGGGGTGTATACAAACTCTGCTGGATGTGTGGCAGGAAGGGAAAGGGGATTAGGATAGAATCCTTGCCCCACCCCGCAGACACTTTGTTCCTAATGGGGATGCAGACCACTCAGAGCTTTCAACCTTCTATAACAGGTGAGCCTTGGAGTTTTTGTGCAGCTGAAGCCAAGCTACTTACTTGCTTGGAAGTCTTGGAGGGAGGGTGCATTTGAGACTGTCCAAACTGGGTACTGCACATGGGAATATACAATACACCCCCCCCCACCAATGCATTTTCTTTCCTTGCCTGTAACTGTTATTTGTATTAATGTCTCCTGATCTAAGGCAATGAAGTCTTTCTGGGTCTTGTTTCCCAGCTGCTTCTGGTACTGACTTCCCTCCCATGCTTCTTTTTTTAATTCTCCTACAGATCAGCAAAGGGACAGGACCACCATCTCCCACAAAGGACAGGAAGAAAGATGTGTCCTCCCCACAACGGGTCCAGTCCAGTCCACATCGCCGCAACAGCCGTGGGGAGAGACGGTAAGCAGGGCTTGATGGTGGGTAGCTTCTTTGCAGGACTTTTCTCTGACTTGCTGAGGGATGTCCCATACTTTTGGATAAAGCAAATTTTTGTGAACTCTTGTTATTCTCTGTACCTGGGAAGGTGTCTCTTGGCTTGTTCTTTTTTGCTCCATCACTGGTTTTTGTTTTTTTTCCTGTTCCCTGAGGCACTGGTCTTGTGACATATATACTTGCCTTCCTACTTTCAAACTAGCTGGAGTTAAGGCTGACTGATCTGTACCTGCAGAGGTCATGTTAATCTAGTGCTTGATGTGGAATGTCACAGATTTCTCCAAAAGACACCTAAAACTACACCACTGGCCAGTGAGACCTGGCATGCCAGGGCTGGGGGCCAGTGTCCTTGGAAAAATAGGTCTGGGGACAGGCCCAAGAGCCAAAAGTATTTGGGGTGTGGGTGTTGGCTTCCTGTGCCCTTGAGGGATGTTGAGGAGTTACTGGAGGGTGAAGAATAACCATTGTTGCTGTTGTGGTATCAAGGGAAGAAGCTGAAGTTGGGCTGCCTGCTGTTTCCTCAATCTGTGAAAGTTCCTTTGCCAAAGACCCCTGAGTAGTTATTGCCTTATCTATTTACAGGCCGTCTGGTGAGAAGAAGCCTGCTGATTCCAAAGCAATGCCAGACCTCAATGGGTACCAAATCCGGGTGTGAAGAATGTCATGCGTTCCATGCCTGGCTCCACAGACTACTCACTGGCCACATTCAGGACCTGGAGCAGCCTGCAGCAAGCTCAATGTGGAGAAAAGGGAAGAAGGCATTGGGTGCAGGTCTTCCAAGATACCTCCGACCAGGCTGACCCTGGAGCTGGATCCCATGGGTCACACAAGATTCACAGGCCTGTTTTTGGAAGGAGTGTGGATTTTCTTCTCTTTTTAAATCCATTTAAATAAGGTTTTTTTTTTCATTTGCTTTTTAAAGAAAGCTCTACCAGTTGGTAGAAAGATGCTGCAGGGGGTTGGGAAGCTGCCTGCTGTTTACAATGAAGGTTGGAGAGGGTTGGGCCAGCAGAGCTCAGATGTCCGATAGGATCCTTTGGATGAGAATATCAAAGTGGGAATAGTCCACTGTGCCTCTTTCCCTTTTGTGAGGAAGGTCTCAAACAGTGCAAAGCCCTGGAATAAGGGCAGGGAAGGTCTTGGAATGGAAAGACCCCAGCTCTAGTGCAAAGATTGCAGGTTTGTAACTCCTGTCTTGCTGTAGACCTGCCAGAAGAAGGCAGCAGGGGAGGAGTGGGGGCATTCGGATATATTACTTCCCTCAGTTCTGTTTTGCTCATAATGCAAGAACCTCATACAGTGCACATTCAGTGCAGCCTGCAGTCTGACCTCCATGTTTCATTCATCTGAGCCAGGGCACATGGAAGATGAGTGTCTCGTTTTTTACTTGCAGATGCTTTGTTTCCCTTCAGTTCATGGTAGGCTTCTATGGCAACGGGGTGATGGTGCCTGACTGGCAGGCTGGCTCACTGGAAACCTAATCTCTGGCCAAAGCTCTTGGTGTTACTTCTTAGAAGCTGATGGTGACAGCTTTAGCCATGAGGTGCAGGCTCTGGGATGAAAGTGATGGAGGGGATCATCTGACAATGCGCATCTTACATAAAAGATTCTTCCCTCCTCCCCTCAGGAAGAGGGGGTTTTAACTCCATCCTTGCCATCAAGTTAGTGAGCCCCTTCTCATCCTGGATTTTGGGTACCAGCATTAAAATAAGTATTCAAGCTACATGCCAGGCTCTGTTCCAAGGGCCTTTGTGACTGGGCAAAATAAGGTAGTGGCTTCTGGTTCCTATGCCCATGTTGCTCTATTCGTCCCTTTGCCCTCACTTACAGCCAGTAGTGGCCAAAGCCTCCCTCAGTGCCTGTAAAAGTGCAGTGCATTGCTGTCTCTAAGAATACAGAGAGCATTTGCTCAGCAAATCCCCCATGGCAGTCCCTTCAGGGTGGGTTAAGGAAACACCACTTTTCCTGTTCCCTCACAGCGTATTTCCTGGGTAGAAAAGACCTGGTGTGATGCAGCACTTTGTTCTCACTGAATAACAGCTCCTCATCTTCTCTCCATTCAACTTGATCTACGCTTACCAAGAGACCAAGTTTTGAGCAACTTAAGGTTGGGGTGTGCCAAAAAGGTCAGAAACAAATGCCCAAGTTAGGGAGTAGAACTTGGTGTACCACTTGGATCAAGACCTAAATGTCTGAAAATACTGCTGTAGAGCATCCACTTCCCCTTCTCTTCAGCCTGGCCTGTTTGGCCTGCATTTGTCCATCCTCCTCCTGGGAGCACAGCCATGTTTCTGCTGTTATGACAGCCAGGTTGTCTTGCTGCACTACCTGGCCATTCTCAGACTGGGCAACTCCCTAAAGGACAGCTGTGTACTACAGGTTAGAATTGAGGAGCCCTGTGGCCCTTCTGTATGGGGCCTACACTTGGAAGAGTGGGGATGCTAGAAATCAGGAGTGAGGTGGATGATGAGTTGGTGAGTCAAGGTTGAGGTGTATGGACATAGCTACAGGCTGAGGAGGCAGGTCTTGTGACATCACTGAAGGAGTGTCAAACGTGGCAGTATCTAAATCCTATTGGAACAGGGCATATCTTTTTTGACCTTAAACATATTACAAGCTCAGGCCAAGTATCTACCATACTTGTTTGTGTTGTCACAACCAGGCCAAGTCATGCTGTGTCTCGATGTGGATAGCATAGAATAGATTCTTATTCCAATAAAACTCCTCTGAATTGAAGCAGTATTAGCTCTTGAAGCACTGCCCAGAAGTGCTCTAACTAATTCTGAGTTGTATGCTCTTCACCCTCATTTGGATAGCTGTTCTTTACTCATCACTGCAGCCTGTCCTGCTAGATCCTTACTTCGCTCTGTTCTTACTGCTGTATGGAAACTACACTACAAACCCTGCATACACTTATCTGCCACATTTTGTGTTCCATTGTACACAAAAAAGAAAGAGTTAATGATTGAGAAATAAAATCATGTGACTGGTCAAGCAACCAGTTATACCAATTTGGTAGGTTTGCTGTTTCAGGCTGATCTGTCTTAAAGAGTTTGTGTGTATGCTTTACTCTGCAATAAGAAGCCACACAGTAGAAATATACTGTGTTTGGCAGGTCTTTCGTTCCAGGGGAAGTTGACTTGGTTTAGCTTGCTGAAGGATAAAGCAGACACATGAAAGAGTTGCAGAGGATCAGCTGATGAACATTTGTAAGCAGTGATTTCCCTCCCCCACTACTCCTCTTCTCAATCTTTAAATTGGTCTGATTGGTTTCATTCAGAAGTTGCCAGTTAGATGCTCCATCTGTCTTGTACTATGTTCTTGTAAATTACTGTATCAAGTATTGGATATTATGGTGATGAAATGCTCTAGAAATACTGTAGGTGCAATTCACAGACAAATGTATATAATGTGAATTATAAGGACCAATTTTACTTCTCTGTATATACTGTTCTGCAGTTGTTTAAGGATCTGCATAATATCATGTGGGAGCCAGTGAAATTATCTACCAAGCTCAAGGCAGATTGAAGATGAAAACAATCAGAAAATAGCCAATTTTCATAAATCAATATACGGCCTCTCCCTAAGTGTGGTTCAGTAAGTCAACAGAAGCTCTTGAGAATGAGAAGCCTTGTAGAAAGTACATTCATTAGTTAGACAGATTTAGAGTTGAGCTTTTTTATTAGGTGGAAAGAAGCAAAAGAGGCCTGCAGTAAAAACCTGTTTAGCAAAAAATAAGCCACATGTTAATAATACTTTCCCATGAGCAGGGCAAGGGGATGCTATGTGACATGTATGGGTCACCAAAACAGAACCACTAAGCTAAGAAAGACTAAATGCTTTCTTCTGCTCTACAGTTAAGTTGTGCAGCTTTCTTCCTCAATGATGGCACTGAGACCAGTAGTTTAAAAAATTAAATGAAGTGGATGTTTAAGGGGATGCACAGCAGGTAAGAGTTCTTCAAGGTTTCGTAATCATCATCCTTTAGAACAGGGGTGTGAACCATACAGCCCATCAGCCTATGGAGCCTTATGATCTGGCTTGTGCGGCATGGCCCCAGCTGCACAAGACCTGGTGCTGTGGGTACTGCATGTGGCACAGAGGCAAGCATGGGGTGCATGCAGGGCTGGTCCTAAATAAGCTCTGTGCACTGGCTTGGGCTGGTGTAGACTGGCCTGGAGTCTGTCCTAATACTTTGCCCAAACCTCTGTAAAGAAAAGAACTGAAGAGCTATTGAGAGTGAAGGAGAGGAGGATGACTGTCTCTGTTCTTTGATATTCACATGACAAAATGTGAGACTTTAAGGCCATAGGATTTTGTCCTTGTTGCTGCCTCAGAGCCAGCACTAGTATGGTGCCTCTAAGATTGAACATAAATGACTAATATGGGGGATTTTTTTTATGGTGTGTGTATAGATTTTTTTACTATTGCCCCATTTTACATTCACTTCCTAGTTCAAGGGGAGGTGCAATCTTTTTGGCAGACATGCCATAAATTAGCCCTGCATCCTCCCTATGTGCCACTCTGTTCCCCTTCCTCTGCCTGATTTCCTGCTCTGCTTTTTTCCAGTGCTGCCTATCCCCTCCCCAGTCTGTTGTGTGCTGCACCAAGGCTGCCCATGGCACTTTTCCTATAGGTTAACTGCACCTGTCCTAGTTTATGCCTTTCTGAAACCAGTAGAAGGAAGTGCCTCCATACACCAAGGGCTAGACCCTGCCTGTACTATGTATGTAACCTATGTAGGCTTAAAGGGAAAGGCCTTACTTTAACAGGTGCTGAGTTCTTGTTAGCAAGGACATATCTCAGTGTGGATTTTGGACTTAAAACACAGCCTGTCCTAATAAAAAGGTGGCCTTGGAATAGTTAGGGCCTCTGACACCAGCCCAACTGGCAACTTTGAGGACTTTTTCAGATGAATGTGCTAGCAAGTATAAAACAAAGGATTCCTTCTAAAGGGGGTAACTCTACCCTGGTTTAAGCACACTGAGCTGCTAAGCTAAGTGTGAGAGCACACCTTCACCAGAAGCTGCAATACTTGAGCCTTGTCAAACCCTGACAAGCCCCAGCTAGAGAAGGTGTTATACTGTGTTAAAGTGATTATTTTATTCTTATGCCACTGTGCACATATAGCACATCTTGGTAGTGTACTCTGTTCCCACAGCTGAAGTAAGTGACCCCACAGCCTTGGCTGGGTTGTTGTTTGTATTGAGCAGAGAAAAGGAGCAGTAAGTTGTTTGCACAGTAGCTGTAGTCCTGTTACCAGATCTGTGTTATGTGAAGAATGTTGGCTTAGTCTTTCAGTTGAAAACCTTGACCAGACTCCTGTCTAAACGATCACTGGTTCACGTGTTGTGTAAATCCAGTCACAACTGTTTTTAAATCAAAGAAACTATACTGAAGAATCCTCTGCTGCCAGGAGGCAAAAGCTTGGATTAGAAGGAAGCAGTCAGTTTACTATTTCTAGTGGCTGGAAGCTCCAAGGGCACTGGCTTTTGCTCCTGATTTGGGCCAGTTACCTTAGCAAGTTGCTTCTTATAACTGAAGTACTCAGAGCAGCCTGGTGTCCAGGGACGAGATACAAACAGGGTAGGTTCTATACCCTGTCTGTTTGTTGTGCAAGTCTGCTTGCTTGAAATAGCACCATGTGCTCTACTACTTTTGCACTATTGTCCTGTCTGATATATAGAATTTGAACAGGAGAAGCCTGTTGCCCAACCCAAGAAAGCTGCTGCTGCTCTTGTTTTGGCACAGCTGGAACCAAGCGAGATGCTGACAACCCCTGTGCAGGCAAGATGAACTTCTTGGGGAGTTTATAAAGCTTGCCAGTCTCCTCAGCAGATGTTTACTCATATCAGTGACCACTTTCCCTCTGGGGGGGGGGGTGCCCCTGGCCTTGTCTGCTCAGGAGCAATCCAGCTTAGGCCAGGATGGCAACTGAATCCCCTGTAACCTCTGCAGAGCAGAGTCCCCCCTGCACCCCTTCCCCAGGCCCTTCCCCCAGCCTCCAGGCCAGGGCTGAGATGGTGCTAGTGGGACCTGTGTGGTCCCTTCCTTATGCATCAGTATTCTCTTCTAGCATCTGTCCAGTACTCCAGAATCATTTACCTCTTGTCACTGGAGCAGCTCAGAACTAACCAAGATTACTTTCTTCATGTAACAAGTGTGTCTTTTGTAACAAGTAGCAATTCCGTGTACCTGTGCAGCCAACACAGAACCAGTATTTAGATTTAGTTCTTACTGCACCTCTGTAGCCCTTATGTCAGTATTTCCTCTTCCTGCTTTTCATACTAGAAAATAAAATTAACCTCTGCACACACTTGTGCAGAGAAAATAAGGGTTGCCTCTGTCTTCATTATGGCTAGCAAGAACTAGAGAACAGATGGTTAAATTACTCGTCTGCTGAAAATAGGGTTATATCATTTCTCCTGGGGACAGATGCGTGGTTTTGAAATCCAGCTAAAGGACTAAATGCAGATGGGCTACTACATATGTGTTGTTGCAGGAAAGAGGGAAAAAAGATCCTGTGGGGCAAGAATCTCTGCCTTATGAGCTTACAGGTAAGACTTTGCTAGCCACAGTCCCAGTAGTAGAGCAGGAACAGGACACGTGGCTTCCTGGCACCAGAGCAGACTCTTCATGATGTTGACAATCAAGCTGAAGCAAAGTGATATGTTGGGCCCACAGCAACTGCAGCTTGGGAGCAAAGGCTTCTCACCCTCTAATATCCAAATGATGATCCAGCCTTCTGTCCTTGCAAGAACAGCAGATGCTGACCTAACTTAAGCTTGTAAACAACAGTCCAGGGGCCTTCTCAGATAACACATCCCCCTGCGGCCAGCCAGCAGTTCTTAAAGCCAACAGCATTAAAGAAAACAGGAAGCTGCAAAACTCTATTCCTTCCCATGAGGGAGGATCCAACTTTATTTAGTATGAGGTCTTTCAGATGCAGCATCTCTTTCAGAGCTGTAGAACAGCAGCATGTGAGCAAAAGACATCATATAGGCAAAGCTTACAGCTGATGTAGGAATAAGAGAGGTAGGTTTAGGGTAGGTACTCCCACCTGCCGAGAAGACAACATGCAATAATCCCTCTAAATTGAAATAATCTGTGAGAACAAGCTCTGCATTCATGGAAGCAATGCAGCAGTATTCGTAAGTAGTGGCACCAAGCCCCCTGTCAGCTCAGGTTTCTGCCCCTTGTCTCCAAAGTAGCTATCCCTTAGATCTGCAAGGTGTGTAAGCCAGCCCCTTGCTTCCTACCCCAGCAGGTCTAAATTCAAGGTAGACAATAAAATGTTCAAAATTATATTGGAGGTGGTTGTACATTCCATGAAGCTGCTGTTTCACTTTACAAGCTAGAACAATACCCATTCCTCCACCAGGACCTGCCAACTTTTGAGCAATTGAAGGTTAGTGTTTAAATATCCCTACAGCAAATGTGAGAGTATAGGTCAGATTGAGTGGTAGATGGGAGCAAGGCATCAGTTTGCCCAAGGCTGTACAGCTGGGCTTAGACTGCAAATTTCCAGCCCCTCTAAGACTCCCAGCAGCTGATACTCTCTTAGGCCACCTGGTGCCATTACTAATTTCTGCAGTTCCAGGTTTTCACTCAGTATCAGGCCATAATACTTGTTTTTCTAGCAGGTAGAGCAGCTTATGTAGACTCTTACAGAAAAGGCAACTCAACCAAGGGTAATAAAATCAAGGCCAAAAAAGCTACCAAAAATCACCCACTTCTCACAAATCAGTAGTTGCAAGACTTCATCCCCTCTATCTTGCCTGCTGTACTTTAGGGGCCATGTGAACCCCACTCACAGAAAGTGGACTTAAGAGTTACCTGAAATATTTTATACCCAATACCCTGACAGCTCAAGCAGAGTACATTAACCCAGAGACTACAGGTGAACTCAAAGTCTTTAATAACTTCTAAATGCCTATATCCAGCTGCTGAAAAAACAAACAGCAGTACCCTGGATGTAACAACCATGTCAACAGCTCTGAAAGCAGCTGGCAGCATATACACCTTAGAAGAAAGGGTGTGAGGAATAGAAGAACCTGACCAAAAGCTAGAACTCTGTTAATTGTTCCCAATTGTCTAGCCTTTTCTATTTATGCTATCTCCCAAAAACTCGCTTAGGAAAATATACTACTTATCAAGAAGCAAAGAGATCAGAATTTCCAAGTAGGCAAAAGAGTCCAGCCCTTACTATCCCCAGTTGGCTCTGTTCAGAGTACACTACAAGTTGCCATCCATCTAAACTTTTACCTAACAAAAACACACATAAACATGAATGTGCCTCCTTGCCTGCAAATTTCCTGCAGCTGGACTAGTTGATATTATAATAAGGTCACATGGGGCCTCAAGAGAAGTCTCTATTTCCCTACAGCACACTGGATCAGAGCAAGATCCAAGCACATTCTCACTTCCCTAGAACAAAGGTATTCCTGCAGTTCTACTTCCTCCTGGAAGGATGTTTTCAGGTCCCTTCACAATCCATCAGAGAAGTACAGCAAACACTACTATTGCCTGGTTAAGCATTTCAGTCATTAGTGGTAGAGGTAAGACTATATATGGAAACTTAAGAACCTTATTAAATGGTAATTCTGGGCAGCTCCTGGAGCTCTTAACACCTGGGTTGTCTGCACATTAAACACCTGAAATTAGTTTTAAGCACTCAGTAGATGGCTCAAAGTTACCCAGGGCAGGATTTTCTCTGATCCCTGTTAGCCCAGCTAATGTTACACTAAGGTTTAGCCACTTTAGGCTACACTTTAGTAGTGTAAACACCCCACCTACCCCCCATGCTGGCCTAGATTGGGCTCACTGCCCCCCTTCCCCAGTCCGCCACTTTCTTGTGGCTGCCCAAATTGTCCATCCGGGGAACAAGCAGGGAATGATTACCCTGCCTGGCCACCTGCTGCTGCTGCTCAGCCCAGAGAAGAGAAGCAGCCCATAGGGGCTGAACCAGCAGTTTAACCCTTCCCTGTCTGCTCCCTAGGACAGACAGCCAGGTAACCACAAGCAAGTGGGGAGGGGGGGCAGGGGAGAAAGGAAATTGGACAGCCCATGGTAGAGAAGGGGAAATCTTACCTTTTAGTCCTCCAGGCCCCTTCAGACCTGAAGTGCAACTGCACCAAACTTGAGCTAGCACTAACACTGATCAACATTTGCACAGCTCACAGTGTAAAGTGCAATAAGGACCTAACTTTGCCTCCTGGTGTAAGTTACTTGTTATCTCAGTCTTTAATTACATCATCACATGGAATTCTTTTTATAGTACTACAGTGCATTACTCACTCTTTGCATGTAATATATGTTTTATCATCTAGATCTGGCTACTTGCATATAATTACCAGGATCTAGGAGTGTTGCATATACATAAAGAAACTTACCACTCCACAGAAAAAAATGCCAGCTAATATTTTGTAAATGGTATAGAATTAAAGACTGCAGGGATCTGTACACACACAATGAATTAAAGCAACATATGCAATCTCACACTTGCCTTTTTGACTTGAGGTGTAGCCATAGGACCTTATCTTTTTTTTAAAGTCTGAGTGTTTTAAATTGTTGGTCAGATTCTTATGTTAAATCTATTGGTTAAAAATTGATTCCTGAATTTTGCTGACTCAAAATCAAAAGTAATTGAATCTCAATAATAGGATCTGAGCCAGCATCTTTGAAGTAAATACTCTGCAACCTTTACTTAAGCAGTGGCTACCAACATCAGTTGAATTCAAATACTTTGCACTGTCACATGACTCTGAGCAGTTTGAATTTTGGAAGGTTTCACCTAATTCCCACAATTTCATCATTTTGAACATGTCCAGCCTGTGACCATTTTAGTACAAACTAAACTTTTTAGATTCAAGTAGGCCTTAGAAACAGTCTGGTGTAGGAATGGGTGTTCTCAGGCAGGTTACATGGATTGGGTTTAGATTTGTGAATAAGCACACCAGTCACAAAAGTCAAAATAAAAACTACTGCAGCAATTAATAAAACAATCAGAATTCTGTGCATGTTCCAGTAGCTAACAGTTCTCTGCTCAATCTCCAATCATCAGCCTAAAAATATCAATGTTAGTTGGGCCAGGAGGTACTACAGAAAGCAAGAGAGAGGGCAAATGCAAACCTAGTCACCAAACGAGTTTTCAGAAAGACCACACACACTCTGAGGAACAAGTTTCCTACTCACCAACTTCCCACAGCAGGGGTAGAAATGCATCCACTCATACACTGGCAAGCAGAGATCACCCCATAAGTATGTGATGAAAGGTGGAGACAGTATACAAGCACAGTTTTCCCCTAGCACAGAATGAAGAAAAGATTAGGGTTCACTAAGGGGAACCAGAGGCTGCTGATACAATCTGAACGTTGGCCAGTGACTCTAGAAACTAGCAGTAGTTCAGTGGGTTTCCTTGGTTGCATGATGGGTGAGGGAGGGGGTTCCCAGACTGAGCTTGCATAGAAAGCTGTTTCACAAACAGGTCACTGCTAGGATTTTGGGGCTGTGCGGGAGGAAACAACAGCAACAGCCAAGACTCTTGATGCCCGGTTTGATATGAATAGGCCTAAGCTGATAACTTGTCAGCCAAGTACTCTCTCCCTCCTCATTGCCACTACCCTCACACAGCTCATAGCACAAAACCTGACCCTCTTCCACATCTCTAGCTAACAGAACCTCAGGGTGTAATCAGGCCCCTAGAAGGAGGAGGCTGTGCCCCCCAGGAGCCCCAGCAGGTGCACTGACCATGCAATGTTCTGACATTCTAAAATTTTATTTTTCAAACAAGTAAGAAAGTAACATTTAAAACAATGAACCCTCCCAAATGTACTTTTCAAATATTCTGGACAAAAGTTTAGTTATTTCAAGCTTCCCACAACCTACCCCAGAAAGTTGGCTGAGGTGGGGTCAGCCTTTTCAACCCCAAAATATTTTTTAAGAGGAGGGAACTCTTTGAGACCAATATTTCTCACACCACACTAATAAAAAAGCTGAGCCCCAGAAGCCAAGCCAGCTTGGCACATCTGCCCCACTGGGCGGGGGAGAGGGTGGGTGGGTAAGAGGGCAGTTCTAACACCTAACAGAAGTTATTAATGATTAGTAATTATATCAACAAACATGACATTAAAGCTACAATGGATCCAACTATTGAAACTTTGGCTCCAAAACACACAGGCCTCCACATCAATGTCAGGGGAGTAGCTTTATCAGCTCACCAACCTAGGGAAGGGCAAGTTCCAGAAAAAGGCAATGATGTTATATGACACTGTCTGGGCCAGGAGGTAGGTCAAAGGGAAGAGCTGGGGCTTGGGGAGGATAGAGGAAGTGCAGACTGACAGGAACGGGAGGAAGATGTAGATGCAGCATTTCCAGCCAAATGGTTCTGCTTACCGGGCTCCACAGCTGTCTTCAGACCTGTTCTGTAAATAAACAGCGCTACAGCCTCTAAGTACTCTCCTTTCTTATCTAGCCAGAGAGCACCACTTTCTCCTCTGAAGAAGGATCTTGACAAATCCGTCTCTAAAGCTTGCAGGTATGAGAGAACAGAAACTGTTTTGAGAGTCAGGGAAGAGGTACTGGAAGCCTTCCCAAGGATTTTAGGCCTCTGCTATGGTGGTTTTGCTCATCAGAGCAAAACAGTGGCCTCCATATAATACCAATTCTAGTTTCAGATGTCATTGGTGCAGTGGGTCATAAGTGTAGACATCCCCTACAGAAAAGGAGTTCAGGAACTCACCCTGTGGCATGTGTGCTGGGTTTAGAACAGAGTATACCCAATACAGAATACCCTTAGGCATCACTGGGTGGAGGTCATCTCAGTTCTGTTACTGAGCAGTCACCAAGCCTGTTCCTGCCTACGAAACCTAAATTCCTGGGTATGGCTTAAAGGGGCTGCATTTCATATCTTCTTGCTGAGAAATTAAAAGAACCGCCACTTTGGCATGAACAAAAATGGATGCAAGCGCCCCATGCTGCTTGGCAGCAAACAGTCAGTTTAAAAAAAAACACACATTCTGTCAAATCTGCATCTCTTCTGGCCTAGCTCCAAGGAGTTGGAGAAGAGACAAGTAAACAAGAGGGAGTCTTGGCTCCTGCAGCGCTAAAATATTTGCCAAAGCAGGACAAAAGGGGAGTTAATTGCCAGGGTCCATTTAAGAGAGGGTGCAGCCAGAGTACAACTGGACATCAGTCAGCAATGGAGCTTAGACCACTAGAGCCCTGTGGATTAGCAATAAATGCAATCTCCCCTGCCCACCAAACTCCCATTACAGAGAAGAGGAGAACCTCAAAAACGGGAATTTGGGGGGGAGCAGGAGAGAATTTCCCCATGTGCAAATTGGGGCTCCAGATGCATGATTTCTGCATTCAGATCAACTCTTCTCATCAGGGGAGAGGGGACCACAGAACTTCCCTCTTTCAGAGGCTGGAGATCTCCAAGCCAAAGCTAGCCAACAAACAGAGGTGATCGGATGAGCAGAAAGGATTGGGTAAACCATTTGCTAGCCACAAAACATCTTCAGAGAGAAGGGAGAGGCGGCCAAGCAGCTTCAGGGCTCCATCTCGATACAGCCTGCGACCTGGTGAGGGAATGGGAAGGACACATCAGCCACAAGGCTGGATAGCCCCATCAACTCAACTCCTACCTGAGGCAGCTTGGATGGCAGCATCAATGGAAGGTGATATGATAAGCTTCTTTCTAGGAATGGATTGTGCTGCTTCTAAGCCAAAAGTGTGGTCCAAGGTACATATTGTATGTACCAGAGGTGTGATCCAGACTACAAACTATATGTACAACAGCTAGATCAACTGACCCAGAATACAAAAAGTAGTAGTCTATGCTACTAGAAGTCCTCTTATATGCTTTTACCAGTACAGACAGATCACTTACAGATACTCCATAACATGAAGTTTGGCAATCTTGTCATGCACTGGGGTAGAAGATCATGTTCCTACAATGTGAGTGCGTCTATACATGCGCTTTAACATGCATTAGCCTATTTTAATGCGCATTAAAGCATCACTAAAAACCACGCTATTTAGTTAATGCACATTAAGTGTCATTTAAAAAACTATGGGTATTTTTACATGTGCTCTGGGATGCAGCACCAGGCACTTTAATTAGCGACCTGGGCTAATTAAAAGTGCCTGAGTGTCATATGTACCAGCGTCCCCATGCTAGAAAATGGCGATGGGGCACTTTGACCTAAAGCTTATCAAACACGTTTTATTTCAAAGTACCCTGCCGCCATTTTTTCAGCACAGGGACACTGATACGTATGACAAGGAAGGCTGCCAGAGTGCGTCAAGTTCCATGCTCCAGCAGACTCCATTAAATCGAGTCTACCCCGACATGCTGGATTTCCAGTGCATTGGAGCAGGCTCCCCACATCTGTAGGAGCTACATGCTCTTTAGTTAATGCACATTACAACAGGCTAATGCATATTTTCCTAGTAGTTCATGATGGAGGGCACTTTTACATGTGCTCCAGGGATTGGGGGCGGCGAGCTTTAGTTCAAGTGCCCCCAGCCATGACTTAAGCATGAGTATGCTGACAGATGAGGTGCAGGAGGCTGCAGAAGCGTAGCAATTGCTACACTCCAGCAGATTTGATTAATTGAGTCTGTTCTGACACACTGGAATTCCAGCGTGTCAGAGCAGACTCGGTGCTCATGTATAGGCACCTGAAGGTACTAGGTTTAATGTGCATTAACTAAAGTGCTTTAATTCACATGTAGATGTGCCCTGTAACACAGTCCCCTCTGGGTACAAATCCCTGGAAGCTGCTTGCTGCCTCACCCACTGCCCCACTCCTGGCATGGCAGGGACACCATTAAACACTCCATTCTGCTGTACCATGCAGTTCCTTCCCTCCTTTTAAGAGGCCCCATGTTGCCACACTCACCCCCTTTATTCCTATTCTCAGTGGGCTCTGCTGAGTAGAAAATATAATCAACCGTGGCTCCAAGGCCCATAGGCATAGTTGTGACCTCAGGGTAACCTCTTTGAGGCAAGAAGTGACTGTAGACAGAGGTCAAGTTAAGGCCATGCTGGATTACACCTGAAGACCTGCACAGAGGAAACAGACCAGATGCAGAACTTGGCAATGGAATCACAAAGAAGTTGCCTTCCTGGTGCAACTGTTCATACAACATTGCTACATTTTTTTCCATTATTCTTTAATGTTCATAGTCCCTTCCAATTATATCAAGACAATTAGCAGGCAGGGTCTGGGGAAACTCCTTCATCATCACCACACCTCTGCCCATGCATCTCACTCCTGAGCTGACTGAGCTGCAGCACCAGTCCAATGCTGACCTGGCAGTTCCCAGCTGCTAAAAACAGCCTTAAATGGTTCCAGTAACTCTAGATGGAACTTTCTGGCTGATTCTCTACCACCCCCAGGGTGTATTTTGTGGTCACAATGGGGACAAGCTAAGTTATTTTGCCCATTACATTATTTTAGTTGCTCATGATCACAGGAAGGTCCATGGAAAGTGATCGCTCCCAAGAGAGGCATCACATGCCTCCAGGGACCCACCTAGTCTCCCTTGTCCACGTTACCTTGGGAAGAATGGCTCTAGATGAGGGTCATCCCCCACAGCAAGGTGCTTGGGCCAATAAGCAGGACGTTCTATAAAAGGAATAAAGAGATTCTGGTTGGATGTGCCACTGGACCAGGAGCAATTTAAGTTGGAAATCTCCCCCCAGGAGACATCAGGTCTCTTCCCACTACCCCAACAGTTCCTCTTTATCCTACAGATGGTACCCAAGGACAAGGCACCCTCAGGACAAACAGTGCAGACTGGAGAGTCAGGGCAAAGCTGAAAAGGAGTAAAAGACAAAGTTGACATCTCAAGCAGCGTGAGAGGAGAGAACTGCTGCTAAGCCCTTACAAAATCTGTTTGTGACCAGGGAGCATTATGTTCTCCCTCAAGTCTCTGCTCTTCATGCTAACTGTGTCAAATCACCCTCTACCAGCTGGTCCTTTTCACAAAGGCAGCTCCGACCTGCAGAAGAGTAGTTTTGCCATTGGTACCTGGTTTAGCATCTGTCACACCCTCCAGCAGGACCAGATCTGAAGGTCGTTCACAGGCAGCATCACAGAAACGGAACTGCAGCAGGAAATCCCGGCTGTACTTGCATCTATCTGCAGAGACAGAGACAGCTCAAACGTAGGGAATTTAAAAAAAAATGCAGATCTATAGACAATGCTAGGCATCTATTTGGTTTGCCCTAGTGGCAACTTCAGCAAGGAATCTGAATGCCTTGGCACTCTAATACCATGATGAGGGACTTGAAGAAAAGGGACAGTCTAAGACTCTAAGTTAGTCCCAGTGACTTACATACCTATAGCTGACTCACCATTGTGGTATCACAGTATTCCACAAATCAAGAGCATACATCTCCTTAGTGCTCCAGTGTCAAAAAGGAGCCGATTTTCAAATAAATCATTTGGGTCCAAGATCAGTGTTGGAGGGTGTGAGCAGAAGTAATAACTGAAACATTTCAAACATCTTTGAAAGGGCCAATGGTACAAATATACATGCTCCTTGAAATGTTCCAAAAGCAACTGAAAAACTTCAGAATGCTACCTCTTGAGACAAGGTACTATTTTGTTATGCGTGCACAAGACCAGGGGACCTTTGTGTTCACCAGAATCCCACAGTGCTCCACACTCCCCTTCTACCACCAAGATCCTACTTTAGACCCAGATACTCAAAGCACTCAAAACCCACGTTACCACCAGTGCTCCACTCCACAGCACCAATCCCTTCTACCCCTCAGCTCCACTGAGAGGGAGAGAGGAGAGAGAAGGGGACTGTGATGCTGCCACCAATGCCAAGCTCTCCAGTCCCTATCCCTACTACCTCTCCTTTCTCCCTCTCACCAAACTAGAACGGGGGGAGTGGAATTCCACATAATGCCCCCTTGCTGAGGAGCTGCAGATGCATGAAGTGTGGCAATTCTGAAGCACTCCAACTGGGGCTCGCAAGGGGGCTGTACACATCATGTGGCTGAAATGCTTTCAATCTTATATTTGGAAATGTTTCAAAAATTACTTCTGCACACACTCTGAGGAGATACCTGCCTTAAAGAAATAAAGGGTCAGCCTGATCACCACAGAACTCTATCTCCACTGGCCCTTCATCCAGAGCCATTTGACCTGGGCTGTTTTGGCTGAAGCATCTCTGCAGAGAAGACTGACAGAGTACTTGCTACTTTAAGGAGGATCTGAGGAGAAATACAAGAATGTTTTGGTGCATCTAGAACATACAGGGGAAAGTACTTGTGTGACACCAAGAGCATATATGCTCTTGATTCAGTTTCCTGCAAGTGCAGGTACATAGCAGAAACTCAGGTTGGGATGAATAGTGAAGTTTACAAGAGATATAATTCAGATCGGTGGGGCAAAGGAGGAGGAAAGAATCCTTGCCTAGAACACTGCTCAGTGCAGCAAATCCCACACCCTGCCCAGAAGCTCTGCCAACATCCTCCAAAGGGGAAAACTGCTGGGCTAAAAAGAGGAGCAACATGCTCCCTTAGTGAAACCATAGTCACACTACAACTCACTTGATTTCTTTGGCTGGCAAAGAGTGACATACTGGCAGCTTTCTGTTATACCCAGAGAGCTGGGCCAGAGTGGTGTTAGTAGTTTCCGTGGGTGTGGCTGCTGGGAGAAGTCTTCCTGTCCAGATACCTGCAGAGAGGCATCACCACAGAGGTAAAAATAGAAAATCAAGAACAAAGCAGAAGTTTCCCATGATAAACATACATATTTCATAAAATGAAATGCACAAAAGGCCTGTATGAAGCCAAATCAGTATAGCCACATGAGCAAAATAAGCAGAATATAGATCCCCAGGGCAACTACAGGTTAGGAAACATGGGACTACTAAGAAAAGAAAAATAATCATCTGTAGGGAGGTATCCTGCATGCACTATTTTGAAAGCTAATACTTTTGTGCAAGACCTTGCAAATGTTTGTGAATCTAGGCACAGAGATACAAACAGTACTTGAATAGGTGAAGTATGCCTGTGTCCCTGTATACATCAGAGTCTGAAGTCTATACATAAAGACAAACCTGTCCAGGAATCTGCACTTCCCCATACACCAAAAAGTCACCAAAACCAACAGCCATGGTTTAATGAAGGAGCTAGAACTGGTCAATGTAGTTTCATTGTCTGAACCGAAAAAGAAACCCAGTTAAACAAGCAAAATTGGTGGTGAGAATTATATATATATTCCTGCTTCAGAAATCTCCAACTGTGTTAGGAATATGAGAAGAGAGACACTACCTAAGAGTCTGAGGCTGAATGGTGCTGATTCATTTCAAGTGGGAGTAGCCTTCTAACAGTGATCAAGGTAGCTGTACAGGCCCTCCATCCCCCACAACTCTGAATTGTCCCAAGCCATACTCAGTGCACCCACCTTCCAGGCTGGCATCCCATGGTAAGCGAGGTGACCATTCCGGATGAACTTGTATAATGGAGAATCGGGTACAGAATTCAAGTCTCCACACAGGATGATAGGGCAGTAGCTGCCTTCAACAGTCTTCACAACCTTGTCAATCTCTGCTAGGAGCAGGGCCATCTGAGCAAGTTTGATATCTCCCCGGCGGGGATTATACAGCACGTGAGTGTTGGCCACACACAAGGGACTGGCTATTTTCTGTTCCATGCCTTCTGCAAGTAAGGGCTGCAGCAGCAGCACCAAACCCACGTTGTCCCGGTTGAGGATGTCCAGACCAGGCCGGAAGTATTCAATAGGGCTGACACTGACCAACTGGAACCTGGCATGCTTGTAGCACACTGCACAGCCATCTGTCTTTTTCCCTGTTCTCCGTTTGTAGAAGCTCACAAAGCCTGAAAAGAAACCACCACGCATCAGCAGAACCCAAAATCTGTTGCACAGGACTTCTGCCCAGTCTGGTTTTAAATGGCTCAACCAGTAGAGTTTCCACTACTCCTTTTGGGAGACTGCTCTTGACAAGAAGGTCTACTAGATTGTGAAAGACCTCTCTTGTTTTCAGCCCATACCTTCGAGTTATGCCCCAGGCATGCCCTATGCCAGGGCTGTCTAAATGGCAAACTTCAGGTTACATGCAGCCTGTCACAGGTTAAACTATGGACTGTGGGCTTTTATCTGGCTGCCACTCACTCCATCACTGGATGCAACAGCACTCAGAGTCTCTATGTTCTCCCCTTCCTCCTCCTTCCTCCCTCCTCCGCTATAGCTTCCTACTTTCACCCCAGGGGACAGGGCACTGCAGGATGCTGAAGCTAAGTCCAGGGTTGCACCAAGAGGGTACAGTGCAGCAAGAGAAGCAGAGGTGGGAGGGACACAGGGGACAGAGGGAGAGAGGGGATCATGCAGCTGCATGGTGCAACAGTGAGGGAGGGAGTGTCTGCATGGCATGCAGCCTGTGGGGGCCTAAAATTTGGACAGCCCTGCCCTAAGCAGCAGGTCTTCCTCAGACTCATTCTGCTACAGGTAGTTCTGACTCGTAAAATTACTGTTTATAGCCAAGAGTCTTTAGGTCTGTCCAAGCCCAAATGAATTTTGTTAGCCTTTTATCTGCCGATCTGGGAAACAGTCAAACACCAGGAAATGAAGAGGTGTGCAGGGTTAGAGATCTTCAGCAGCAACCAAAACCAATGGGGAGAGGGGCAGACAGACAGACTAACTTTAGAAATATCAGGATGGCATGTTCCTCAGCCAGCCTCAAAGCTGGAGCTCCAGACACCTACAGAAGGGTGGGACATACCCATCATCCTCAATGTTGGCTCCAGCTGCTCCCAGTAATGATTCTCTTGTACCTCCTGGAGACACAGAACCTAGAAAGAAGGCAGAGACCTTGTTCACTCCACCAGTTCTTGGCAATTACTTTCTCAGGGGACCTGCGGGAGGAATGAGGTCTATTCCTAGACCTCATTTACAGGGTCTGCCTACTCAGCAAAGGATGTACCACGCTCTCCTGCCCCCACTTCTATTGGCGGAAGTAGAGGCTTTCCAATACAAACATGACTGGAGCATATGGCACACACTGAAGTCAGGATACAAGCTCCTATGAGCACACACCAAAGGGCTCCAACCACTGCAGAGGCTCAAGCCTCGTGCCCATGGCAGCCAGCCTCCTCCTCGGATGCCCATTCATTTAAAGGACCATAAAGTTAGATAGAATAAGGCATTCAAGTCCTGAAGACACACAACATGGAAGAGCCCCGGCAGTACTCACATCAGGATCCCAGTGCTGTATCTCCTGCAAGATGTTTGGGAGACGGTAGTTCCAGTTCAGAATGTCAGGCTGGCAGTGCAGGTACAGATCAGGGCCCTGTTCCACCAGGTCCTGGGCCAGAATGTTATAAGACATGACTCGAAATTCAAAGAGAGAAGCATTCTCCAAGCATGGCTCTGGTGCACTGGACTGTACAGAAAGATCCTCCCAGTCTCTCCATAAAATCTCTAAAGGTATCAAGAGACAGGAAGACAGGAGCTAGAGGGATACCCACCATGGATCTGACCCATTTTCTATGATGCCATTACTGGCTGGGACATGGCTGTTTTCCCATTTCCTGAACCTGCACTTTTTGAACACTGAATGTGCCCGTGAATAACTTTCTTGGATTAATCTGGATAAGTACTGACAATTTTCTGGAAAGTCAACCACCCCCTAAAGACCATCACTAACATGACTTAAATGAAACTGTGTCATGCAACACTAGCCAGTTCAATGACATTACTAACTTTCCTCTTGATCAGCTTTCTCTTTGGAACAATTACTTTTATTATATCAGTTAGGAGATGCCATCAACCTAACATGGAAAGATACAACCTACTCCTTTCCGGCAGCCAGGTCAGACATAACCAGCTTCTCCACGTTTCAGCCTCCACATACAGAAAGAGCAACAACTTTTGGTGCACTAGCAAGCTCTACTTTAGCACAGTAGGTTCAGAATCATAAACAACACTGCATTAATACTCACCATGGTAAGGTATCTCAACTGGAAGAGGCTGAAGCTGCATCACATCCTGAAAGGACCAAGCTGGGGTTTCCACTGGCATAATGTCTGTGTCAAGTGCTAAACTCCACCCCAGCACAGCTGGGTCTTCAATTGGCCTCTCTGTGGCTGGAGAGGTGCAGCCAGCAATCTGATGATCTGTCTGTGGTTTTATAGCTGCCCATTCTGCATTGCCCATTATAGCCACTGTTTCCTCTGTTGCTAATTTTGCCAATTCAACTTCTGCATCTTGCTGTGGTCCTGAAGACACTAAGGCATGGAGCTCATCAGCATGCTCATCACTGCACCACGTGACCTCTGGAACCACATTCAAGTCACTAAGGCTGGTCATCAATAACTCTGAGCCTTCAAGCCAGTCACTAGTCAGTGTGGCTGATACCTTCCCCACTGACGAAGTGCTCTCACTGGTGTGTTGCACACCAGATCCTTCCTCCAGCCACTGCTGAAGCAGGGCTTCCTGCTCTTCTGGGACTGACCTCCCACCAGCCACAGCAGAAGTGCCCTCTACCTTGGTGGACGGGCTCTTCGCCAGAAGCACATTTTTTCGACATGTAAAGAAGGCATCTGCCAAAAAGCCAATACAAAGCACAGGTTAAAAATCCATGGTTCTTTTCACTTACTGGTTTATTTAAGGTACTGAAATCACAGTGGATAAAAATGATTTTTTTATTTAATTGATTTTTTTTTTAATTGAAACTGATTTTTTTTTATTTTTTAACTTAAATATTTAAGTTTTCCTTTTTTAAAATAAGCCATCTTAAAACAAAATGTGAATTTAATACAGCATAGGCTAAGGTATAAATTTAAGGTAATCTATTAAAATAATTTAAATAAGATATGTTGAGTCAATGAGCCTCTACTAAAAACTCTGGAGTTAAAGATTGTTTTTCTTCTCTATAAGAACAAGGAGGGAAACAGTTAACTTTTGAGGTCAAGCTTTAAAAATATGGCACAGTATTTCATGTATTAGAGGCCTAACCCTGCAAGGGATGCAGGTCTATACTACTGGATGCAAAGGATCAGCAAAGAAGGAAACTGAACAGTGTGCAAAAATATAGAGGGGGAAAGTGTTCATTTGAATCTTGATGGATGAAGCAATGTATGCAATGATTCAGTCATACATGCCTGTGTGACAACAGAAGACTGGATCTCACAGAAACAACTGATACAAATCCCCACACTGCAGAATATTTAAAAGTAGCAGCAGTAAAAGCTATAACAAACTGAGCAAAAAATCAAGTGTTATGTGCAAGGCCTTTTCACACACAATGCTGCAAATGTAACAAAGATGGGAAGAAACTTAGAAGATAATGAAGCAAACCTGAAAATTATAATGTATGGGGTGCAGTGCTCATTTGATGCACCTCATTTTCTTGCCAATATTCTTAAGACAAAGTACCAGGGTAGATGCTTAACTGCCAAACAGAAAATACTGCTATGACACAGGCATCTACTAATCACTCATCAGCCATGGCAACCATAATAAATTTCAGGGCTAGAGATGAACTATTCAAGCAGTACATGTTTGCTGAGGATGTTTTAAAGAAAGTCACACCACTGAGCTGGTAGAAGTCACCAGCAAAGCCCTGGAAGTGTTAAGCCAGCTTTTACCAGCAGTAGCCTCTTCTTTAGGTGCAGAAAGAGTATTTTCTTCATTTGGACTGGTTCAATCAAAACTGAGAAATTGACTGGGAGTTGTAAAAACAGAAGGTTGTTTTTTGGCTTCTAGTCCGTGAATAAAAGGGGTGGGGAGGATGAGATTTTTGAGTTCTAAAAATCTGAAAGGGGTAAAAACTTTCAAAACAGCCTAGGCAAAAAAGATGGTCTCATTTTAAAGAGACTTAAGCAACTAAGAACTTAAGCTCAAATGACTTTCACCTAGGCATTTTAGAATTTTTTCTCCAGGGGACCTGAAATAATTGGTTCATTTCACTAACCACAGTTCATACTTCTAATACTATAACAGTTAACACTAGTGTTTAATAAATTAGTTAGTTGTAAGTGCATACTATGTTTTGATTTAAAAACACTTGATTTAAACCAATCCACCCTGAGTGAAATCAGTTACAATCTAGTGTATTCAAATCATATGAATACAATAGAAGAACTGAATTGTAGAGACATAAATATAAAATGTTAAAAAGACCTGCAGTCCTAACTAGCTAAGGCTGCCCCTTGGATACACTAGACTATATTCTGCGTAGTTTTGCTGGCACAGTGCAGTTAACTTCAATGAGGCAGTCACTAGTTTAAATGACAGTAAGTTTTAGATTGGTTTCATATTTTTCATACAGTGCTAGAAGGCTGTCAACTGATCTTATTTATCATTATCGTCTGTCTAAATATTGCAAAAGGGATTTTATGAACACTGGCACACAGCCATGTGGGGTGCGGAAATTGGAAAGTTCTGACAACTAACCATTACCTAGAAATTTTGGAGTACACGTATTTCAGGGAAAGCATAAGAGCCATTCTGGTAGCCAGTTACATTACTGCAAAGATCAACTATAGAAGAAGAATCATTCCTCTATTGATAGCTTGTTCAAACGCATATATGAAAGGATGATGGAGAGGCCACTCCCAGCACAGGAACCACAAAACATTTGGAGATGAAAAAGTTCCACCGGGAAATTACCAGGATAAAAGAAATCCCAGTATAAGAACAGGGAAGACCATGATAAATCATCACCTGGTAGGTATCCAACATCCATAAAATGGCATCCAACTCAACATTTAAGGGCATACCAATGTCAGTAGGGAACACAGGAGAATAGTCCTCTCCCTTATACAGTTCACGAGACTTAATCTATTCCTGCTCCTGTTAAAAAACCTGTGGAGGCACGTATGCCCTTTAGCCACTTAAAAATTCTTTTAATTTCCCGTTTCTTGCTCATCCTTTAATGGAGAGTCACCCAGGACAAAAGCATGCATGGGTCAGCAGTATCACTGCAGCCTGAGTCAAAGTAATTTGCCTGTATTAGAAGTGTAGCACTAATACAAAATGATGTATTCTTGTATTAGTTTTGCAGTCAAACCTAGGCATTTTTGACATGACCATCTCCAAGTATTTAGGCACATAATTATAATTCCTAGGAACTATAAAGGCTAAATTATGATTCCTATAATATTCAAGAGTTAAACTCTATTTCAGAAAGGTTATAGTATCAGTCAAGTCAGTCCGTTTTAACAGCTGTATGTGCGATGGTCATTTCTCATTTTTTGCAAGTTTCAATTTTGGGGTTATTTATTTTTAGTGACATTGATTAGGCACATTTGTTGTTTTGTGGGAGGCTGTCACACAATAACAAAATAGGACAGCAACCCCACAATAATGTTCCTACTAGCTTCAGAAAATATAACATCTGCTGGGGCAAGAGATACGTTACTAAGTAGGGCATAGTGGTCAACATACAAGTAAATTCATGCTGTGGGGAATCAGGAAAAGTCCACTTCTCTGTGGTACATTTTGCAGTTCTAATTTAGGAATCTGGTTAGAAATCTATTACTAGAGAAAGCTAAAAGGAGGCATCCGTCTCTTCCAAAAAGCAACATATTTGTACCAATCAGTATTGAAGCAATACGAGAATTTTCCTCTAAGTTGTACCTTCTCAAATAAACATCTGTCACTTTCATTAATATCTTCCATATCCTGCTTCCCTGGTCACACTGGGACAAATTCTGCTCTGACCAGACCCAATGAGCACCATGCAAACAAAAAGAGCCAGAAAGAAGAATAAGGGAGGCTGTGGCCTGTAAATATTTACGTATTCTCTCAAACCAGGTGTGGAGGACAGTGCCGGACACCAGCATAACTGCCCACTAGTGTAGCACCATAGCAGTGAAGTCATGGCAGCACCCAGGAGAATGAAGAGTAGACTTCATACAAGAGTCTGTCCATGACCCACTGGGGGAACCTTTGGGATGAACAGGATGACAGAAACAGAGGTTCTCTCATGCTAAAATGTCCAAGTCCTAGCTCAGGGCTGCACTGGGAGCACTGATGTAATATGCAACCAAGACAAGCCCACGGCAGTTGTAGTTTAAGAAGCAAAAACAAGGGGCTGAAGGTATAATAACTTCCTCAACAGATGGCCAAGTTCTTTTCATGAGTAAAGCATGGCCCCACAAGCTATTACACAGGTGCCTCCATTGGCTCTACAGGTTCCCCAAAAAGTCATCAGCTGCTAAAGCCAGGAAACCACCACCATAACTGTTCTAAGTGGGGTGCAGGTGAACAGAAGTCTCCACAGGAGTCACCAGACAGGGGTGACTGCTGGCTGTTGGGGACTCCCCCTCTTCAAGAATGACATGAAAGAGAGCTACACACTAGGGCCGGGAGTCTCCACCAGGGTGCTCTTGCACCCTGGGGTGCCCCAAGAGCCTTCCAGGACAACTTTGGCAGCCACAACGCTGGCAGGATTTGACGTCCAGCATGAGTCACAGAGGCTTCCAGCAGGAACCCACGTATCCAACCCCCCTTGCCCCGAGGTCTCAGCGCCATAAAAGCTGCTCTGGTGCAGCATTTCTCAAACCAGGGGTCTCAAGAAAGTATGAAAGGGTGGTGAACAAACTTTAAAAATGGGTTCTCCTTTAAAGGAGAAAAACAGAGGAGCTGGGGCCAGGGGCGGGGGCAGCGAGTCGGGAGTGAGGGAGGAGTACTGGGCTGGGACTGGCCGTCCATGGTTACAAATGGGTCCTACTACGAAATAGGCCGAGGCCCGCCGCTCTGGTGCTTTCTAGTCAGGAAAGGAGGGACAGGGAGACATCTCCCCCGGGGGCGGGAGCCTGAGCGGCCAGACGAAGGCCGCAGCCGCTCTCGGGGCCGGGCGCGCCGCGCTTGTGCC
>NW_017728947.1:76902149-76911606 GCF_001723895.1 Crocodylus porosus
CCCGCGCCGGGGCCGGGCGGGCCTCCGGGGCCTTGAGGGCGCGGGGCGGCACTGGCCCCGCCCCGCCCGCGAGGTGCTGCTGACCCGGGCCCCGGGGGCTCTGCAAGCCCCGCTGCCGGGCCTGAAGCACGTGGTGGCTGGGTCATCGTGTCTGAAGTGTAACGTGTAGATGGGGCCTTGGAAACAGCTGCTCAACCTGCGGATGGCCGTGTCAAACCTACCCCTGCTCTGTCACATCCCTGTTGCTGGCAGATGAACTGCCTCACACTGACCCAGCACGTCCTTTGCCCACGTCTGCAGGCCGGATCAAATGGCTCCAGGGGCCTTAGGTTGCCAAACCCTGGTGTAGGGCACCTATATGCCAAACTCTGGACATCTCTTAGGGACATTCTGCATTGCTTCACTGACTACCCAGATCCCAGGTGCCTGACTCAGTTAAAGTGCATGGCCCAAGGGCTTTAATACTCAGGCACTGCAATGCCAGACTTCAGGTGTCTAAGGAACAATTAAAAAATAGCTATAAGTGATTCATCTAAAGCCATATGTGAAACCTGAGGCAGAAAAGGGACCTGTGTTCATGTCTCCCAAGTTGTACATGCACACACAAAGGGTCTTGTGACTTTCTGTTCTGTATTTGTCTGGAAGAAACAGAAAGTGTAAATACCAGGAGCCCAGAGTGAGAAAATGTAACAGCAAATGCTAGTGGCATTTTTAAAAGAAAATAAATCTGTGTGTGGAGAGAGAGACAATTAACCAACATCTGGACACTCGCACTGTAACTTGAAAGGAATGTGAGCTGGAACTACAAGCCAACAGATGTCTAAGCTGTTTAATGCACTGTCTTTACAAGGAAAAATATTTTAAGTTTGGCAACACAATCAAAACAGACAATAGTTTCACATTTCAAGGTCAAAGCTCCCATTAGTTTATGCCACATTTTATTTTTCTACAAAATCCTTTTTTTTCACCTATTATGACCTCTAGCAATTGGAATGATTGATGGATTGATGTAAATCCATGTGAAATAAAACTACCATCTAAGATACCCATTATTTGGTGCAGTAGCTTTCTTCATATCTATATTGTGCTTAGTAGTTTTTTTGTTATCTATATCATAAAACTTCTGAAAAGAGATCATCTTTATTAGGCAACTTTCTCAAGTGAAAACACTGCCTGAAAATCTGCCTTACTGTACTGAGGAGGATAGTTTCACCTTTGTCTTCTGTTAAGAAGACTATTTCTATCACCTGGGTGAGATTACATAACATTCCAACTAAATCATATCAACCATAATAAAACGTGGAACTAACTCTTTTGGAGTCTTAATTTTGGCGCCAACGATTATAGTTACTTGGATAAACAAATAGCTGATTTGGGGCTTTATTAGGTGTTTACACGTATTACAACAGGAAAGGAGCAAATACTCGAATTTGAATTTGCTCAGGGCAGTACCTTTGCAACAAGTACTCTTCAAAGATTACAAATGGTCAGAACTGATTTTCTCATCTAAAATTGAGCCAGGCTGGGGTAGTGATTCATTACTGGGTAAGAAGGGAGAAGCACCCCTTACCAGAACACCAGCACCATTTTCTGACACGCTGGGTGGGGGGTGTCAGGTTTGGGTCTCCCACCCAAACACTGAGCTGTCCTTCCCTGTTCAGTTGGTGAGAGCTGATGCAATCCAAGACCAAAGTGATATGACTACTGGGTCATGCAGTTCTTTCCGTTTTATCTGTATTGAGTCACAATGTCTAGATGAGATCATAGAATGGTTGAGATGACATGAAAGAGGTCCAAATTTAAGAGGACCTGGCAAAACATAACAATCAGGCAGCCTGTGACGGGGGACAGTGATTTATATTACCCAGATATAGCAGAAATCACAAATCCAAATCTTAAGAGATGATATCATTGCTATTGGAGAGTTATCATACTTGAGTTGTGCTTTTTGGAAACAGAAGTGTAAACTACAAATTCACAAAAGTGAACAAGCAAAATAAGAAACAGCTCTCAGCGTGGCGACAAGAACTCACACCATGGAGAATGAATTTTCTGACTCTGAGGAGAAAGGTAGGCCATTTAATCATTAAGACTTTTAAAAATCAGCAGAGAAACTCCAGAACCCCAGTTGCTGTGATTCTGGCACTAGGGCAGCTCTATATTAGTCTAAGGCTCTCACTTGCCAGCCAAACCATGTAAAAACTCATGGAGAAACTTGGAGCCTTCCAACTTAAACAAGGATGTACAGAGTCTTTTTGGTGAGATAAGAACAAAGGAGCTGGCATATGGGAGTAGATTAGTGGTCCACCTAGGCTGGGCTCCTGCTAACAGCTATGGCCAAATGAAGATCTTTCAGAAGAAAAGTAAAAGCTCTGTAACCAAGCTGGCAAGGGCCAGATCCCATGAGGTGAGAGCACCTTCAACTGCTATTGCTTTCAATGGGAAATAAGAGTGCTTGTTACTTAACAGGATTAGGCCTTAGTTGTGCAGTGCTGTAATTCAGCCTCCTATAGCAGGGGTGGGTAACAGATAAGGCTGCCAGATGTCCATACATTTGTGGACACTCCATAAGTAACCAGGTGAAAAACACCTGCCTGTAAATTCCCCAAGAAAATTGTGCTGTCCCTAAATCACAAAGCAAAAATAGTTCCAGAAAATCAGCTTCATAAAAGCCCAGAACTTCTGAAGCTCCGAAGTCAGAAAACAAGCTGGTCCACTGTTGAAGCATAGGCGGAGGATGGCAGCAGCACCCTGAAGGCCGCTCTTCTCAGGGCTTTATGGTTCCTTCCCCAACCCCTTAACCATGTGCTGGTGCTGGTGCTGCTTCTAGTTCTGCCTCTCATCTGCTTCCAACATTGCTGGGGTGGCAGGCAGGCAGACAATGGCCCTTCTTTGGGGGTCTGTGCTGGGACAGGGGGAGTGGGGTTACTGGGGGTAAGGCTGGGGAAGGAAGGCAGCATGGTATAGGGTGCATTCAGGGGTACCAGGGTGTGGGGATGAGTGTGCGACTCTGTAGCAGATTTATATTCTGGGGGCAGGTTTATGTTCCAGGGGCAGCCATGACACACCCTGGTGCCCACACAATCCCTACTTGGCTCCAGCTCTAGGGTGATCTCCCCTCCTTACTCACCCACCACACCTTTGATGTTATTGTTTTATTGGGAGGGAGGCTGCCTAAGGGTCCTAGAGCGAACCTCAATCTGTCTAATAGCCACCAGGTCCCTCCCAGACCCTGCTCTAGTCTCAGCTTTGCCCCTCTTGGGCAGAGTGGCTCCTCCTGACTGCCTGTGCTGCCCCAGGCTCCCTGTAGCCTTAAGAGCTGTTACATGCAGTTGTTTCCTGTGTTGGGTCTTAGCCTTCATGGCGTCCACCCCTTTTGTCTTGGGGAGCCCTTAGCTCCAGTCCACTGTTCTGGACTGAGCTTCTGAGTCCCAGCTTCTCATCTTACCTTCTGGGGCCTTTGTCTCTGCCCCCACTCAGGCTGCTGGACCCTCTAGCCCTTAAACTCTGCCCTGCTCCAGGTGCTGGGCCCTCTGGCTCCAAGTTCTGCCCTGCTCTGGACGCTGAGACTACTTTCTTTCTCAGCCCTGGAACAAACTGTAGGTAAGGCAATGGGCCCCAAGGGGACACTTGCATGCCTATACACAAATGCCAGGAGCTTGGGAAACAAACAGGAGGAACTGCTAAATACAAATAACTATGATGTCATAGGGGATGTAGCTCTCTATGTCAAGGAAAGCTACGCATCCCTGCAAGCCAACATTGGCACACACGGTGGACTTGAGACCCTCTGGGTTAAAATCTGTGGGGAACACGGCACAGGGGATACTATGGTGGAAGTTTACTACAGACCCCCTACCCAGGATCAAGACCTTGACCAGGAGTTTGCCAAGGAATTGGTTGAGGCTGCACAATCCCAGTGTATGATTGTCATGTGAGACTTTAACTACCCAGACATCTTGTGGGAGGAGCGCTCAGCCAAATCAAAATGGGCGCAAAGCTTTCTCTCATGCATGGATGACCCCTATCTGACGCAGGAAGCCTACGGGCCACGAGAGGTAAAGCGCTGCTCGACTTGGTACTGGCAACTGGGGATGACCTAATCAGTGACCTAATGATTGAAGGGAATCTGGGTGACAGTGACCACGAGCTGATCACCTTCACCATCCGCCGTAAAGCTGGCAAGTCAATCAGTAATACAGAAGTCCTTGACTTCAGGACAGCTGACTTTGACAAGCTCAGGAGGCTTGTCAGTGAGGCCCTAAAAGGCCACAACCCAAAGGGAAGGGGAGTTCAGGACGAGTGGTTGCTTCTCAAGGGAGCGATCCTGGATACGCAAGCAAAGTCTATCCCATCTCGGAGGAAAGGGAACAAAAGGGCACAGCAGCCCCCTTGGCTCTCCAGGGAACTAGCAGACCTCCTGCATCTTAAAAGGAAGACCTACAAAGGATGGAAGACTGAAACCACCACCAAGGAGGAATACTCTGCTCTGGTCCAGACCTGCAGAGAGCAAACCAGGAAAAGCCAAGGCTGCAACGCAACTCCATCTAGCTACAAGTATCAAGGACAATAAAAAGTCCTTTTTCAGATATGTGGGGAGCCAGAGGAAAAGCAAGGACAATATTGGACCCCTGCTAAACCAGATGGGACAACTGACAACCGATGCCCAGGAAAAAGTAAACTTACTAAATGGGTACTTTGCGTCAGCTTTTCACCAGTCCCATGGGACGCCCCTGCCCATTATGGGACAGGGAGGCCTGGGTGAGGGAGATTCCTTACCATCCATCAAAGCTGACCTCCTGAAGGAACACCTTGACAGGCTGGATACCTTCAAGTCAGCCAGCCATGATGGTTTACACCCCAGGGTACTCAAAGTGCTGGCTAGCATCATAGCTCAGCCCCTGGCACGGATTGTTGAGAACTCCTGGCACTCTGGTGAAGTGCCCGATGATTGGAAGATGGCCAATGTGGTGCCTATCTTCAAAAAAGGGAGGAAAGTAGATCCGGCAAACTACAGGCCCATCAGCCTGACCTCTATCCTAGGAAAGGTCTTGGAAAAGATTACCAAAGAGGCCATCCTATACAGGCAAGCTGATGGCAATATCCATGGGTTTGTTGTGGGTAGGTCTTGCTTGACCAATCTCATTTCCTTGTACGACCAGGTGACCTATCACGTGGACAAGGGGGAAGAGTTTGATGTCATATATCTTGACTTTAAAAAAGCCTTCGATCTGGTATCCCATGATCACCTCTTGGAAAAACTGGCTAACTTCGGAGTTGACCTCACCACAATCCACTGGCTGGGGAACTGGCTCCGTGGTAGGATTCAGAGGTGGTAGTTGACGGGGCCAGTGGGGTCCCTCAAGGCTCTGTCCTAGGGCCTTTACTTTTTAACATCTTCATCAATGATGTGGACATTGGTGTCAGAAGCAGGCTGGCCAAGTTCTCCAACAACACCAAACTCTGAGGTAAAGCATCCACACCTGAGGACAGGAGGGTGATCCAGGCAGATCTTGACAGGCTCATGAAATGGGCAGACAAGAACCTGATGGTGTTTAACACTGAAAAATGCACGGTTCTGCACCTTGGGAGGAAAAATCTGCAGCATCCTTATAGGCTCGGCAGTGCTACACTGGTTAGCACTACAGATGAAAGGGACTTGGGGGTCATGATTGACCACAAGATGAACATAAGCCTTCAATGTGATGCTGCAGCTAGTAAAGTGAGAAAAACGCTGGCTTGCATCCATAGATGCTTCTCAAGCAAATCCCGGGACATCATTCTCCCATTGTACTTGGCCTTGGTGAGGCCACAGCTGGAGTACTGTGACCAGTTTTGGGCTCCACAACTCAAAAAGGATGTGGAGAAACTTGAGAGAGTGCAGAGGAAAGCCATGCACATGATCAGAGATCAGGATAACAGACCTTACGATGACAGGCTGAGAGCCATGGGACTCTTCAGCTTGGAAAAGCACAGGCTCTGGTGATCTGGTGGCCACTTATAAGTTTATCAGGGGTGTTCACCAGGATCTGGGGAATGAATGTCTGTTCACCAGAGCACCCCCAAGGGATGACAAGATCTAATAGTCACAAACTCCTCTGCAACTGTTTCAGGCTGGACATAAGGAAGAACTTCTTTACTGTCTGAGCCCCCAAGGTCTGGAACAGACTGCCACTGGAGGTGGTCCAAGCACCCACTTTGAATGCCTTCAAGACATTTTTGGATGTTTATCTTGCTGGGATCCTATGATCTGTGCTGACTTCCTGCCCCTGGGCAGGAGGCTGCACTCGATGATCCTCCGGGATCCCTTCCAGCCCAAATGTCTATGAAATGAAATCTATGAAATCTCTCTTGGCAACCACCTGCTTTAAGCTGCAGCTCATTTTGTGTCCTGGACCTCTAGCCCCTGATGGGCTCAGGACACCAGTGTGCTCTCAGGCACTAGTGGGAGCTCCTCCAACCCCCAATAGTCCCAAACCCAAACTACTGTTTCAAACTGTAACCAAAATATAAGTTCTCTGGCTATAAGTAAACTTCTAGCCTTCTGGCTATATACCACAACTGCTACCCAACCATGAGCCTTAGTCCGTTGCTAGCCCTCAGCCTTTCATTTGCTGTCTTCAGGCATAGCACACTCATGGTCCACCTCTCAGCCACAGGCATCTCACCACGTAGCTCTTCTCTGTTCATCCTCCGTGGCTGGCCCCAACATGTCTCTCCTTGGTTCCGTCCCTGGCTTATATCAATCCTATGGCCCGCCCCTTTCTGGTCAGGTGACTCCACAGGGTTGGCTGCAGGTACCCTCTATTAGACTCATTTTCCCTTAAAGTAACAGAGTCCCAGGCTCTCTGGTACAGACCCCTGGAATAGAGCAGTATAGTACAAAGACACTGCTGCAATCAAGAAGGGTTACCAACCCATGACATTTTTGTTTACTGATAATCTCCAAACTATTTTTTTACCATGGTTTGAACCTAGTCCTTGTCCAGGGTCTCTCAGAAGGATTACATTTATAATATATAAAACATGTCAGTAAAAACATATACCAGTAAAAAAGTTTGATTGTCAGTAAAACCTTTGCAGTAAAATATGTAAGTTGTCTGGGAGTTGGCAACTCTGGTAACAGAATACTTTTCAGACCATCTCATAAGCCATCATGCCTGTACCCTGAAGTACAATGGTCCATATTTCTTTGTAGTGTTATGAGCTAATTTTTTATTTCTTCAGTAAGATTCATACTTGGCTGCTTTACAATTTAATTTCTTTCAAAATTCACTCAATTTAATCTGTACAGAGGGCAATTCAAACTAATGGAGACATTGTTAACGTAAATGAAGATTAATTAGTTTTTAATTTTTAACTAATCATTCCTGTTATTAAACTATATGAACTCGCCATATAAATACTAACAAATTGTATTAAGAAGCTGTATTTGTGACCTTTAAAAAGCCTATTTGTGTTTGGTTACCTCTTGTAATTATATAATTATGTTCATATTCTAAGAATGGTAACTTATATAAGACTGTGCTATTTTTTTCATTGTAAGGCTTTCCCATAATTTATTTCCATATCCTACTAACATTCTGCACTATGTTTTGTTCCCAAAGTGAGCTATCACATACTGGTTGCTAATAGCAAGTGTATTATCAATGGTCCCTCCCCACTTCACTACATTCCTTTAGACCAAGGATTGGAAACATTTTTGAGCAGAGTGCCAAAAAAACCCGCAACCTCAATTTATAAGATGTTGGTGTGCCAGGAGCAGATGGCAGGGGAGCCACAAGGGGCCCGATCCTTGTTGTGGGAGTGTAGCCTGGCCCCTTCCCCACCATCCACCCCAGGCTCACATGCACACACCACCACCAACGAGCTGGGCCTCCACAGACCCCAGTACAGCTGCTTGCAGCCTCCTGAGTCCACAGAACTGCACCTGGGTTCATGGAGCCCTGACCCGGCTCATTGCTGGTGGCAGGTGCACGTGCACCTCAAGGCAGATGGTGGGGAAGGGGTCAGGCTGCGCTACCACAATAAGGATCAGGCCCCTCATGGCTCTCCCACCATCTACCTTAAGGTATGGATGCCAAGCAAAATGTCTTCAGGTGCCAGGCTCCAGCACGTGTGCCAGGGGTTGCCAACTCCTCCTTTAAACTATAAACTAACAGAAATAGCATACGTTTTGGGGTACCTAAATTTAGTTATTTTTAATATTTTATTTGTTATTTTCTTCCATAATACTATATTCTTAGTGCAATCCCTAGTCATATATGTAGAAAGTTCACTATTTTCGCAGATCCTTTTCTGTATGTATTTTACTCCCTTTTGTATTTTCCTTAGTTTAAAAGAAATGAGGTACAATTAATAAAGTTTTTTGTAATTACCTCCCTTAATGGTTATGAAAACAGATGCAATTTTGGCCTTTCTCAGGATATGTTTCCATTGTTTCCAATTACAGTATATCTGTCTTAAGATGTTTTCCCATTTTTCTATGAATGCACCTTGCTTTCCTGATCTGCCATTAACAATTCATTAAACCAAAAGATCAGACTGTTGGATGTGGTCTTTTGCATAATTAGTATTTCCATCCCTGCTTATAGTCTCCTGAAACTTGGGCTCCTTATGGATTGGATATAATGGGTCAGATGCAAATAAGCCCAAACCAGTTTTATTAATATTCTCCCTGAGTTCTTTGGTGGTATTAATTTTCATATTATCACTATGAAATACCTGACCAGCTTGATTTCCCTTCTTCTGTCTGTACATTAGATATCTGATTAGATAATCCCGGTTGAAATTCTTCAGTAAACTAAATCACAAAATAAAGTTTATAAGAAGTGAAAACTTGGACAAACAACTAGGGAGGAATATAAGAGCATTATTCAGGCATCCAGGGATGAAGTCAGGAAGGCCAAAGCACAACTGGAAGTTCAGCTAGCAAGAGATGTGAAAGGTAACAAGAAGGGTTTCTACAATTATGTCATAAGCAAGAGGAAAATCTGGGAAAGTATGGGTCCCTTACTGAATGGGGGAGGCAACCTAGTGATAGAGGATGCAGAAAAGACTGAAGTGCTTAATGCCTTTTTCACCTCAGTTTTCACAGGCAAAGTCAGCTAGCTCCCAGACTACTGCACCTGGCAGCACAGTTTGGGGAGGAGATGAGCAGCCAACTGTGACAAAAGAATAGGTTAGGGACTATTTAGTGTGGCGGTCAGCAGTCTGGAGCTGAGCGCTGGTGCTAGATGACAAGCTCGGATGAACAGGTGGGGGCTAACGGGGCAGAGACGGTACTGACGTGTAATGGTTTCAACGTAGTTTTATTATTACGCTTGTTTCATAGTAGCTAGAGTCGGAAGGGACCTAGGTAGATCATCAAGTCCGACCCCCTGCCTTGGCAGGAAAGAGCACCGGGGTCAGATGACCCCGGCAAGGTGCTCATCTAACTTCCTTTTAAAAATCCCCA
>NW_017728947.1:76912256-76915055 GCF_001723895.1 Crocodylus porosus
AGAAGAACCCATCCACTACCACCCTCTGGGTGCGGCCCTCCAACCAGTTGGCGACCCATTTGACTGCGTGGGCATCGACACCACAGTCTCCCAGCTTTTTGATGAGGACAGGGTGAGAGACAGTGGAGCGTAGGTTTCAGATGTAAACTTCTAGTTACTTAGGACGACTGAACCCTGAGTTGAAAACAACAAACTGAACTAACAAAGCAAAACAAAGTAGAACAGAACAGAACGGAGTAAAATGGAGCAGAACAGAGCGGAACGACAGCTGATGAAAACGAGTCGACTGGTCTCGAGCATGCAGGGACGGGGTACGCTGGGAAACAACGGTGGCGGAGAGACAGTGTTCACAGGTGGCCAGCCTGTGAACTAGCCCAAGGTATCTCTGAGCTGGTCTCTGTCTGGGCAGAAACTGTGTTGACTTAAATACTTCTCAAGTAGCCAATCATACGATTCCTTTTGTGGAATATTCTAAGCTGATTATATAATGGCTACTTGCTTAGTGCATGACTGGGCATGCATGCTCTGCCAAATTGAATACCTCACTCAATCACACACTGGCCACGTGTGTGGCGCGTTTGGACATGCGAACTTGTTTTAGGTGCCTTCCCTTTGCATGTTCGTACTTGTCCCTCTTAGCTCTGCATCATCAGCACCTTCTGATTTTTGGCTCAGACATTTAGAAAAGCTGGACATACACAAGTCCATGGGGCCAAATAGGATGCACCTGAGGGCTGTTGTGATTACAGAGCCCCTAGCCATCATCATTAAAAACTCATGGCAATCAGGAAAGGTCCTGGATGATTGGAAAAGGGCAAACATAGTGCCCATATTTAAGAAAGGGAAAAAGGAGGACCCAGGGAACTACAGATTGGTCAGCCTCACCTCAGTCCCTGGAAAAATCGTGGAGCAGGTCCTCAAGTAATCCACTTCTAAGCATTTGGAGAAGATGATTAGGAACAGTCAGCGTGGATTCACCAGGGGCAAGTCATGCCTGACCAACCTAATTGTCTTCTATGATGAGATGACTGGCTCTGTGGATGTGGGAAGAGCAGTGGATGTGATATACCTTGAATTTAGGAAGGCTTTTGATATGGTCTCCCACAACATTCTTGCAAGCAAGCTAAGGAACCATGGGTTGGATGAATGATTTGTAAGGTGGATAGAAAACTGGCTGCAGCATCAGGCTCAGACGGTAGTAGTCAATGGCTCAATGTCTAGTTGGCAGCCAGTATCAAGTGGAGTGCCCCAGGGGTCAGTCCTGGGGCTGGTTTTGTTCAATATCTTCATCAATGACCTGGGAGATGGCACAGAATGCACCCTCAGTAAGTTTGCAACTGACAGCAAACTGGGGGAAGTACTAGATACGCTGGAAGATAGGGTTAGGAATCAGAGGGACCTAAACAAATTGGAGGATTGGACCAAAAAGAAATCTCATGAGATTCTATAAGGACAAGTGCAAAGTCCTGCACTTAGGACAGAACAATCCCATGCACTGCTACCTGCTGGGGGCTGACTGGCTAGGCAGCATCTTTGCAGAAAAGAACCTAGGGGTTACAGAGAACAATAAGATGACTATGAGCCAACCATGTACTCTTGCTGTGAAGAAAGCTACCAGCATACTGGGCTGCATTGGTAGGAGTGTTGCCAGCACATCAAGGGAAGTGGTTATTGCCCTCTATTCAGCACTGATGAGGCCACATCTGGAGTACTGTGTCCAGTTTTGGGGCCCCCACTACAGAAAGGATGTGGACAAATTGGAGAGAGTCCAGCAGAGGGCAATGAAAATGGTGAGGGGGTTGGGGGACATGACTTATGAGAAGCTGTGGGAACTGGCATGGGTGACATTCTACCTTAGAGGGGGCATGTGTCCCCCAGTGACCAGTCAGCAACCAGAGGGGTCTGGCGCTTCCAGAAGCAGCCACAGCACCACATCCAGCATTCCCACTCCACAGCCAGCACCCGTGGAGGGGCACCAGCGCTTCCACCTGCCCCCGCTGCCCATCACCTGAGAGGGAAGGTGGGCAGTCAGGGGATGCACCAGTACTCTCAGGGGATTCACATGCACTCCCATTCACACCCTATGCATTGCCACTGGGAACTGGGTTTATTTAGTCTAGAGAAGACAAGACTGAGAGGATATTTAATAGCAGCCTTCAACTACCTGCAGGTTCCAAAGAGGGTGGAGTTGTCCTTAGTGGTGGCAGATGACAGAACAAGGAGCAATGGTCTCAAGTTGCAGCAAGGGAGGTTTAGGTTGGATATTAGGGAAAATTTTCTCACTACAAAGGTAGTAAAACACTGGAACAGGTTACCCAGAGAGGTGGTGGAAGCTCCATCCTGGGAAGTTTTTAAGACCTGGCTAGACAAGGCCTTGTCTGAGATGATCTAGTTGGGGATGGTTCTGCTATAAGCAGGGGATTGGACTAGATGACCTCCTGAGGACCCTTCCAACTCTCATTTTCTATGACTATGAAATTCTGGATTGTTTTAGATTCATTTAACAGAGAAGGGAAAGTCTACTTCTTTCTCTGTATCCATTTTCATATTGAGTGTGTTGTGTGACACTAGCTTCTTTTCATAGTTTCTAGGGTCGGAAGGGATCTCAGTAGATCACCTAGTCCGACCCCCTGCCATGGCAGGAAGGAGTACTGGGGGTCAAACGACCCCAGCAAGGTGTACATCTATCCTCTTCTTAAAACCCCCTGGGTAGGAGTCTGCACCACTTCTCTTGGAAGTTGGTTCCAGATCCTAGCCGCCCTGACCGTGAAGTAGCGCCTCCTGATATCCAGCCTAAAT
>NW_017728947.1:76915155-76922972 GCF_001723895.1 Crocodylus porosus
TGCAATGACCTCGGCCAATTCCTTTAGAAATCTAGGGTGGAGATCGTCCGGACCGGCTGACTTGAATACGTCCAGTCCCTCCAGAAGTTCCCTAACTAGTTCCTCACTAACCCTTGGCCCAGGTGTACCTCCCCTGGGGCCCAGCAGGGAGGTGACTGTTCTGGTCTCTACTTAGGAAGGCGGAGGCAAAGAAATCGTTAAACATGTTAGCTTTGTTTTCCTTTCATGTTATCCTATTTTAGGTTTTAAAAAAAAGAAATACATTAATTTTATATTTTAAATCCTGTTATTCAATAGCCACTTAATGTTTACTGGGTTCACCACAATATTGGGTTGACACGGATTTTACCTCAGTTGTCCAATAACATGGTAATACATTGGGAATTGCAAATCCTTCCAGGTGGATCTATAGCAGGGGCGGGCAATTATTTTGAGCAGAGGGCCGCTTACTGAGTTTTGACAAGCCATCTAGGGCCACATGAGGGGTAGCCAGGGGCAGATAAATATTAATTTTCTAAATTTTTTAGGGGCCCCGCAGGCCAGATAGTATGGCCTGATGGGCCGCATTTGGCCCCCGGGCCTCATTTGGCCCAACCCTAATCTATATAGTTTTCTTAATTGCTGTTAAGAACTTACTGTCTGTCATAAGGAAAAGCCTTCTTGTAGCTGAATGTGAGTGGCACGGCAAGGTGTGGTTTGGAGGTTTTGCTAGGAAGGCAATGGTTGGAGGAGAAATTGGGGGGACTTGGAGGTCTCATGTGTTGGGGTATTGTTTGGGGAGTGCTCTCTGTGGGCTGTTTGTTTATTGTCAGCTGCTCTGAGCCTTTTGGATAGGGCAGGATATTAATCTAATCCAATAAATAAATCACAGTTCTTAATTTAAGTTTCCTTTGGAGTTCTTCCCTACTACCATATCAGTAGTGTCTAAAATAGGAAATTACAATTTGGCAGGCTTTTATTCTTGACATTGTTGTATAGCCAAGCTGAGACAAATATTGTTTGTTTTAACCTAACAACTCCCTTTTTGGCACTGAAGTAATGGCATACTGAAGCTGGGATATATATTGATTTCCAAATGCTGTGTTTGTTTAGAATAGGGGTGTCAAACTCGCCTGGGGTCCTGGCCCATATCTGAACCATGGGGCTTCTCACAGGCTAGATCCAGCATGGGGCACAGAGGCTGCTGCTGTGTGACCATCGCAGCAGTGGCAGGTCCTGACATGAGGAGAGGTTCAGGGTGGCGAGGGGTTGGCAGTGTGACAGATCTGGTGGTAGCAAGGTACCTGGTGGTGGTAATTGGGTCTAGGGGCAGTGGTCTGAGCAGGACCAAAGGGCCCCATATTCTGCAGCAGGTCATACCCTCTCCAATCCCCAACTAGCCTTCCTATAGCACAGCAGACTGGACAGACTGGCTTCATGGCTTTAGACCAATTATGTCAACATAGGGCCCACTGGCCAGATCTGGACCATGCAAGTGGGTCGTCTGTCCCATGGGGCTTCTTGCAGGGTGGACCACACACCTCTGTACACCAGATTCAGCTTGAGGGACTTGTTGCCAAACCAGAGGCAGAGTTAATCCTCACAGCTGCCAGGACTGTTGTTTCAGTATAGCTCCAGAACCCAGGGAGTTATCTTTCCTCCCTCCCCACCGACAGCCATTGCCAAAATTGGTGCATTCAGTTGCCCCTGAAACAGTGGCTCTGGCAGCCACAGGGATTCATGCTGCTACCTACTCAAGGATTGTCCACCCTGTGGGAAGGCCCGTGGTCTAAAGCCTACCAAATGAGGGCCAAATGAGTTTGGCATCCCTGGTGTAGACAATACAAACTCAAATGTATCTTCCCTAGTCTTAATATTTCAAGCTGTATATAATTTTACTGCCTGATATATCATTTAATTAATTAATTTCTTACAGAATGTAAGTTATTAATCACGCTGTACTGGTAACCACTTTGTCTGCATATAGTGCATATAGTGCAATTTCATGTTCCATGTTGTTAGGTGTAACCACTGCTTAAGGTATGATTCTGATGTATTTTTGTACTAGGTGTTCAAGGAAGAGGGTAACCAAGAAGGGGAGTTAAGGACAACTGAGGGACTAAGTCTAGTTCCTCTTTGCAGCTTTAATACTTCTGAGTTTAAGCAGTTAACTTTTATCCTAGCAGATGGGACATTTATCCAAAGCTTCATATCACCTTCAAAACCCATCACTTACAGTGGAGTTTTAATTAAAAACCCCTCAGCTCTGTCAAAGGACTTCTCAGCATCTAGCATTAGCAATAGATTTTGGTTTTTATTTAGCATATCATTATCAGCACTATCATCATTATTATTATCATTATTGTTGTTGTTTAATTTTAGCACCTTGGCACTCCAGTCATCAACTAGGGCTCATTTCTGCTAGGCAGTATACAAACAGGACAGAAACGGAGTCCCCTTCCAAAGACTTTGCAATCTAACTATGAATGTCCCCCATGATTTACCTAATATCCACCTGGCACAACTAAAGGAGGAAGCTACCAGAAGGAATAGCCTTAAAATACACTAGGCAGCAGTACTGAGAGATAAAGGAAAGGATCTGCAGTGTGGCTGAATTCACCTGTCCCTTAATCTGGGCCCATCTACACAAAATGCTTTATTGTGTAGCAGACTAATTTGCTGCACAGTAAAGCATCACCATCTACACGTGTGTGGGAATTAGGGCACAGTAGACTAATTTACTGTGCTGCCAGATAGTCCTATGAGATACAAGTGATATCTGACAGCACAGTAAATTACTGCTCTTAAACACATATATAGACAGTGATGTTGAGATTAGTTTACTCCAGCACAAATTAAGATGGAATATATTCAGTCACATTAACTGCACTTGTAGAAGTGCCCACTGTGAGTCACAGAGGCCGGATTCCTCTCTTACCAGCAAGATGATGGACATTGATAGGGGCAGTGGGCATGGAAAGCTTCCCACTGTGCTATGCTTGCAGCACTAGCAGTCTAGATAAATAGGAGCCATGAGTCTCCAGAGCCTTCAGTCTGGCACCTTTCACTAATGTTAGCATAAGATAACAACAACAATAATATTAGGCAAGGGTATCTTGAATTTGAAAGCTTGTCTAACTCTATACCAACTATGCAGTTTGTCCAATAAAAGATACCACCCTAAGAAATCCTTGCCTCTTGAATAATTTCTGGACCCTCACAGCTAGGTCACTCCTACACTACAGTAATATTATTTTTAAATTTTACCCTTTAAAAAGCAGAGCTTTGTTACTGCTACCTTCTGCAATACCACAGGTGCTCATGGTAGTTTACAGAAAAAAGGCAGGCATCTATCATAAGGAGCTAAAAACTAAGGGCCCAGTCTTTACTTACTTACTTCATGTGTCATGTGAGACAGATGCTGGATGCCATGTGAGACAGAACACAGAAAACAATGTCAAAGGGTGGTGGAAGTCTGGAGAAAGTCAGTGTTACAAAAAAGGCACTGCAACTTCCTTAGAGCAGGAACCTAATCTTTATCCTGATGCCCAGTCCAGTAGGGGCTGGGAACCAGAGAGGGCCTAAGCATAGCACAATGCAAAAGCATAATAATGAAAGATCACGAGAGAAACTATTGTAAGTCCCCAGCTAGTTACTTCTACCTGGTTTGGCTTTAACATTATTTATACAGCCTACCTTTTTCTATGTATATGTTTCTTTCTCCTCCTCCTTTTTAAAAATAGAGTGAGTAAATGAATCATTTGAACAAACAAAATCTGGCAAGAGTGGAGATGGGGGTGGGGGACTGATTGAGTGAGGTGAGTGAGCTCCCCTGTCACCAGCCCCAGCTGGCCACTCTTCCTCAAACATATCTGTGGCTGGACAGCTAAACTGGGGATTCCATGTCAGGCTTTAATATTGAATAACACCTGAGTAGGGTACAAAATTACAGGTCAACAACCCAGAGTTAGCAAAGAGAAGTAAGAGGAGAAGGCAGTAGAGGGAATATCAGTGAAAAAGTGGTAAGCAGTAATAGCACTTTTCTTTTCCCCCCGTCAGCCAGCTTAGAGTGTGGAACCATTATTCTGGGTGACTCTTGTATCATTTGATTTCCCCTGAACTGCAGTTTTCCAATCTCTTTTTCTCTCTAATTGTAAAATAAATTATGAATTGTAGGTGAGACAATCTGTCTCACATCCAGTGGGATCTGGTTACAACTCTTGCTCCTCAGTTACAACTCAATCCTGGTATGCAGCGGCATTCAAACCATTCCTTTGCTGCCATCTATGCAGAGCACCACAAAGGACTGATAGCTAAGGCAGCTGGCAGACTGTTAGTCAGTGCTTGGGAAACTAGCCAGGAAGGAAGAGGTTCTGGCATAAAGGAAGGAGCAGGATGCACCAAGAAAATCTGATTGCCAGTACCTGGTAATTTCTGAAATCAGGGAGAGTGAAGAGAGGTCACCACAAAGTAAGTTACCAGCATGAGAGACAATAATCCTTCCCAGGCCTGGGCTGCAGGCTTACTGGTGTTAGCTCTGACAGATGCCATGCCCATGCATCTCTAACAGCTGAAGGAAGAACCTCCATACACCAGTGACAGCTTCCAAGTGAACAGAATGCAAAGTGGAGCAAGGGAGAGCCCGGTGGAATGAGGAATGAAAGAGCCTAAAACAATTTTAAAGGAGTCATGGGATTCAGGGAGGAGAGGAAGGCCCTTGCTACTGTGCATGGAGGTTTACTGTATATACTTGGGGTTTGCATTCACAAAATCAAACATTTCTTTTTCATTCCAGACCAAAATGAGATGTCTGAGGGCAGCCTGGAATCACTGTTGCTTGCTGAGCCCTCTGATAGCCTGTCAGAGAAGACCAGAGCAGATAGCTCTGACACAGACCTTGAGATCGAAGGTGAGTGTCTGCTAGCCAGGCTTCCACCCAAACTCTTCCCTTTCCCTCCAGTACAGTACCTACTAACAGGTTATATAAAACAGGAGACAAAGGACATGCCCCTAGCTAGCATCCCAGCACCCCTTCCTTTTCTGGCAGCTGGGGAAGAACTTTCCCAAGACTAGGTTTTTTGGGGGGCAGGCTTTTCTCTTTTCTATCAGCCTGTGGCTGTCAAGCATAGTCATATATGCACTTAGTGTCTGGCTAATCAAACCTTACTCACATTTTTATATATGGAAGCTCAGGACTGGCACATCTTATGTGTGTTATAAAAACTAAAATGACAACGAAAGAAAATTAAAAACCAAAAGAATGCAAATAAAATGGGGCATTTTGAGAGAGGCCTTAAATGTCACAGACAAAAGGGCTTTACCTAGAGTGGAATTGGTGCTGAGGTCAACTATTACATGAATGCAGCAAGGCGAGAAAACAGCCTGTAAGTAGTGGGTGTGAGGAAGAGTCCAAATGACAGGTTCCTACGGAAATACAGCCACCACCAGCTGCATCCTTCAGTTTCCCTGCAGCTGTGTCAACAATATCCAGTGAGGATACAGGGATTCTTCCCGCTGTTTGTAAGCCAAAGTGCTTTGGGCTGCCCAGCCTCCTCTATCCCCATCAGCCACAGGCTTCAATTAAGATAAATAAAAGCTTTCTTGCCTGATGTCAGAAGTGCTCAGTTAGATCAGGAATGTCACATTCCAGGCTGTTGAGGTAAAATGGATACAACCTAAGCACATCTCTGACAGTGAAACTTGAAACGTGGGGAGGCGGGGGAGCAGGTGTACATAAGCATTATGGGATCCCGTGAAAGGGACAGGATGTTTTCCCAGACAGCAGTTCTGGCTAGCAGGGATCCTGTTGTCACTCTGTTGTATTCCGCTTGCCCCAGTGCAACTCAACAAAGTTAGATCTCGTCCAGTTACAAACACTCAGTCCATGAATGTAGTCTGGCCTGTTGACTGAAGACTGGAGTTTAGTCAGACATCTAGAAACACAGGGAGGGAGGTTCTCATGAACATAAGAAGGACCAGTTTTGACTAGAGGTGGCTGCTTTGACCCTTGCAGGCCTGGTGGCTTCTGGGCTGCCTTTGTCCAAGCTTCCCACCTAACTCTAATCTTGCTTTGTAGCAGCAAGGGTCTCCACAAATTGCAAGGCCAGTTATCAGCTGAGGATGGCTAGGGTTACACCTTTCAACTCTTCCACAATAATGTCCCACTGAACCCATTAAGAATCAATGGTTCCCTCTGCAAGTGAGGAATCAACTCCAGAGATAGATAAGGAGTAAGGGGATATTGAGTGCACACCTCATTGGGCCCCTTTTCTCTGTAGATGCTGAGAGGTCTTTTGGGACCGTACAGGGTGCAGAGCTGTATCTGGAAGCTTGCAAGCTGGTGGGTGTGGTGCCCACCTCATACTTTCTTCGGAACATAGAGGAGCCCTACATTAACCTGAATCATCATGGTCTAGGACCCAAGGGTACCAAAGCCATTGCCATCGCCCTGGTGGTGAGTACATAGCAAGATGAAGCTACTGGTGGCAGACTAGAAGGCAACAGGCCATGTGCAATTTTGGAAGCTAATATTAATATATGCGGCTCTAACTCTGGGTCTCAAACATAGCACAACAGCAACCATGTGAAAGCAGCTTCCTCCCTGCCAGCTCTGCCAGTTTTGTCTGGTCACAGTTCCATTAGGTGTATTTCCTGCCAGTGCCTTCTTGCATATGGGGGAGGTATACAGGGACTGTGTAACACTGAGGACACTGCCTACTTTGCTAACCTTCCAGCAATTTTCTCTCACTCTCTCCCTTTCTCTGACCTTGCAACAAAATATGGACCCATTTGTGTACTGCTGAGTCACTGAAGGGCACTTTACAAGGTGAAGGATGGACAGCTAGTCCTAAATGTATAAACCCATGAAGGGCTTTTGGGAGGGAGGAGGTTTCAAGCTCTGATGATTGTAAGTACAGTTTCCTTCTGACAAGTGTTTCATGCTCAGCTCCTGGGAGGGCCACATACTTTCTGCGCTTTCATCTTTTTGTTTTTAATATTTTTGTAATGAAGGTTTAAAAAGTCAAACAAGTCTCACTATTTTTCTTTTTCTCTGTTTCCCTTTGTATGGACCGCTTCAGTCTAATACAACCATCACCCATTTGGAGCTGGAAGATAACTGGATCCTGGCTGAAGGAGTCATATGCCTGGCACAGATGCTGAGAGAAAACTGCTACATTCAAGAGCTGGTATCCAATCTTCCTCCTTGTTCTAATACCCTGAATCATGATAACATGTATACAAAATCACCAAGTTAACTATCCCCTCTAGTAACCTGTCTCTTAACTTACAGGGGACAAGCTACCAATTCAATGCCATTATTAAGACTGAATTCTAGAGGTACACCGATACATTGGTCTGATATTGGATTGGCACCAATATAAAGAAATCGACTATCGGAAATCAACCCAATGTGGCCAATAATTTGGCCGATAAATGACCCGTGCATGCACGCAGATGGAGCACAGCACGTAGGTGGCGAGGAGCAGAGCCTGGCAGCTTGGAGAGCTGTGTCCAGCTGGTAAGTCTGTTGTGGTAGAAGGGGAGGGGGGGAAGGGAAGGGGCATGGGGGGTGCAATTTAAGCCCCCTGCGTTGAAGGAGGGAGTGGGGTTGGGGCTGGGGCTGGGGCAGGCGCTGCCCAGCCGGGGCAGGGCAGGTGCAGGATGGAGCCGCAGCTCGTCTGAGGGGTGGGGGAGGGTGTGCCCCCTGGATCTGCGCAGGGCAGGACAGGGCAGGGCGGACTGGGGCCAGGGATGTGCAGGGATCTTCCCAGTGGGGACTGTGCTGGGCTGTGCTCAGGACAAGCGGTGGCACTGGGAAGGGGGCGACAGTGAATTTT
>NW_017728947.1:76923209-76944533 GCF_001723895.1 Crocodylus porosus
CAGCCCTACTCCCTCCCTCGCTGCAGGGGCCTCAATCTGCCCCTTCCTACGCTCCTTCCCTTCCCTTCCCCTCCCCTCCCCTCCCCTCCCACAACAGACTTACCAGCTAGACACTGCTCTTCAAGCTGCTGGGCTGGTATTGGAAATTGGCTTGGTATCAACCAATATGCCTCCTGAAAAATCGGCTATTGGTATCGGCCCCAAAAATCTCTGTCGGTGCACCCCTAACTGTATTCTTCCTTACACTTACAAACAGGATTTCAAATATCTGGCAAAAGCTTGGAATATATTAAGATTTGCCAAAAAAGTAACTAACTAGTTCCCAAGTTCTAAATAATTACAATCATAACTCACTCACAAATTCATATTCCAATCTTTTTTTAAATTACAAGTTATAGAAAAGCAAAACCTTGCAACTAGTGAACCTTTGGTGATCTCTTTGGGGCTAATTAATTATTTTGGTAATTAACAGACAGAAATCATCATAACTGAACCTTCCATGTTGTGGTTGGGCAATAGAAAGTGGTTTGGGTCAGTGATTTTCATTCTCTGACATGGTTTGTAGAAGTCTTTCTGAATGGATTAGGAGAAGAATATGAATGGCCTTTTGAGATATGGTTTTTATAATGTTTTCTGTACCCAAAACGGCGGCACAGAGAGTGGAGTTTGTTAGTCTGTGAACTTCGCATTATGGAAACAGTAAGTACTTTGATAAAGTAACTGCTACTTCAGGAGGCTCAAACTCTAGCCCTTAGAGTGCCATGTCATTTGGCCCACAGAGTCCCCCATGGGTCTGGAAATGTGATAGCAGGAGAATGTTGCCACTGGTTCCCTGCTGCCAAATTTCCAGACCCATAGGGCGCCCTGGGCCTTGAACACTGCATCCAGCACCCAATCCTAGAACGCTGGGCCAAGTGAGAGCACCACTGGGCTACCAGGACCCAGTCCTGGTGTGCAGGGATCTGGAGGGGGCAGTGTTGGCTCCCCAGTACCCAATCTCAGTGTGTGGGGGGCCAGAGGAGGCAGTGCTGGGTCTCAGGGCCTGATCTAGCCCACAGACCTCCAAGCTCACAGATAAGCTCCACACCACTCACCTGGCTTATGGGACCAACAGGTTGAGCACCACTCTGCTAGTTCATTCAAGATCTAGAACTCTGTGAACTCTTGCCTTGCGAGTTTCATTCTTGCTTGGAAGGTTCTAGAGCTGCACATATTAATATATATATAAAAAAGAAGGGACCCTCTGATATTAATCACTGACTAGGTATGACCCCCTGCCTTGCTAGTACAGCTGCTCTTGCGGTTGCTTGGCCTCTCTTGCACATCCAGACACAGAAAATATTAAAAGCAGGTTGACTCTTTGGGTTTTCCTTTTATATGTTGGAGTCTTCATTTTCAGAACATCTCCAATAACCACCTTGACACAGAAGGAGCTGAAGCCATCTGCCAGATGCTAATGGATAATATTTCCTGTCTACGGGCCATTCGGCTCTCAGGTGGGTTCCTTTTCTCCTAGGGGGTGGTAGGTGTATGGTAAAGTACTAGTTTACATTTCTACAGTAATTCCCCCCCACAAAGCACATTCTAGATCTCTATTAAGTATTCTGTGTAAATGCACTGCAACTGTATTGAAGTTAGATTTATATTGGTGTAACTGAGATAAGAATCTGGCCTTGTATACACATAGTAGCTTTAACTACAGCCACCTCTGACCAATTTAGATACGATCCTCATCTGGGCAATGTTTTAGTGTCCTGCGGGCCTGAGACAACTCTAGTAAAGTAGTCAAAGAGAAGAGAAATACAGTACCTCTCAATTAAGCCCTAGAGCCTAGAACATATTCCCCAGAGAAGCTGTGGAATCTGTAAGATAAATGCAAGTTAGACAAAAATACGTTTCTGATGGTTTAAACAGAGATGATCCTGCCTTGACTTGGAGGGTTGGACTGGATGGCCTCTTGAGGCCCCTCAAGCCCTATTTTCACAAGGTTCTATGAGAACCCTGTTTGTTCTGCATTGCAATGAGGTGCCAGTCCAGCCAAACCAGAAGGCTGTTCTGGATGCACTGCCATGTACCAAAGAACTCTGCACTTTGTTAACAGGCTCTTCTCCTCTGCAGGAAATAACTTTAGAGAGGAGACCGCACCATACTTTGCTGAGGCACTGCTGGTGAGTAACCTAATGCCACTTGCAGTCCCTTCTGTAGCTAGTGCTACCTCCATCTTAAAGCTCTTCCTTTCTCAGCTTGATTGCCCTCAGCACATCCTAGCAGAATTATGATGAGTGCTTCTTACTCGCTTTAGAAAGGAGGCAGGTTGAGAGGCCATGGAGAAGTGGCCACCATGTTCATGTCTTCTTAGGACAGCATTTGGAATCTGTCTAAGAGATGAACTCACTAGGGTACATAATGGGAATCTGGGTGTTGAAAAGCTTTCAAGAAACATAATGTTTTCCAGATGTAAACTAATAAGTGATACTAAAACAGGCATAAAGATCTTTTAAAGAAAAGAGCTCATAGATGTAATGCCAAATGGAAGAAAATGGGTCCTAAAGACCGAAGACCTTTCTGACCATGAGGGAGGTCTAGCATTGGAACAGGCTAAATAGAGAAACTGTGGAATCTCCTCCTCGGAAGTTTTCAAGAGCAGGTTAGATGCTTGGCTGGGATGGCTTAGTCAGGGATAATCCTGCCTTGAGCAGGGGGCTGGACTAGATGAACATGTGAAGTCTCTTCCAGTCCTACTTTCCTATGATACTACATGATCTGACTTCCAATCATTCTGAAGATCACAAGGGAAAATATTAGTGCCATTTGCAGTCTAGCCCTATCATGAAGTCAGTGCACAGTTTGGTATGTCTGGAGGTTTCTGCTCTGAGGGGCCCAGGATCTGAATCTGTAACAAGAAGTACTTACTGTAGGACAGAAAGGCTGTGGGACATTGACGGGCTGGGGGAGGTGATTTGTAGGGCAGGGCTGTAATAGCAGAATGCACAGGACAGAGGTGCACTAGCAGAGCTACAGGAGTGCAGTGTGCTCAGCCTGAAGTGCCACTGTTTATTCTTTTTTATGAGAAAAAAAATCAACGTTTTATGTGCTAAAAGATCAACAAACCTTTCTTATGGGAAACAAAACTGCCTGCCTCCAAGCTGATAAGCTACAGCATGCTAGAACATTCAGCAGTTCTGGATTTCATCCTCTCCCAGGGGGTCTTAATATGGAAGCTGCCTGCCACAGGGTGGGGTGGAAGACTTAATTGTCTCTACACCATGTCTCTCTCTAGGGCAATTACCGAGTGAAGGAACTGGACCTCAGCCACAACGAGTTCTCTGAGAAGGGAGGAGAGCACCTAGGACTGATGCTTGGTAACCCTCTCATTACTTCCCCAGAGCCGGCTGCATACAGCTTAGGCACTCTCCCCATGAGGGGCCATCAGGAAGCATTAGGGGTCAGTGCCATTGCTAAACTGAATCTACCACTTGTCTCTACATTCTAGAGGCAGAAGTTGTATGGCCTGATGACCAATGCAAAGGACTGGGATCCAGGTTCAACTCTCCTGGGTGGCCCACTGACCCACCTTGAAGTGCTTATCACCCTGGAGGACTTATACAGCTTCCTTGGAACAGAGATTTTCCAATATACCAAAGCCCAAGTATGGGGCATGACCCATAATCAAGGACGAAGCTAACCAGGAGGGTGGGCAGCTTAAAGAGGAAGAGCCAGGCCAGGAGGTTAGAGCAGAAACAGTGGTGCTAAAACACAGACAAAATCTCATAGGAATGGGGGGGAGGTCTGTGCATTATTATTTTTCAACTAAAACTTTAAACATTTTTAAATGCAGTTTCAGGGGCCAAATCCTTAAGCAACTTTGGTAACCAGAAAAGGAAAGTGATTAGAAATTAAATTAAAGTGAACTTCACTGTTTGCCTTGTGAAATCCAGAAGAAAGTGACAGCCTTGAGGTCAAAAAAAAGATGAAGGCCCACCCAAGCCTAGCAGCCCCGCAGGTTAATATGGCTAAGGTGCACCAATTGCTATAGTCAACAGCACATGAGGGAGTGATGTGGCCATGGCCAGCATCCCATCCAAACCTCATAACCCCCCAAACCAAAAAAACAGGTATCCATTACATCTGGGCTGACTGAGAAAAAGATTCTGATGAGGAAAAGCAAATTAAATAATTTAACTCCTACTGCTCTAACAATTTATGATGCTATTAATAGTTTACAAGGAAGGACCTTTACACATCTAATGTTCATGTCTCTCAGTCATTTCACAGTGGCCCTTAGGCAACAACTAATATGTATTTTTTAACCATGTGATACTCCTTTCAAGTTACCCTGAAATCTTTTCTTTAATTGAATGAACCTCTTAATTTCCCTGAATCAGCATTGCCATTAACATGAATTTACTGTTGTGATCAACTCAGGTCTTTACATTTAGTCCTGTGATGGCAGCAAGGGCTGTGCTTGTGTCTCAGCTAATAGTGCAGAACAGCACAGTCTAAAGGTAAGCAGGGATCTTCCCATAGCAGGGAAAGCTGTGTCCAAGCCCAGCTGTCCTGTGGAAATCGATTTTCTTCTTTCCAGGTCAACTGAGGCATCACAGAGTTTTGAAAAAAAGTTTGCAGCCTCACAGCTGCTGTGATCCAAACTGCCATCCTCAGAGAATTATAACAACATAAGAACCAAGTGCTGGCAGAAGCCTCCTTGCTCGCCAACAGTCACACACCCTGTATCCTCAGGCAGGGGTGACCAACCTACAGAATGGATGCCCCAAGTGGTAAGGGCAGACAGTGTGTGGCCGCAGCAGATTGGGGAGGGGACAGACAACACAGCAGGAGATAGAACAGGGAGCAGAAAACAAAGCAACACTTGGTCAGGGAGCACAGGCCAGGGAGCAGAAAGCTGAGCAGCAGAAGGGGTAGGGGAAAGAGATCAGAGTGGCACTTGAGGAGGGTGCTGGGCTGATTTTGGCACACCTGCCAAAAAGGCTGACCCTGCTCTCCTAAGGGAAGCTGCCACTGGGTGGCATGCTTTGCATCTGGACTGGCACTGGCACATGCACAGCTGGACACAACTGCACACATTATGTCACAACTGCTGGCTTGACATTCTGTTTCCTTGCAAATCAGCTGTAGCGAGGACAAGTCTTGTTTTTGGGTGTGGGAGGAAGGATTTCACCCTTCTCATTCCAAAAGAAACATGGAGGACAGAATTCCATTACCCTTTGTGGGTCTCTGTGGCACATACCTAACTGGCTCTGCAGTGTCTTTCGCACTTACACACATCTGCAATTCTATTACCAATACAGCATGGAGATGCAAGCAACCACAAGGTACTGAGCATGTGCACTAGGCTGTGCATTGGGTAAGCAGCCATGTGACCAACCAGGGGTCTATACTGGGCATAAATCCTGGAAAAGAACCAGGAGGGATGGCCAGCCCCCAACATTTTAGCCCCAGTAGCTGAGTGGCTAGGGCACATGCCTGAGCCCTATCCTCTTCACCCATTGGTAGACTGAACCCACACTCCTCTAATTTCCCAGCATAGCGCTCAAACCACCATCCCACAGGTTAACCCAGTCTATTCTGCACTGCCCTTTTTGAAGCTGAACCACTATACCCTGCATTTAATAGTCACTGGATAAAATGGGTGGAGAGTAGTGGGAAAGTTTCTGCCCTACTGGGAGCAGGGTTGCAGTTTAAAATGCGACACCCACTCCCTTTCAAAGGAGCATCCATCTCTTTGAGCCACACAGCTTCAGCTTTGCTCTCTTCCCCTGGGCTCCACTTATCTCCCTGTCTTGGTTGCTAGAAATAGGCTGCCTTCTCTTATTTGGGATGCAATATTGGTCCAAAACCTCTAAAATCCAAACTAGTCTCTGTGACAAGTTTCTTGTTTTCTGGGATCTGGGGAAGTAGATAAGTCTTTTGTATGAAAGTATTTGCTCACAATTGTATGCACTTTTAAATGTGGGCAAGTCTGTGTTAGTGACTGCATGTACATGTGTGAGCAGGGGAGTGTGCAGATCTTCTTGTGTATGTGTGTATGCACTGTGTTTTTGCTTATCTTGCACATCTAGCTGTGTGTGTGTTATAGATAGTATATATCGTACAGCAAAGACTTGAGTCTCTCTCACGTCCCCCCACTCTGACAATAACTTAAATCTCTCATTTTTAAAATGCATTTCTATTTTTAATGCCAACTAACATTTCAGTTTCTCCTTCTCAGCTAACAATGAAACACTAGAATTCCTAAACCTGAGCTGGAACCACCTGCGAATGAAGGGAGCAGTAGCAGTGAGTGCTGGTCTCAGGGTAAGTCCCTTTCCTGGAAACTTATATGTCTTACCCCAGCTGGAGGCTGAACCTGGGATAGTGGCACATTTTGGCTGAAGAATTGGTCTGCCCTGGCTCTGCCAATAGTTTTCTTAAATCATGTCATTCCCTTTCTAGCTAGTCAGTGCTCTGAATCTGCAAATGTACCAGGCCCTTCTAATTCTGCAATAGAGTTTGGTTTAGACAATACTCAAACCTAGGCACCAGAGAAACAACACATGCTCTCCCCCCACATTCTCTCGCCTGATTATAATTTATATCCTAGCAAGGTCCTCCCATTCCTGCAACAGCGCCTCATCAGGGCTTTTCACTTGGCAAGTTTTAGTCAATTTTAAATTAACTGCTTTAGAGACCTCTCTTCCTCAGGCAGAGACATAGATTCCCACTCTGGTCACATGCTCAAATCAGTCCTGAGTCCAAGTCTGCCTTGAAGGATACAGGGAGTGACTGAAATGGTTCATGGAAGGATGCTCAGGCCCATTACCTCTCTTTGCAATGAGCTACTTCATGAGTGCTACTGTGTCTACGCATAATCACCTCTTTCCAGACTAATGTGTAAACAAGAGGGCACTGTGGGAAAAAGGGCCCTACTTAGTGGAAGCCCTTACTGGGAAGCCTCAATTGGCAATGATTGGGCAGTACAGAGAGGAGCCTGACAGCACTGGGGGCCAAGCTGGATTTGATGGCTTATGCAGGTGCAGTCTTAGCTGACACCAACACTACTACAAGAAAGATCACATCAGTGGCACTGGTAACTCATAAAAATGCAATCCCAGCACCTGGCACTGCTAGGAAAGTTTGCCATATTGGGGTCTTGACTGTTAGGTCACACATGGAAGGATGCTGCTATTGTTGGAGTCCCGGCAGACATGAGATACTGCACTGCACTGGGGAACTGACATGAGCAGAAAGTAAAAAACAGCAAAACAGCTGTTAATGGCAGTGTCATTAAGGTCCCAGCTGTTTCAGTGCCTCTGTAATAAGGGGAGCAATAGAGGAATGCATCAGCTGGACATGGAATGGCTATAATGCCACCGGTGATCTCTTTTCTCTCTCTGGAGGCCAACGGGACATTGAAGATACTTGACCTATCATGGAATGGCTTTGGGAATGAGGGGGCTCTGGCCCTGGGGGAAGCTCTCAAAGTAAATAACGTTCTGGTCCAACTGGACATCAGCACTAACCACATTAACAATGAAGGGGCTGAGAAGCTGTGCAAAGGGCTGGAAGTCAATGGAAACCTTAGAATCCTGAAGGTAAGTCAAAGTCTGAGTGCTGCTGAGGGAAAGAAAGAAATATGGGAAATCTTGAGCCACAGTGATAACAGAACTGAGATGTGTGAATTGAAAGTAGAAGGGTCGTGGGCTCTATGCTGGGCCAGAGGTGAGGAGAGTAAGATGCCTTGGTCACCCCAGGCTGTGAAATTATTCCTGTAGTTAGGATAGAAACAGAGGTGGACAATAATGATGAAAAGCCTGTGAACAAGATAATGCAGTTGGGTCAGGCTGGGGTTGGGGAAGCAAGGAACACATATGTAGTTACTGTACACTTATTGCCAAAGTGTGAAATTATCCTCATTCTTACCTATTTCTCCTCCACCACAGATGTCCAATAATCCCCTGACAGTAGAAGGTGCTTTTTTGTTGATCACATCCATCAGGAAGAACCCAAAATCCAGAATGGAAGAGATCAACATCTCAGTAAGATGGTGTTAGGTTTGGAAGAGTCCCAAAACATCTACACTAGAACTTTTGGGAGCTGCCTGGAGTCTAGAATCAAACCCTTGTACAACTCTTTGAAGTCTGCCACCAGTTTCAGTTGCAGGCCATTAATGACAAGTTTCTGTATGACAATGCTTCTGAAGCCTGTGTGGAAGAGCTCACTCTAGCTCCTGAACAAGTAGTATCAATATCATTATCACAGTTAGCTCTACTTAGCCCACTTGTTTGCAGTCTTAGAAAAAAGGGCAAAAAGGTAACTTGCCTTGGAGGCTAAAATGCTCCTCACCCCCAGATGTACCCCTCAGGGCAACATTGGGAGAATATGTGCTCAGATGCTACAGTGATTGGTATGTAAAACTTAAAAGTAGTGCTGATTACCAAGTAATTTTATTCCATATTACAGATAACTAAACAGTTTAAAGAGTGACTCCTGATTTGGGTTATTATGCCTAATATAAGCTGCTTATAAAAGGTCAGTAATCTTAACTAAGCTCCATGAAACCATGGAAACCCTATCAAATGTATTACATGGAAGCTGCTGTTCAACAAGTGGTCTTGAGACCAGCAATAAATGCATATTAAGATACTTAAATCCAAATTAAATCCCACTATATCTCTGTTTGGTAAGATTATCTAATGCCCTCTCTCCAGGAATACATAGTGTATTCCTGGTATTTAACAGGGAACATAGTGTAAATGTATTCAACACAGCCTGGTATTTAACAGGAAAGATTGTTAATACTTTATATTGTAATAGTATTTCAAGATCCCATTGAAATCATTATAAGGAAAATTAAAACCTAATCCCTTGATTAATTTCATCTCACTATTTATATAGTCTTAGTGGAATTCTTGCAGAAACTTAATTTCAAATGAATCCAAATACCCTTATTTCATATATGAGGTCTTTCATCTCTCAGAAGTCTTCTGAAGCTGAAATAATTCTTAAAGAGAGTCTTTAAGTTTAAATACAAAAGGAGCCTTTGTCTTTTCTTCTGAATAGTTTTTGGAGAAGTTTCTTCTCTTTTTCTGAAGCTGTTCTGTGAGTCTAGCATTTAGATACAGATATATGCAAATATACCTGTCAAAATAATCTTATGCTATTTTAAGCATTTAAGAAATAAACCCAGGTTTTCATTTTTAAGAAAAAACATGTACTTAGATATAATCAAAAGCTTTCCATATATTTTCCACCCATAAACAGTCTTCTTACCACTTAAAGAATGAATACTTCAGAATGTCTATAAAAGAAGTTTTCCTATCATTTGTTTTCTAGAAATGCGAGTTTAAAACCAAAACCTTTTTTCATTGCAAAGTAAGGGTACAAACAGTCCATTTTTATTGCTTCTGACAACACATCCTAAGCATTACTACTCCATACATTCTTGTACGTAATCTATTATTTATAGAATTTACAACTGGCAATTAAAGACTCTTTTCGAAGATTTTTATGCAGGCATGAATCTCAAGCTACCACACGTACAAGTCACAAAATACAGTGTAAAGGAAAACAATATAAAATGCTTAAGCAAAGCAGAAGTTATAAAACTGTATTTCAAAATCCTTGTAACCAATAACCATATCTTGGATAATAAATATGGTTTCATCTTCCACAACACTTTGGAAATCTGTCACGCTGATAGAAAGCAGAGGCCTTCAAGCACTTCCTTAACTAGCTTGACATTTCAGATAATTAAATAAGCAACTAACACAAGCATTTGAGCAATCATATTTTCTCCAGGTATCAAGTTTATGAATAGAATTATAAGTATCTCTTTAAAATGTCAGTAATGGAAAAAGCAAGCTTGTAATAACCCAACAGAGTAAACTAGAATAATTCTGTTAAATAATACTTTTTGTATCAATACTGATATAAAAGGAGATGGTCTATAGGTAACAACACAAAACAATATGAACAAAAACCAATATAAACCAGAATATTGTCTTATCACCGTCCACACTGTATCTACCCTGGGGACAAAGGGCTTCTGCTTGATTTTCAAAAGTGGTGAGCGTCATCATCACCCCCCGCAACTCTATTTCAAACTGATAACAGCTGTAGATGCTCAGCCCCTCCAAACACCAAACTCTCCAGGCAGCCTATAGCACATCCCCAGCAGGTCTGAGGCAGGAAGCCCCTTGAGTATACCCCACCCACCTCTCCCACTTGCAGGCATCAAACCTAAAGGTCATTGGTGAAGCCACTGTGGGGGAGTCCCCAAGGAAAGAGGTAGGGCACCATAGTTTCACTAATGCATTTCACAAAGCAGGTAGGATGTGACTTGGGAGGGTCACTGCTGGATGCATTGGGTATGTGATATAGATATACTCTTATTAGTCTTCAGGAGTTGTGCATCTGGAAACTTTCCATAGCACTATACAATGAAGCAGAGTTTTACAAAAAGTGCTAACCGTGTTAGGTGTCGGGTAGAAATTCAGACATTTCCCAGATTTTCTTGACTATCTTCAGTGGTTCATAAAGATACATTATTGGAGATAGCAACCCTTCTCACAGTACTTACAGAATGGTTTTAAGATGCTCTCTTCTACAGAAAGCCATGCCAAAACGAGCAGGGTACATATATTAACCAAGTGGAAAAGGAAACCATGTCTTAAGTCTCTTCTGGTGACTGAACAGCCCAGCAAGGAGGCAACTGTACTGCAGCTTATCACACATTTGTCCTGTGTGAAATAAATTTGATTGTGGCTTGGTTTAAATGAGCAAAAATATGGTGGGAGTTGAGAAAAAGGTAAGAAAATGTATGCTTAGACTGAAGTACTGAAGACTCTTGAGACCTGCAGTGGGACCCACTAAAGTAAAGTGCTAGGACAAAAGAAAATAAGGAAGAAGCTTAGGAGAGACTGGTTAATATTGACATGAGATGGGATACATTATTACAGGACAGTACTTGCTTTCATAAAAGGGTCTAGATGGGCTGGGTGCCTGCACTGATGCAGTGTCCTTTATTCCCTGCCTTAGAATGTACTGGTGAATGAAAACTTCCTCAACCTGCTGGATGCAGTATGTCAGGGGCACCCTGAGCTAGATGTCATCTATGGTGGGGTAGGAGGCTATATCTCCAAAAAGCCAGAACAACGCCCAGACCCAATGAAGCTGATTCAGGTGAGCAGTTTGCTTTGGGTCCTTACTTGGGAGTCAGTATGTATGCTCCAAGGTACTGCAAAGGGAGATGAATTCTCTTTTGAGCAGAAAATTCAGCACTCTCTTGAAGGGAGCATACAATCTCCATCTGTCTTGTGGAAAAATGGAATACTCTATATCAAAAAATCCCTCTCATTTTGCGGGGAAAAATATCATCTGAGGATTAGAAATTTCAAATGGTGTACAGAAATATTTTTTCTTAACATCTAGATTGATGGTTTGAATCTCTTTCAGGTAAATAGTGATTAAAAGTCATTAGTAGCAATACTATTTCTGTGCCTTTGTATAATATTACATCTTTCATACAAAGATCTCAAGGCATTTTGTAACAGTAGGTCATTATTCACTCTATGTTACATATGAGGAAACTGAGATAAAAAGATGCTAAGTGATATGCCCATTTTCAACCAGCCAGCTGAAAAAGTGGGAATATGACCCAGCTCTCCTGTTTTCCAGTTCTATGCTATATTCTCTTGAGAGTACCACCTGCCATTTCAATCAGAGTGATGTTTGTTGAACTGTATGAAACAAGTTGATGGATATCAGTTCAGCTCCTTATGAATCGATGTTCAGCATCACAAACCCTACAACTCTAGTTAACTTCCATATAACTCATGGTTGTCAGCCCAGATCTATCTTCAAGTTGAAATGTTCCCTGTAAAAATTCCATTATACATATTATCAGCAAATACTGGTGTTACCTGAAGCATCAACTACTCAGTTATTTCCAAAGCCTGTAATTTCTACTAATAACAGCAGATGGCACCATTCCCCTTGTTGGAACCAGGCAGCCAGGAAATCAGACTTGGCAATACAATTCTTTTAAGCTCCAACCAATCTGATGGCATTCCCATGCTGCTTAGCAAAGTACTAGCCAGTGGCCTTTGCAATGCTGTATTTGTGGCTTGGTATGAATCTGACTAAATAACTGGGCGGTTAGCTTTGGGCTGGTGTGGCGACACAGGTTAGGTAGGACAGGCTTCTGGGAGCTGCAGTCACAAAAGTGACTCTTCTGTAGACATACACTGACACAGCAAAAGGAAGTTAGGGAAAAGCCACAAAAATGATGAGACATCTTAAGTGAGAGACTGGGCTAAAAAGAAAGATCCAAAGAACTGAGCATATACAGTTCGGTCAAAGAATGATGGCTTGCATGGGCTTATAACAATGTACAAGCACGTGAAGGAAAAAATGTGAGGTAGAAGCACTGTTTAGAGTTCTTCCAATGGAGTCTAACTAACAGGAGTGGGATAAACTTGAGCAAAGGGAAATTTTGCCTGAATATCAGCACAGTGCATTGATTTTAGTTCTTAGGCACCACTCTGATAAGTGCCATAGAGGTACCTAGACAGACCACCAGGGACAAGCCTGGGAAATGGAGGAGAAAGTTGCACTATTTCAGTACATGGTTGCAATTTTGTTTTATCTGTTTCTCTGCTTCTCAGAACTACTTGAATGAGCGCAAGCTGCGACTCCTGGATTTCTTTAGGACCATGGACAAAGACGGAAGCATGAAGATCCCAGTGGCAGAGTTCCGGAAAGCCATGATGCAGGTGAGCTTCAGAAAGAGTGTCCTGTAATGTTTCCCAGGTAGGGTATTGCTATGAGGAGGCTCCCACTACTGATGCCCCCATCTAGTACTGGCTGGGCATGTCTACATGAGATGATTTACTGTGCAGTAGAACAAATTACTGCATAGTAAGCATCAATGTCTACACATGCAGACCCTTACTGTGCAGTAATTTGCTCTACTAGGCAGTTAATCTGCTACCTGCAATGCAAGTACCAAATTAACTGCCAAGTAATTAATGTGCAGTAGGGCATGTGCAGGGGGAGCATAAGATTTCTCTCTGCCCCTAGAAGCTGTTTGCTCCCAGGGTGGGCTCTGCCACCAGACCCTGGGCAGGGCCTATGTCTCCATGCCCACCAGAAGGGCGCTCCCAGCCCCATGCTTCAAGATCGCAGAGCAGAAGCTGGGAGATTGTTTCCTGCCCCCACTCTGTGATTGGAATCGTGGGGTGGGAGCTGGGAGACTGTTCCCTGCCCCTGCTCTGTAATTGCTCCCTGGCCCAGCTCCACAATCACAATCTCCCAGCCCCAACTCTGCAATTGTGGAGCAGGGGCAGGGAGCTCCCTGCATGAAGAGAGTTCCCCACCCAGCCTGGAATTGGCTGGGACCTGCCCCAGACCAGAACAGCTCCCAGCCAACTCCAGGCTGCATAGGGAAGTCTGCAAAGGCAACCTGGAGCACATGCAGACTTCCCCACACAGCCCGGGGTTGGTTGGGAACTGTCCTGGTCAGGAGCAGGTCCCAACCCTGCAGCTCTTTCTCAGCCCTGTGTCTTGATCAGGCAGTCATGGCACGGGGCTTGGAAACAGCTGTGAGGGAAGGGCAGGTCCCAGCAGGTCCCAGGGAGCTGCCTGATGCTGGGGCAGTCTCCTGGCCCTGGTTCCCCAATCAGGGGCCGGGAGCTTGGAAAGAGCTGCAGGTGAGGCAGGTTCCAGCCCCCTGGCCCTATCCACTGATGAAGCAGGTAGCAGTTAGTCCCACCACCCAGCCAGGGGCTCACTGCTAGCTGCCGCACTGGTGGATCGGACCAGGGGGCTGAAACCTGCCTGCCCTGCAACTCCTTCCAAGCCCCCAGCCCCTGATCAGGGAACCAGGGCCAGGAGCCTGCCCCAACAGCAGGCAGCTCCCCAGAGCAGGGAGCAATCTCTCAGCCCCCACTAGGAGACAGCTCTCTGCTGTTAGCTCCCTGCCAGACCCTGAGCTAGCACCCAGGGGGAGCCTAGAGCTCCTCCTGACTGCTGCAGGGGGCTGGTACAGCACCAGAGTGGGCAGGAGCAGACTGCTGCCAGGAGCAGCAAATCTGCTCCCAAATGGGAGATGCTTGCCCAGGATGGGTTTACTCCAGAGTAAATTTGGAGTAAACCCATCAAGCAGCATTTCCACATGTAAATGCACCCCTTGAGTCCTACTGGGCACATCCACTGTACAGTGATGTTGCTACGGCACCATGTTTTAGTACTTCCTTTTGGAAGGCATGGTGCAGTAACCACCTATACTGTGTCATATATGTGGCACACGGTTAGGTTTCACTGCTACTTTGCCATAGCAGTGTGCTAAAATTGGGAAGCGCACCACTATGGTGAAGTAGCTCCCAATCATGTGTTGACTCACTTGATCACTACATCACCACAATGCACCACACAGTGATGTAATGAGTTGCTATGGTGATGTGGGGCAACGTGTAGACACACCCACTGTGTGGAAGCTCAAAGCACCAGGTTACATCAACATGTGCCATGAGAAAAACTAACTCTTGCATGGAACCCAAAGAAAATACCAAGCAACCAGGTATCTGCTGTGGACGGCGCAAATACCTGCAGATCTACTTTGGAATAACCTGGTAACCATGCAAATCCAGGTCAACTCCTCCCCCTCCCACCCCTGCTTCTTCTAGGTATTTAAGAGAAATATAGAAGATGAAAGGAAACTGGTTGTGTGGGATATGTCTGTTGGATCCTAACAGATGACTCCTCTTTGGTGCTATAGGTCAGAGAAGAGCCACTTGAGTTTTGACCCTAACTCTGGTGACTGGCTCAACAGGGACCTGTGAACATACTAGCACCTTAACTTGTGGATAACCTAGCAAGCAATGGGTGTCCAAATAACTCCATTTAATAGGGTAGATTCTGTTATTCTGTGAAATTCTTCCATCCCTTTGCAGGTACTCCAGGTCACTTGCCTAGTGATTAAACTGTGAACAGCTCTCATACAGCTTGGTAAAAGGTAACCTCTGTGCCATTTCCAGGATTTCTAGAACTACTCATGTCACAGCCCCAGGCAGCCACAGAGTGGTGATGACCACAAATTTCCTTTCTCGTATCTTTTCACAGCAATCAAGCATCCTCCTTGATCGAGCCCAGATTAGGGAGCTGGTGCAGAAGTTGGATGGGAATCGGACAGGGGTGGTAGACTACAGGTGAGGAAAGTGCCTCCTTCCCCTCTCATCCTGTTTTTACTTTATTTGGCTCAGTTTGTATCAATGAACCTATCCTAGTTTAGTATGTGATGACAGGACCAGAACACTTGGGTTTTGTGACTGTAGGAGCCATCTGACTCTGTAATATGAATACAAACAACCTTTCTGAGTAGCCTGGAGCTGAGGTTACCTATAATAGGTTCAGGAGCCCTCCTGCATCTGGCCAGAAAGTCTGTATTTTTCTCTTCCCCCACCACAAGATACTTCTAGGAGCATGTATCTCACAGCAGCAAAACATGTTTACTCTAGTCCTACAGCAGTAATGTGGAAGTGAAAAGCAATTAAACTAAACAGATAAAGCTGTTAGGAGTTATAGGACAAGTCACATATCAAAGAAAAAAGAACTGCTCCTAGATTTGCAGTTGGGTTTTATATGTGAGTTATGAGCTCAAAACCCTGATAATTTTCCTTGAATACCCATCTCTCAGACTTCCATGGATTTAAAATATTCCATGTGGAAGCCTAGAGTTGAAGTCTGAAGTGAATGGATCTATTTTTCAAATATTAATCTATCCCTTGGCTTTTGGCCATGCTGGACTGAATGTGTCTGCTCTTGTCTGTTATTGGAAGCTAAGAATTTCCAAGTCTTGCTAGTCTTTGGAGGGGAGACCACCTGCAAATCTTGGGTGATATAGACATAAATTGAGAAGTTGTAGTTGAATTACCTTGGTAATTATTAGACCATGAAGAGTTGATGAGTGGAAAGGGTTCATCTGGTCCTGTTGCTGTTATTGAGCTGATGGACAACAATGAGAAAAGAGATTTCATTCTTTACCTGGCTGGGCCTGCATCACTGCTATTGCCTGTGCCATAAGTGTTACTCTCACATCTATACATGAGAGAAGTAGGGCCAGGGGCATTATGATCTTTTTAGTATAGGATGTTCCCATCTCAAGAATTTCTTCCTGGCCCTCATACCAACTCTGAGTCATTAGAGAGAAGGAGAGAGGCTTGTTATACTATCCTTATATCACAGTTATTTCTTCCTTCACCTTTTAAATTAGTTATTTAAAAGAGCAGAAGCCAGCACAGAAGCCTAAAGAAGAGGAGGAAGAGCCCTAGGGAGAAGCCAGGAGACAGATCAGCTGGTTAAAGATAAAAGGAGAAGTGCTGGAAAAAAGATAAGATGAAGTGAACCTTGGCTTGAGGCAGTAAAGGATCTAGGGGGGGTTGATAGTCAGAAATATTGGATGTAAAAATTAAAGTTTACTCTTGCTTACTCATCCAGGCCAGATTTGTGAATGCGGTGATATGGTCCTGTTGGCTAGGAGGAGAGGATAGTCCAGTGGGAGGCCCTGTACAGTGTATCTTGTTCCACAGGCTGAGTCCTGAACTTATTCCCACACAGGAAGGGGTAGGGTTTTCAGGCACAAGTTGGGTGACATTATATCGGGGCGGACAATTATTTCGGGCGGAGGGCCGCTTGATGAGTTTTATCGAGAGCTGCACGGGTAACCCCGCCCCTTCAGGTACCCCACCCCTGGTCGCCATCTTGGGACCAGAAGTCCCGCCCCCTGACCTTTGTCGCCAGAAGTCCCTCCCCTTGCGCAACTTACCAGGTAGCAAGGGCTTGTGACCCTTCTAACATCCTGCCCCAGCAGTGGGGTTTCAGGAGCATAAGACCTCCCCGAGAACGTCCCCCTACCTGTGCCGGCTGGTCCCGAAAGGAGGAGGCTCCGCCACCGCCGCTTTTGCTGGCCAGTGCCAATCCAGTCAGGCTTGCCCCATCCCAGCAGCACGTGAGAAGCTGCCTTCAGCCACATGCTGTTCCGGATGGGACAGATCCAGCCGAGTCTGCACCGGCCAGAAACAGCGGCATGCAGTTGAAGTCTGCTTCTCACGTGCTGCTGGGGACGGGAGGAACCCGGCCGGGTCTACACCAGTCCGCAGAAGTAGCGGTGGAGCCATGTGCTGCTCGGGATGGGACGAGCCCGGCCGGAGCGGCAGGGGCTCAGCTGCACTTTCTCCCTACCTGCACTGGCCAGTCCTGAGCAGCACACAGCTCCGCTGCGGCTTCTGCTAGCCGGTGCAGACCCGGCCGGGCTCCTCCCTTCCCCAGCCGCATGCCGCCTTTCTTAGCCGGTGCAGACGCAGCGGGGCCCCTCCCTCCCCAGCAGCATGCGGCCGAAGCCAGCTTCCCACGTGCTGCTGGGGACCGGGTGAGCCCGGCGGAGTCGGCACCGGCCAGCAGAAGCGGCGGCGGAGCCGTGTGCCGCTCGGGACTGACCGGCGCAGGTAGGGGGAAAATGCCGCTGAGCCCCTGCTGCTCCGGCCGGGCCCGTCCTGTCCCAAGCAGCACCCGGCTTCGTCGCCACCCCTCCTCCCTGGTGCTGACTGGGCTGGAGTTGTGGCCCAGTTGGTACTTCCCCTCCCCAGTGCCGGTGCAGCCTGACCCCGCGCAGCCCAAGTGACACAGCACGGCATGCAGCCGCTTTCCTGGGCTTACCTGCAGGGCAGGGCCCTTTCCAGTCCCGTGCAGCAAAGCACAACCCGGCCCAGCCACTGTCCCCTCACCGCGCCACAGGCTCTGGCCCAGCGCCCCCACTCCTCTCAAGCTGCAAACGTGGCCTGGGCCTGAGGCAGGCTGAGGTCGGGGTTGGCTGCCTCCCGACCAGAACCCAAGCAAGCAGCCTGAGGTGCTGCAGCCGATGACTCGTGCCGCCAGAGGCTTTTAGAGAGGCAGCCGCCATTACGTGAGTTTTGAAGGGGCTCCGTGAGCCAGTGGGAAGTGCTTGGCGGGCCGGAACTGGCCTGCGAGCTGGATTTTGCCCACCCCTGCATTATATACTGCTCTTGTCCCTGTTCTGGTGCGGCATGATCAAGGTCTGAATGAAGAACTGTGCAGACCATCAGCTTTATCTCAATAGCCTTGATTCAGGGTCCATAAAGGAAGGATTGAAGAGAGGAGAAACCCTAGTTAATGCTGCCCAAATAATTAAAATAAATATGGGTTACAAGGAGAAATATATCCTAGAATGAGAGGAATGGAAGGAAATCCATAACAGGTCTAACATTGCTGACATATGTCCTTAACATGACAAACAGGTTTAAACATTCATCAAATAGTACTGGAAGCTTTGTAACCATGGTTACTGAGAAACAGATAATACCTTGCAAAATTAGTAGAGTCAGAAGATATGCTCTTTTGGATGTTTGGGGAATTACTGCATCACTGACAAATCTTGGGCCCCTCTCAGATGTGCAGGTAAAGGCATAATGGGTTTTGATGCACGATCCACACAGTCACACTTCCTGCCATGCCACACATGCAAAATTCCCATACACAAAAATCATTAAGTAGAGTTAAGACTGATCATACTTATTCCCTCACAATTCCCTGTGCATTAAAGCACAGATGCTATAAGGGCAACAATTATACTAATTCAGCATGTGATCTGTCTCCAAGTATTAGTTTAGTAGCATTAAGATACTCAGCCCAGTAGCCCTGTACCCTCTCTCGTAAGATTATGTTCAGCGCAATAAAATACTTAGTTTTCCACCACTGACCTCTGTGATCTCAGCCTGCCCTTCCTCCAGTAAATTCTGTCCTTCATTTCACAGGACAAAGGTACCTTTGCAAGCAGTCGCTTCAGTCTGACCTGACCGTTCCTCTGCTACCATCAGCATTTCTCAAGCTCCAAGTCTAATTCCGGCAGGGGAGGGGGAGGGATATGGAATCATTTAAACTAGGAGCTTGAGAAGTGCTGATGGTAGCGGAGGAATGGTCAGGGAAGACTGAGGTGGCCTACCTTGTTCTGTTGTGGCAAAGGGCTGAGTCCTTGGAAAAAGTGATGTCAAGGCCCTGAAACTGAATCTGGACATTGTTATGTAGAGTGAGTGGACAGGTGGCTGAGAAAACAAAGAGAAAGAGCGAAGCTTAGTGTGTTTAATTTACAACAATAGCAAGCGTGTAGGTAATAGGCTGCGACCATCATTTCATCATCATGTCTCTGCTTTATATCATAAATTTCTTCAGCTACTTAGTGATTTTGGATTTGCAAGATTGTACACTCTTCAGGATAGGGACTGTGTCCTCCTCTATGTTTGAAAAGTACCAGGCGTATAGTGGTTGTTAATTGAGTAATAACACCATAACACGAGGTGGGTAAGTGTGGCATGAGGCCTGGGTGCTGCCTAAAGAAGGGGTACCAAAATGGGGGGGGAGTATTTGAACACGCCCCCCCCCCCCGCATACCTCCACTCTGCACCTTTCCTGCACTGGCTCCAGCAGTAGGGAGGGCAGAGCACCAGCAGTAGCACATTGTATAGGAGCAGTGGATGGTGGTCCATTGCTGAGAGGGCAAGGTGTAACTTTTTTTTGGCTGCCAAAAATCAGTGTGTGAAAGGCTACTCAACTCAAGTTAGCAGCAAAGTAGGAGGTAACATCCCCACTCTGGCAGCAAACCTCTAGCTGCTGCTTCTACTCTGTGCTACGTCACCACCCAGGGCACAGTGCTGGTCAGTGGCACCTCTAATAACAGCAACAACAATAATGGACAAAAACAGACGATAAATCAGAAACAAGCAGCCAGCATAGTTGGGAGCCTGAGAATGTGACTGATGGAGAAGGATGAAAACAGCAAAGTAGATCATTTGGTTAACATATCACTAAGGGGACATTTTAGCTGCAGACTGCGGTTCCATGTTGAGGTACCCAAGCTAGCGCTTAACAAGCTACCTTGCTTTACAGAGGCAGTGTAATTGTGGTATCATGGGTATCACAGGCCAGCTGGGCACTGTGAGTATATCAATTTAGTTGCAGACTGACTAAGCACTACAACTTTATTAGCCACTGGGCTTTTTGGCTTGGGATCGAGGAGGTGATGTTGGGAAGGAAAACAATGGCAAGTTTTACTTATAAAAAAGAATAAATTTTACTTATGACAACAAAAGATATAGTTTGCACATATAATAGTTAATAAAAAGGTTAAGCTAATAAACAGACAACATAACAATACAGATTAAAATTGATAGTGGTAATAAAACAGATAAAGAAATTAACCAAGAGTTCCCACTTGGTTAGTAACTTATCAATAGTCCCTCAGTTAGAAGATGTACGTCAAGTTGAATCAGTGAAGTCAGATGTCTTTTAACTGGGCTGCCCAAAGGAGAACCGGTGGAGGCCCCTCAGTCAGGATCTGGTCCTCACTCTCACAGGGAGTAAGAGAGATCTGTGGGGGTATGGGACAGCAATGACCCTTCTGTTCCGTCCTTCCCGAGGGTTACTATGATGTGTGTGTTCTTTTATATTCTATTTATGCTAATTTTTTAGTTATATAGCCATTCATAATATTGTTTTATAGCTGTTATCCTGTGGGGTTAAAGGTGTTAGAAATCATTAGAGTAAGTTACTGCCCAAGCTTGGGTTTATCCAATAAGCAAATTGCAACACTGCATCTTCAGGTTTGAAATTAACATTACCCCGCCTAAATCCAGCCCCTTCAGAACTCTCTAACTATGCTTTTTTGAGATGTCCTTTCTTGAAATGTACTGGATAAGCTAAGCAGTTGAATCCAGTTTTTATCATCATCAAAGCTAAATTCTGAGTGAGAAAGAACTATTAGGTCAGCTAATTTCAAAACTATAGCTATACAGAGTGCCACATAGATTCATAGTTTCATAGATTATAAGGGTTTGGAAAGGTCCTCGCAAGATCATCAGGTCCAGCCCCTCTGCGCTAGGCAGGAAAGACAACTGGGGTGAGGTGACCATTCAGTCTCCTCTTGAAGATTTCCAGGGCAGGTGATTGCATCATCTCTGGTGGGAGTTTATTCCACGGTCTGGACACCCTAATTACAAAGAAGCGTTTCCTGGTGTTAAGCCTGAAATGGTCTTCCAGGAGTTTGTGACCATTCTGGTTTTCCCCAAGGATCCCTTGGTGAACAGTTATTCACCGAGCCCTTGATGTATTCCCGATTTCATAGATTTCATAGACATTACGGCTGGAAGGTCATCAAGTCCAGCCCCACATCCAAAGGGCAGGAAGTCAGCTGGGGTCATAGGATCCCAGCAAGATAAGCATCCAATTTGCTTTTGAAGGTGTTCAATGTAGGTGCTT
>NW_017728947.1:76944743-76973244 GCF_001723895.1 Crocodylus porosus
GGTCTGTTTTCCTGACCTCTGATCATGCATGTGGCTCTTCTCTGGACTCTCTCAAGCTGGTCATAAATGCCTTGTGCCTCCGGGGGATGGGGGGGCACGGCAACCGCCCACAGGCAGTGGCGGCAGTGTTGGCAGCAGGGACGTGGTGGCGGCAAGTGGGGACCACCTGCAGGTCGCCACAGTGACATCAGCGGTGAGGGCAGGCCAAGCGGGGACTGTCCATAGGCAGCCGTAGCGGCCTCGGTGGCAAAGGTAGCGAGCACCAATCGGCAACTGCCCGCAGACACCACTGGCAGCATTGGCGGCATGGGTGGCTAGTGGCGACCACCCACAGACACCACCGGCAGCGTTGGTGGCAGCCAATCTTAGGGGGTGCACGTGTACCTGTGTGCACCCACTACACGTTGCCAATGTTCCTGGTGTAGAGGTAAGCTGTTACCAAGTCCCTTCTCAGCCTTCTCTTTTTTCGGCTGAAGAGACCCAAGTCCCTCAGCCTTTCCTCATATGGCTTGCCTTGCAAGTCTCTGATCATACAGATGGCTCTTCTCTGGATTCCCTCAAGCTTTTTCACAATGCTGAAGTGTGGCTTCCAGAACTGGACGCAGAACTCCAGCTGTATATAATATTAGCATTGGAAGGTGTGCAAACATGATATACAAGATGAACCCAGATATTTCAAGAAATCATACATAGTGTTAAAAGCATTCTGACCTGTATGACCGTGTCCAGATGAACGCAGGCATACAGTATGTAGCACCACAGACCCATCTGCGGCACCACACACCGCACATATAGGCGTTCCCCGCGCTGCTACTTTGCAGCACGGGGGTGTTTTCTGACCCCTGGAGTTCCCATGGTAAAAAAAAACCCATGCCAAAAAGACCAAACCAGTGGTTTTCATGTGCCACCCAAAACTTAGGTAGCCAGAGCCATGCTCCAACTGCCAGCCAAGGCTCCACGCTCCCAGCTGCAGGAGCGCCGCAGCTGCAGCTCCGCAAGGCTCCAGCACCCCAGGTTAGGCTGCTGGAGCCAGCACAGTTGCTGTTCCCAGCCTCCCCTACCCCACCTGCAGAGTGCGTGGCACAGGTTTTTGCCTGGGGCAAGTAGCAGCGGCACAGGATATACTGCTGCTACTTGTCCTCAGTGGGGCACATGTGCACACTTGTCTGGACACACCCTATTTGTCCTTTTGAGCCCTTTGCAACAGAATTGTTCTATTTCTCTTCTGTAGTAAAAATCAAGTGAAAACTAACAGCTGACATTTTCTGAGGGGTGCCTTGGTTCAATCATGGGGAGCCTTGAGTCTAAAAGTTTTGAGAACCACGAGTTTACGGGATGCGACTATAACTGATTCTACAGGGGGTCCATGAAATTGACTACTTGTACTGCTGCCAAATGCATGGAGTGAACAACCTGAAATCCTGGAGAAAATAATTGCTTTTATTCCAGTGTTTTTCATTGCTAGGAATTTTTGGGGTCAGTTGTGGCAGAGATCACAGAGAATTCTGGAGTCTTTCACTGGCCTTTGTTTTCCTCTAGCTTCTTTTCATTAAGTTAAATTTTCAGCTTCACATTCCAGACCTGGTCAGGACAATGTCAATTGACTGATACCAAAACGTTATGGAAACTTGCACAGTGGATTTAACAAGGATGGATTTTCTGAGCAGAGAGTTTTATGCTTAAAGAGCTGATAGCCCAGTGATTACGATGCTTGCTGAGAATGAGAGAGAGTGAGATTCAGGGCCCCAGTCTAAAACAGAGATGAAGGATTTGACCTTTGGACTTCTATATATTAGGCAAGTGCCCTGAAAATTTGGCTGTTGGCTACTGAGGGACAAGACAGGGGGAAGCTGTTTCATTCTGTACTGTTGAAACTATTCACATTTAAATAGTTAAATATTCACTGAACAAGTAAATAGAAGACTGAATCTGCAGTTCATTGGATAGGGCAAATATCTAGCATATAGCTGATGGCTTCAAGTCTCTGCTGTTTGCGTATTTCTGCATATAGTGGAAAAATCATCTTGACGCAGCAGCAGAAAATTCTTGAAATCTCTCAAAATGGTATGTGATGGGAATGCTGTAATCTTCCCAGCTGTAGGCCAAAGCACAGAAGCCTCCTCAGTGGGAGTCACAGGTGTAAAATGGGAGCGGATTGATCTCACCTCTCCTTTGATAATGCTATCACCCTGATGAAACACAGCGATCTTGGGAGAGTTAGCTGCCTGCTACAGAGACTGTCCAGGCAGAAACTTCAAACTAATTTGCCAGTACCTCCTAAAGCACTGCACTGCCCAGAAGCAGAGGCTGTAGTAAACAGACTCTCTCAGATGTGTGGGGACAGTGCCTACTGCAAACTTACAGAAGTGGGCACTTTTGAAAGGAGCCAAAGTGTGAGAAAAGGAATCAAAGAGAAAACTTCAGGCTCACTGGTGCCCAGAACCTCCTGCCTGGTGCCAGGAAAGAGAATGGATCTAGGCCAGGGGTGTCAACAAGTGGCCTGTGGGCTGTATCTGACCCACAGAGCTGGATCATCCAGCCCACAGCTTGGACTGGGGCAGAGGGGAACTTTCCTGTGGCAGTAGCCAAGCTCCTAGGTAAGGGACAAGAGCCAGGGTACTAGAGCCCCAGCAGCACCATGGGAAGAAGCCCAGCACTGTGACTTGTCCTACAGCAGCCAGGCACCTAGGATGCCAGGTCTCTTCCTGCCAGGTCCCAGACTGGAAAGTGGGGGTCCATAGGTCCAATCTGGCCTGCAGAGCCAGCCACTCACCATTCATTCAGCCCATGGACTGATCCCACACCTCTCATCTGGCCTGGATGAGTTTGACACCCCTGATACCTAGGGAATAACGAGCAGCAGGTTGCCCAAATTCACCACAGGACTTTGCTTCCTGAGAGCACAGGTGAAGGGTTACACCCACAGTGACCATCTTTTTACTTCCCATTTGCTTTGTCTCCCTTCCCCACTGCCTTTTGCTTCACAGGGGGCTAGTGGACACACACAAGCAGATGGTACAAGATCAGCGGTGTCAGCTGAGAAGGGAGGAGTCCCGGCAGAAGAAAGAGAGGTACAGAAGTGAACGTGTGCTGCAGACATTCAAGAGCACGGTGGAAGTGATCACACCGCACAGTTCCCGGGTGATGTCCCCTGGCGAGAAGCCACTGGCATGCACTGATTCAGGCAGTCCATTTCCTGCCCAATTCTCCATTACTCCTCTCAGCTCTTGGCACCATCCGTCCATGACAGGAGCATCTACAAGCAGCCAGTACTATGCAGAATCAGCATTTAGTGAGCACAGGGCCCCCTCCACCTACCTGCTGTCCCAGAGTGAACCATATTCTGCCTCACAGGACATACCACCTTCTGACCTGGATGTGAAATACTACCCACAGCCCAACCTCAACAGGTCAGAAACCCATACTCACTCCCAGTACAACATGGTGATGTCTAAACTGGGAAATGTCTCCAATTCCCACCCTAATAGCATGGTCACCTTCTTCAAAGTGACATCACGAGGGAGTAGGAGTTTGGCACACAAACCCCCACACCGGGCCAAGGACCATTCAGCTACCACATCACTGCAGAAGCACAAGCACACTGCTCAGTAATCCAAACAGCTAGACAGCTGAGGGTACAGGAAATGATTCCAATCCCAACAAGAGTCAGGGAAAGTGGCAGTGGGAGACTAAGGAAAGCAGCATGGGAGGATGTGTGTGGCTTATGCCCTGCTAACAAGCCCATCCTCTTTCTTCCTCCTGCTGTCACTGAAGTTGTTCTGTGCTGGAGAAATGCCCTTTCTTGATAAATTCAAATTCAAACCACTGACATTGCCAGCTGAGGGGCAAGTCAAACTCAGATAAGAGGATATAATACTCAGTGGTATAAGGTATGATGTGACTCTACCGTCTCACTCATGCTTACCTGGTATCTGCAGCTATAACAAAGCAAAGGTGTCTGACCAGGGACTTGGCCTGTCTGCCACCTCCCCAGCTAAGCTTCTATGTGGGACACAAGAGGCCAGACCCTTCCATCAAGTCCTAGCCACCTGCCCATTCCCTGCCACCAGAGTGGGCAGCAAGGGTCAGCTGACCCTTCATCCCTTCCTATAAAAACCCCTGATCCAGAAGAAAAAGCATCTGGGTAATAGGGCTCAACTTTTACCAAGGCAGTTTCACCCTTGCCTTGTGTTTCTACTGGCTCTCTGACTAATCCCTTGGCTACCAACCTGGCTTTCCCTCAGACTCCATATTCTATCTGACCCTTTGGCTTCTTAATATGACTCTTGACTTGATCTACTGGGTACTTGACCTGACAGAATCTGCACTCTGCCCAACCCTCTGGCTTCCTGACTTGGCTTCTGGGGCTGACCTCCTGGCTTTGTAACCCAGCCCATACTTAGATTCTGTTCCCTCCTCAGCTTGACACCTTGTTTCCCAAGTAGCCCTCAACCTAGTTGCCCATGACCCGGCATGACAAAAGGTGAACCAGGTGTTCAAGCAGACTCATGCCACAAAGATGAGAACATTGTAAAATACATAGACCTCCAGGCTTACTAGAATATGTAAGCATATTTTGAGGGTGCACTGCCGATAACCTGGTTAGAGTGCTGTAGCTGAGACTCATCCCTGAATTAGTGTGAGGGGTGGGTTAGAGTGTCCTAAGTGTGCTGAGCAAGTTGTGGTCACCCTGGATGTGCCTGTGGGTTGGGTTGAGGCTCCCCTAGGTTCATAAACCTAGGAGTTATGATACTGTGTTGGGGGTGCCCTTTCTTGGTAGAGTGGACTTGGATGTGCTCTTTGCTCTCTGCTTATGGAGAAGGATTCTTTAGAACCAGGGTGTTAAACTCACCCCATGCCCTGGGCCAGATGTGGACCACAGGGCTCCTCACAGGCCAGATCTGACATAGGCATCTATTTGCCGTGCACACTCCCTTGTCACTGGTGACCATGTCCACCAGGGCCCTCAGGCCCCAGATTCTGCAGTATGCTGTGCCCACTGCTAGCCATGACCCCCAGTTTCCCAGCTCAATGATATCCCAGCAGGCTGGATGGGGTAGCTCCACAGGCTATGTGTTTGATACCCCAGAAGGCAGACTGGAACTTGCTTTTAGGAGGGGGCCAGAGCTAGAGGGACCTGTCCTACCACTGGGAGAAAGGCTGAAGGTTCTGCTTTACTCATTTGTTTGGGGCAAGGACTATTGTTCCATTTGTTTGGGGCAAGGACTGTCTGAGGAGCTCCCAAGGGAACAAAGCCAGCCTGCATGGCAGCAGGTACACCACCCCACTTACATACGTGTTAATGTTATTAACTTGTGGTGATGAGCCAAGTGGGGGCCCAGACCTGCCTCCTTTGTGGTGGATGTGGGTAAGGGGTGTCATAAAACCACTTGCAGAACTTAAACCAACATTAGAAAACTGGCCTGTAGCTCTTGTGGTTACAAAGATAATCATTTGAACACAAATCCCTGCAGTAATTGGGTTAATTGAACATGCAGGTTCTCTCCACACAAACCTGTAGGTTTACCAAAGATTACCATTTACCAAAGATTTAAACACATACATTTAAACTAATATGTGTGTGTGTCAAAAGGAGTTTTGCCAAGGAGGTAAGGCCAGCCACTAAATTAGCAAGACTTTTTGTGAATACACATGCACATGCCCATGTGACCTACAGAAATGGCTTATATAGGATTTCTGCAGTGCATGCATGCATGTGTGTTCAGAAAAGTCTTGCTAACTTAGTGCCTACCTATACCACCTTGGCAAAACTCCTTTTGATGCAAGTGGTAGGACGAGACTTTTAAGTGCCATAGCACCTTCCACAGTGTTCAGACATGCAAGTCTCAGCAAAATTGGAGCCTTGCGTAAGTTCTGTAAAACAACACTACACTTTTAATTAAAAATTAAAACTAGTTTAAAACCATTGGACACATCTACACAAGACATTTACTGCAGAGTTGCCTAATTAACCCTGCAGTAAAGTCTCAGCATCTATGCACACGGCCCTATTAGGCCGCAGTAAACTAATAAACTCCGCTGTAGGTTAGTACTTTTCAACACAAGTGCTATCCTATAGTGGCATTATTTAGTGTGCTGTAACACATGAAGATGCTGACAGGGCTGGCTGGGACATTGTGGCAGGGCACTGTTGGTGCCTTCCACTTTAAGGGCCTGGAGCTGGCAGCCACCAGGTACCTAATGAGGACAGCCATTTTGGATCTGGGGCTGCCCATTTAAACAGGGCAGTTTTGCTGTTGGAGGCCAGGCAATAACATTGCCTGGCCAGAGGGCTGCTGATATCATTTGGAGGTAAGGGAGGAGCTGTAGGGGATGGATAGGAGGCTCCTGGTCCTGGGTACGACCTACAACTGCACCCTGCCGGGAGTGGGTGGCCTGGTGGGGCTCTCAGTGGTGTTGGAGCCCCCGGGAAATGCCAGGCCAGTAACCACCCTGGTGAAAGGCGGGTTGGGGCGCCTTAACCCCTAGGCCCCACAACTGGGTGGGTGACCCCTTTGTTTGGAGGGCCCAGAGGGTGGACCCTTAGAGAGTGAGGAAAGGGCCATAAACTCAAGGCCTGTCTGAGTTTCCCCTGACTGGCCAGTGCTGGGGCCAGGACCAGAAGGGTCAAAGGGCCGGGGGCCCACCGCGAGGGATGCCCAAGAGTCGAGGGCTTGGGGTCCCAACTGGCCTGGAGGTGGGCCAGGGCTGGATGAGCCAAAGGTTTTGGTGGAGGGACCACACCCAAAGGGGAACCAGGTCAAGGAGCTATGCTGCCTGGTATGATAGCGGAAGAGGCTGCCTGAGGGGAGGAACCCAGGTGGGGTTCAATAGGAGGATTCTGGGGCCCAGTATGGGGGCCAGTGATTATTATAACAACTACATGCTATCTGCGAGACTTGGGCTGCAGTGTAGGGGAGGAAAAGAGCCGCAGATAGCACCCCCTGGCATCGGGGCAAAAAATGGGCAGCCTCCCACTTAACTGGCATCTATTAATCAATTAACATCAAGGCGTGGTGGGCGAGAAGATGGACGGTTAGCCCAGGAACAAGTGGGCAGGCCATAGGGAAAGCAGCCCTGAGCAGGCCCCCTGTTACAGGCATGAGGGTGCTTCAGTGCAGTGGCTACCTGCAGGCTAGCCTCACACTGGAGCACCTTTGTGCTCCAGCCAGCCCCTCCAGAGCACATTGAGCCAGGTTGGAGCAGCCCCAGGCAGGCAGGCTGACCCTTCTGGGCCACCTGCCAGTTGGGGATGCTCTGGCCTGGCTCATAGTGCTACAATCCCAGATGCACATGTAAACACAGCACCCAGGAGCAATAAACTCCAGCGGAAGCTGCACTGGAGTTGTTTGCATTGCATTAATTGCACGTGTGTACTTTTCTGCAGAGCATTTTAGACCTACTTTTACTTTTGTAGAGATCTCTACTATTTGTTCATGGCTTGCGCTATAGTAAACTTAATAATATTGACTAACAAGACCAACGAATTCTGAGTTGTGGGCTCAGAAGAGGGCAAACAAGGGGATGGTTTGGAAGCCAGAGGAGGAAATATTTGAGAGACCTTGTATTAGTTGGTGGAATTGTTCCCTCAATAGAAGTGATAGAAGACTGAACATGCAACTTCTAAAATGGAATTAGCCAGTTTCCTGAAGAGTAACCTATAAAGAAAGAGTCTAGTTCTTACCCAATGTTCCTAGTACCCAGTGTGTGCATGTACGCAGCATACCTATAAATATACTATAGGGCCTAGGGCATATTACCTTCTCATTTAAACATGCTTTATTTTACTTTCCTCTTTATTTTACTGAAAATGCCCTGACTTTAGTGCAGTTGCTTCTGATTTACAAGGTCCTAAAACAAAGGACAAACAAGAGTATTTAAAAGTGAATCTACAGCAAATAAAAACTGGTAAAGAGTAGATATGACTTCAGCATAGAAAATACACCAGTCAGCATGCTCTCAGCACAAGGGAAAGTGAGTCTCTTTCTACTTTCATTTAAAGGAAAAAAGTTTCTGTCACGAATATTGGAGATTCATAAAAGAAACTTCCATGAACTGAGTACCCATATTTGCAAGGCTTAATAACTGTCCTCTAAATAGGAGGAACAAATGGAGTCCTAGGTCAAATAAAAGGAAAAGGAAAGTTGTGGTGGTGATGCAAGACATGCATTGAACCTGTTTATATGAAATACCAAGGAGGAGAATGATAATCACAGAGGCATGATTTTTTGTGGGTGATATCTTTTATTGGACAAACTATAGTTGGGATAGAGTGACCTAGACAGGCTTTTGGATATTATAGTTTTGCTTCTGGATCTGTCATGAGATCTGGCTTCTATAGCCATTAAGTTCTGATCAGTAATGAGTAATATCTGTACATTGGTTTTGAATGGCTTGCAAGTGCAAAAAATGTTGATAAAAAAATTAAAAAATAAACCTGAAAATAAATATCAGTGTATTCATTAAAGTTGATGAAAAGGAAATGATACTTCTTCCCAGTGCTCCATATCATCCATAAGGGACAGAGAGAAGAACTCTGAACAGTGAGACCCTAAATGGGAAGTGTCTGTGTTTTGGCCTGTTTGTAACTAGTCTTGCTGGATTTATACAGAAATTCCTTTTTGTTATTTCCTCTTCCCTGACCACTGTCTGTCAGGCTTTCTGTCTGCCAGTCTATTCTGATGGCTTCTATACATAAAGTTGTACTGCCTTAAGTAGGTGATACATAGTTCTAGCAATACAAACTACCCAGCTCACCTGGGTCAGATGGAAAAATTGCTTATTTGGATACAGTGTATTCCTATATAGGAAGGGAAATAAAATTATGCAGGTATAAATAATGAACCTTTCCACCTGTGTAATCATCTGCCATAAGGGCACTATTGGCAAACCACAGTGGGCACGGTTTTACCATGCCTCAGCTGCTCCATGGTAACTGTTCCTGAGCCCAAAGTTACTCCCCAGTAAGTTAAAACTCTCTCTGGGCAATTCAGCTTTAGTTTTATCTGGGGATAACCTGCCGCACTTCAGCTCTCACTGGGTGCGTCTATGTCAGGGGCAGGCAATTATTTTGAGCGGAGGGCTGCTTACTGAGTCTTGGCAAGCCATCAAGGGCCGCATGACAGGCACCCAGGGGCAGATAAATATTAATTTTCTAAATTTTTTAGGGGCCCCATAGGCTGGATAGAATGGCCTAGTATGCTGCATTCAGCCCACGGGCCACATTTTGCCTAGCCCTGGTCTACGTGTTCATTAATGATCACTCATTACTCATGCAGTAACTACGCATTTAATTTAGTACTTGTATAATCATTAGGCTGTTGCACAGTAGCATCAATAACATGTTCACGAGTATGATTATGATTACATGTTGATTATGTAAGTACTAAATTAAATGCACAGTAACCAGAATTACTGCACAGTAGTACTGGTGAATGCCTTTTTAGTGACTTTACTGGTCAGTAGCCTAATAACACTGCACAGTAGCATCTTAGCACTGTCTGTGCTGTGACATGCTACTGCACAGTGTTATTAAGCTAATGCGCAGTTAGCATCTCATGGAGATGCTCATTGTGGGGTAAGAGTGGACATATACCCACAATTGCTATGAAACAACTGAGACATGGTAAATCCTTGCTCCTGTTAATTGTGAGCATACAGTTACTGCCACATGGGATCACACAAAATAAGTGCACTGAACCAAAACGTTTGAGAACCATTGCCTTAAACAATGACTTCCTTGTCTCCTTTGTCTGAAAAGCAGCTAAAACAGCTTAGGTCAGGGGTGAGCAGAATATGTCCCACGGGCCGGATCCAGCCCACCAGATGGGGCAGATAAATATTAAATTTCTAAATTGTATAAGGGCCCTGCAGGCCAAATAGAACTGGAGCCTTGCGTAAGTTCTGTAAAACAACACTACACTTTTAATTGAAAATTAAAACTAGTTTAAAACCATTGGATACATCTACACAAGACATTTACTGCAGAGTTGCCTAATTAACTCTGCAGTAAAGTCTCAGCATCTATGTACACGGCCCTGTTAGGCTGCAGTAAACTAATAAACTCCATTGTAGGTTAGTACTTGTCAACACAAGTACTATCCTATGGTGGCATTATTTAGTGTGCTGTAACACGTGTAGATACTGATGAGATTAACAGAGATCCATTGCTATTTAGATAACATTCTAACCTCTGGCAAGACCAAAAGTGTTACAGGTATGAGGGTTCTTCAGGCAAGTACTAAGACGTGTCCAATGGTTTTAAACTAGTTTTAATTTTTAATTAAGTGTAGTGTTGTTTTACAGAACTTACACAAGGCTCCAATTCTATTCAGCCTGCAGAGCCCCTCAACAATTTAGAAAATTAATATTTATCTACCCCAGCTGTCCGCCAAAGATGACAGCAGCCAGGGGCAGCAGGAGCAGAGGCAGCAGGCTCCTGCAAGAGCCTGGCTAGCAGGGGCTTCTGCCCTGGGACCTCCATGCCTCCCTGCCCCGAGCGGGAAATTCAAATAAGGTGGGCAGGCGACCAGCAGGAAGGTGGGGAAAGTGGTGGTGGGGGCAGAGGGAGTGGAAGTGGGTGGGCATGCAGGAGTGTGGGGCCCATGCCAGTGTCCCAGAGGCAGCACCGGTGGGGACCAGAGTGGGGCAGCAGGAGCGTGGGCTGGCAGGGGTCTATGGAGCCAGGTTGCACTGCACTAGCAGGGAAAGAGAGGAGCTGGCCCAGTTCCATACAGCCACAGGCAGCTGGGACCCTGTGCTCTTGCCGCCTGCTCTGGGCCCTGCCAGTGCTGGCCCTGGGTCCCGTATTCCTGCCTGGCTGCCACTGGCTGCTGCATGCCCGCTCGCTCCCAGCCCCACGGCACACGCAGCGACAACTGTGAGCAGCCCTAACCCCGTGCGACCTGCACTCACCTGGCAGCAGCAGCAAGCTGCTGCTCAGCCAGAGGGGAAGGTGGCCCTGGCCCCTCCCCCTCCTGCCGCCATCGCTCCCTGCAGCAGATGCCCAGAGCCCATGCGGGGCTGTCCTGCCTCTCTGCCACGTCCCCACTGCCCATGGGGCAGCAGTGGTAAGGGAAAGTGGGCACAGGCAGTCCCACATGCACTCCAAGCCGCTGGCACAGGGAGCACCAGTGGCAGGAGGAGAAGCATTTGCTTTTCCCCCACCCCAGCCGCAGTTCATGGCCCAGCACCGCTGCCACTCAGCCCATCAGTGCTGGGCAAGCCGGGAGCCGCTGCGCGGCCCAGGGTGGCAACCGTGGTGATAAACAAACTGCAGCTGAGCACAGGAGAAAAGCACAAACACACACAAATCAGTTCAAAAATATATTTTTTAAATTAAATTAAAATACGTTATTATGGGTGTTTGATTTTCAGTATATAATTTCCCCCCCTAAGATAGCAAGCCCCCTCCCCCAAAGGCGTACTTCCAGGAGCCAGGGGAGGGACTTCTGGTGGCACAGGTCAGAGGTGAAGGGGGTGGGACTTCCGGCCCCAAGATGGTAACCAGGGGGCAGGGCACCTGTCAAGGGGCGGGGCTAGCCATGTAGCAGTCAACAGCTTGTCTGAACTCGGTAAGCGGCCCTCCACCCGAAATAACTGCCCTCCCTGGCTTAGGTGATACACTAAGCGACTAACAATAACTGATAGCCAAAATGGAAAGTCTAACTTTTTTGCTAATTTTGAAGGCACAGACTTGCTGCTGGAGCTGGGCCAAAGTGTTTTACTCCATACACAGGGGCCATTTCCTGTATTGGCCACTAGGTGTCATAGGAGCATCATAAGTCAGAGGAGAACAGTGTCACACAAAGATTCAGAAAAAGGAAGGAAGACGACATGGGCTGTCATGCCTGTCCATCTTAATAGGAGAGAAGAATTTATGTCACTTATAACTTTGATTAAATCAGAATTAAATACTCTAGGTATGCAGCATTAGTCTCTAAGAAGAATCAGACTCTTCTAGGACAATCCCCTGCCTAGAGCATACTTTCATAACTTTTGTTCTTCCCTTACCCTGCCTAGATCATACCTTCTGCTCTTCCCTTTCCAAAAATATGGCTGAAGGGACCACTTAGCTAGCAGTAGTACAAGAACTCTGGTGTAGTAACTAGAAGGGTCCTGACACCTAGGAGACAAACTTGCTGCTCATGAGTGTGATAGACAAACCTTGTCCTGAAGTAATGGATCAGAGACTGATTCAGTCAGAGTCCCCTTTTCCCATCAGTCTCTGAACAGAGCCGCATCAGCAGTGGAGCTGCCTTGCTTAGATACAGCCTGCTGGTGCAGGAACATATAAGACAGTTTCAGAAAGGGTGAAAAGTGAAATGCAAAGCAATATGAATGTGGGCAGAGGGGACATAGCTGTATGTCCATCACTATACACAGGAGGCCTCTAATGGGTAAGATTTTACCAAGCCAAAATAATGCAAACTCACAAAGTAACAGAACTATTTTCTTCTTACAGAAATAAACAATTTGTGGAAAGGTACTTGGATTGTACCTTCTCAAAAGAAAAAGCATCATGGAAAATGTGGACAGTTCATTCCGAGAAAAAGAAACTACAGATTAAAAGGACAAATCTTGTTATCCCAGGAGGATCTGAAAAGTAAAACCAATTGATTTTGCAGGGCTTTCACAATTCTGGGGGAAGAGAGAGAGGGGCAGAGGCAATCCCAGGAGGGAAAAGGGAGGTCTAGACCTTGAGATGGAGGAATATAGTGGTTGTAAAGAAGAGAGAACTGTCCATTAAAATAAGGTGAACATTGCCATTCAGTTGGACAAATAGTGAATGGCAAGAAAGAATGAACTCACTCTCTGACCTATGAATGGAGGTAAAACTTTCATTCTGCAGTGCAGTTTGATGCAGTCAACCAGATCAGAAACAAAACTATAACACACAAAGTTTGGACAAGTTCACAAGTCACGACTTGCTCCAAAATCACTAGTGTGCATTGACAGATTCCAGTACCCTAAATAAAACAAAGATGGGGAAGTAGTTTGAGATTCTGTAAAGATGGTGGAGTGGATAAAGATTCCTACAGTATGGAGACAGCTTCTTACCACCTGTTGAAGCCAGCTGGAAGCAGGGAGGAGACATGATGGACAAGGCTAATTTTATCAAGGTAATTTAGGTAAATTTCACAGCAGATGTGTGTTGGGGTGAGGGGAGGAAGAGTAATATCCATGGAAGAGCTACTAAATATGTTTTTCTGCTTGCTCTCAATAGCCAAACAATTACTTTGTTAAAGTCTCTCCCCAAGGTGCAGCACTTCTGACTGGAGTTAGTGTTTGGGTGGTTAATGACCCCATTCTCTCTCATTAGCCAGCATCACATTCCCCAAGACCAAATGCGGGTCAAAGAATTTCTTCAAATTCATGATTTTCAGCACCTCTACAACAAATCTGTAGCCTTAATGACTGGAAATGGAAAGGGCTAAAACATGATGTGTTCCACTGATCTCTAGTGAGTAGGAAGGTAACTAGGGAAATGAAACAGCAAGTTACATCGAAGGCCGACTTACATCAGTTTAAGACCAGGTGGGTTAAGAGTAATTTTTGCTTCCTCCCTCAGCTGCACCAAGGGCTTTGCTTAGTGAAATTCAGGGTATATTAAGTAACACCCTCAGACTTTGTCAAATTTTTTGTAAGTGTGAGCTAATACTTCTTAACTACATTTTGAAAACCTTGTGTAGACAGGGCAAGCTGTGCTTTAACAGATGTTGCCTGGTTTAGGTGAACCCTAGGATCTCCCTCACCTTGAGTAGCTAACACGCTGAAATCGCTTTTTGCATCAGGTTTATGTAGCATCAGGCACAGCGAGGTCCAATCTTGATTGGGTTTTTAGGCACTGGAAAGAATACAAATAAGAACAACAGAAATAATAACACTAACCTTGCCACCATAACAGAATGTTTAAAAAAATGCCAGTCATGTCAGAATCTCTGGAGATTTCGAAGCATCTAAAATTCTGTTGTCTGCAGAACTGTATCCACTTCTTCACACTGAAGATCTCTTTGCTTTTTGACTGGAGGTCAGTTGAGCCACACTGGCCTACAGTTTGCCATAATTAATTATGCTGCCAAAATCTTAAGAGACTGCTCGCAATTGTGACACAAAAATGACTGTACTGATATCCCTATTCATCTTTTGAAATAAAACTGGCCTCTGCGTGGTTCCAAGGGGCTATGGTCCAAATACTGATGAGATTAACAGAGATACATTGCTATTTAGATAACATTCTAACCCCTGACAAGACCAAAAGTGACTCTCTCAAGATGAATATATAAATGTGACATTACAAAGACTGAAAGACTATGGAGTGAAAGTTTGCAAGGACAAATTTGAATTTTTCCAGCACACAGCAGAGTACTCGGACCTAGTGATTGATGCTAATGGTCTTCACAAGATGCTTGGAAAGGTCAAGGCCATAATGGACAACTCTGCTTTTGAAAATATAAGTTACAGCTGTTCTTTTCTTCCTGTAAGGATGACTCATTCCTTATCTAACTACAATACTGAAGTGACTTCAAAAATCTTCCAAATCATAAAAAATCACAGGCTTAGACAGATCAGGGGGACAAAACTTTCCAAAGAGGTAAGGATTTGCAGTACATTTCTGGGAGGAATTAGGACTTCTAGGTTCAATACCTGACCCTGACACTGGGAGAAGCTGGACATGTTAGGTTCCAGTTTTCAACTGTTGCCTTTAGTATTTGCAGACTCAATGACTGACTGAACAACTAGCAGTCAGCTGCTCTACTATACAAGGGTTACACGCAGCAGCACAGCTTAAGGGACCAGTCAAGAGCCAGTTCTACCTCCCAGATTCTCCACTTAGCCCTGATGCAAGGTTATGTAACCTAGAAAGGGTCTTCTACAATTTTTTCTGCCATAAGGATCCACCACCAACTAAGCAGAGCCCAAGTACAGTGTACTCCAACAGCTCTTCTTCACCCCAACATTTCCCTCCCCAGTCTTGACACAATCCCATGCAGTAGGTCCTACAGAGGTTGGAACAGGAACAAGTTACATTGGTGATTTTCCTGGTGGGCATCCTGATGCTGGAGGAATTCCAGAAGGAATTACATCCAGAATGTGCACTTTTTGATAGCATCTTGCAGTAAAACCTTCAGCAGCAGTACATAGCCCTCCTCAGCATGCAAGGCACAGGGTAGCTATAGCTTCCCTCAGAGGTGGTTGCTTTGTTACCATGACTTGGGCCCCTTGTGTGTTTTGCAATGGAATCATGTCTGAATGGGTGTGTTTGTATGCTATGTATGTACATGCAGGTACTGTGTCCAAAATCCAAATCCCAAAGCAGGTGACCTGCCCTACTGCCTATTCCCTGATCTATTGTGTTTTTTCCTGCGACTTTCAGGGAAGTAAACACCTTCTCAGCAGGATTGTTATAGAGTTTAAGTGGCCAGCATGGATCACTTCTAAGCCTGCCCAGAAGGGCAAGACAAGTTGTATGGGGGCAAGTAGGCTCCAGGTGTCACTTGCATGAATGACTTTAGCTGTGCAACTGCTTCTTACCTGCCTGGATTTGGGCCTGTGTGTCTGAATCTTTGTCTTTCTCCCTAAGGGAGTTCAGGAAGATCTATTCCATTCCAATCACTAGGCATTTGTTTCCCAACCCAAGTCTCAAAGCTGTCATGGGTGGGATTTGCTGATGTCCCTGCAGTCCTACCCAGCAGAGGGCACCCTGCTTTCACAAGTCCAGCCTCAGCACCCTCCAGGAATGGAGCAGCTAAAAGGAAAAGTTCCTTCCCCCCACAAAGCATGCACGTACACACATGCGCACGCGCATGCACACACACACCTCTCAAAGCAAACTGTACACTAAGAAAAGGCTTTTTAAACCCCTTAAATATCCAGCCAGACAAGAGGCTTGTGAGCCAAAGAGGGCACATGGGGTCCCAGGGCTACCAGTGAGAGACAGCATCGGCTGGAAGGCTGAGCTTGAACTTTGCAGGGCTGTTCCTTCGCAGAAAGACCCCCCTACACACACCCATGGCTTGCTGGGCAGTTTAGTCCCACCACCACATTGTTCTGCAGCACAGTGGAAAAACCACAGTGCAGGCTTTTCTCTGGGGGGGGGGGAGGGGGACGGAGATAGACACAGGCGGAGTCAGATCTTGATTACTTGAACCTTTAACATCCTTTTCCGTAGTTTAGAACACAGTTCCAGAACCAGTATTTTTTAATTCTTTCCTTCAGACTGTGGAAATCTGTTCCAACAAGAAAAAAAGAGCCCTGCTGCTTATCGGAGGCTCCAAAACAAACCAGGGCAATGTGCGAGTGCATCCCTCCCCATCCATCCCCAACACGGCCGTTCGGGGGATCAGATTTCCCTTCACCCGGGGTCATGGCTGTTGCAATCCCAGGTTTGGAACGCAGTTGATTTTGTCTGAAACAAGACAAAAAAAATACTGTCTCATCTGCCAAGGGGCAACACCTCCTCTTGCTCTGCAACAATTTGCTGTGGTTCAGAAGGGAAGGAACCAGCAGCAGAAAGCCTGGGGCACCCATTTCTCAGCTGGGGAAGAAAGTGTGTGTTTGTCCTTACATTTCTTCTGGCCTCTCGGGTAAATACTTCTTGCATTAAACCACTTCCGAAGCCTCCCCCTACTACCCTTCTAAAAGAAATGAGACCAACAGCATTTCCTCTTTTTTTACCTGTCTTGGTATAATTATGAACAGCTATTCTGGGAGGAATTTTAGTCAACTGTAGCCATAAAACCAGAAGAGGGCGTGCCCCCTGCATCACTGTGGAGCCTATATCTATGGTAGATGGTTAGAGAAAGGAAACTTGTGATGAATGGAATTTTAAAAAAGGAATAGCAAAAAAAACTACCTGTTTAGAAGGCCAAAGATCTTCCTAACAGATTCAGTACCTGTTACAAATGGCCTCCCTCAATTTCCCAGTGTCTCTCTTCCATCGTGTGAGCTGTAATTGGCTCTGCTCCACCCCCTCATTGAGCATTTATGGATAAAAGGACAGTGCAGGCAGAGGGGACTGTGTTTACTTTGTAAGGAAGTAAAAGTTAGCAGTGAAAATGAAAAAAAGTCCTAGCTGTTCATTCTGAAGAGTCATCTCTGTTGTGTTTTTGGCAGTTTTAGCTGAGTCAGACTCCTACAAGGATTTCTTACAGGAGTCAGAAGGGGACCAAAGCACACACTCTGCCACCATTGCACCAGTAAAATAAATATAGGAGAGGAAACTCCAACTGCATTGATATTGTCACAGGTCTTGATGTTTTATGCTTATACAGAATTATGTATCTCTGTTTGCATACATGTGTTTCTATGTATAGCATACTTGTGTGGATGCATGTTTGTGTGTGTAAGTGTGGGCATGTCCCTGGGAAATGGTAGTGTGTTGTAGGAAAGAGTAAAGCATGGAGGTGTCACTGCACACAGCTCAAGTGTTACTGCAAGCTTTTACCTGTGCACGGAGTGGGGGAGAAATGGGTGAGGGGGAACTGCTGTGTGTACCTGTGTTGCTGGGGAGCACTGTGCTCTTGCTTTCCATCTCACACCACCGTACACAGCCAAGAAGGACAAAGAAACTGGCAAGGCAATTGCTTTTACTTTGGCTTGTGGTTAAGGGAAGATGAGCCATTTTCCTGGCAGGAAGGAATGGTGGGCAAGCTGGCTTTTCCTTTTCTTGCCCTCATCTTTTAGGTGCTGGGGAACACTTCAGGTGAACGCGAAGGGGTACCTCAGGGTTTCGCAGTTGGAAGCCCCTTCTGTACCACACAGTGATACTGCTCCACAGAATCACAAACAGGGTACTGACAGATATGCAAGTCCCTGATGTAACCCATGATGCTTCACAAAAAGTGCCATGAGTAACAGTGGACCCCACCACCACCACCACCACCCAACAGACATTCACTGTTTGGTCAGGGGATAGGGGGAAGGAAAATCGAGCTCCATTTCTGAACCCGATCCATGGAAGAGAGGCTGCATGTTTGCAGCCTCTGCCCCCTAGCCCCAACCCCTCCTCCCAGCTCCAGTTCTGTCTTCAGGATGGGAGGGGGGAGGAAGGGGACGGTTCTCTCTCTGGGGTTTACCCAGCCTGCACTGGATGGAGAGTGGGGCAGGTGGATCAGAGTCCCCCTCAAGGTGGGGAGTTCCAATCCACCCACCCCAGCCTCCAGCACAGGCCAGGCAAACCCCTGATGGAGCTCCCTCTGCTCCCTTCCTTTCCTCCCATCCTGAAAACAGCAGTGGGGTGGGGATAGGCTGTATCAGCCCAGCCCTGCAGGGACAAACAGAAGTTAATGAAGGCACTCTTCTTTGGAACACCTTCATCTGAACCCTCATTTAATGACAGTCAATTTGTCTCATGATCAGGCACTTCTAAAGTTCTTCTGCAGTTATGTACTTCTCTCAGGGCACAGCTGTACAGTGCTTTCAAGGGGCTGATCATACAACAAACATAACTTCTGTCTGCACTCTCCATCTCAAAATCTCCCCACCCAGACACCAACTCCTTGAGCTGCTCCTACCTGCCAGCCTGCTGCTAGGTAAGCCCTCACTTCACCAAGCAGAGAAAAAGGAGCTTTGAAACAACAGTCCCCACAAATCAAGGAGAGGAGAGTTAGGGGTGCTCCCTGCTTCTAGCTGATAGGGAGCTCTGCCCTTGCACTCCTACTACATTAACCCAGCCCAAACACCAGCCAAGCCATCAAAGTAAAATAAGTTTTGCCTCCTCTGACTCAAGAGCTTCTGGAAAAAAGGCAAATCCATGTCTGGGTTTCTTGTTGTTATTGCTCAGAAGTGAATCAAGTCTGCAGAGGGGAATTTCATTCTAATCCCAACACAAAGAGACAACTTAAAAAAGGTACATGGAAAGTCGGTAGAGTCACCAGCACTAGTTATTTTTACAGTTTTCCAAGACAGAATGTGTCCAACCCCTGCCCATGTCTCCTCAGCCCCTCCCCTGTGCTCACCATAACCACTACCTATTAGTTGTCACTGTTATTATTACTGTTTTAATATTTTTACCATCACACCCACATTGTGCTAGGCACTGCCTACACACAGGAAGGCATGATTCCTGCCCTAAAAATCTCAAAACCTGAAATGAGCAGCGAATAAAGGGTGTGTGTATGTGCCAGAGACATATACAATTAAGGGGGCAGAGCCTTGGACCTAAGCATACGCCCTCTGGCCTGGATATAAAGCTACCCAAAAGGGCCTGATTAGAATGTGTATGTGATGCTGAGCTGACATAAGCATCTCATCTATGTGCCTCCAGTGTTAAGATGCAAAGGGGCAGAGCCAGAGCCCCAGTGACCCTTGGCTATTCTAAGATGGGGTAACCTAAAACTGTCCTAGAGCCAGACTAGCTCCCATCTGCCCTTGAGGTTAAGAGCACCCAAAGAAGCCTTTAAGCCATCTTTGCAACCCTTCCCTCCCCCTCCCCCCTACTTGGGTCCTAAGCTGAATGGCTGGACCAACCATCTCAGTCAACAGCTAGAAGAAAGTGGATCATTTTTGTTACAGAAACATCAACTATCCAGAACCGCTCCTCTGCTTAGCCACATGGGAGGTTGGTTATTCCAGTGTAAAACTGAGTTATGAAGATGCACCTGAAGGAGAAACTAGTGGCCTTAAAGAGCGCTATAAAAGGAGAGAGCATAGAAGGAAGCACAAAGATGGTTGTGGGAGAAGAAACTAACTAGATAGTCAAAGCTGCCTTAGCTGGCAGAACGGATGGAGTGAGGGAGCACTTCATATATGAACAACTGTATATGAGCAGTGAGGAGCAGATCTGTGAATGCCCTTTACATGAAGATTAAATTTACCATGATGGAGACTGTGTGGTTGGGGTGACAAGGTACACAGTGGAGGCATTTAGAGATGGGAGCAGTACTCCAGGGATGTAAAGTATGCGCTGAGCAGGCTGAGGCAGTGGCGGTCAAGTTGGCAGATACTGACTGGGGTAATGAAGAAGACTTTACAATCAGACTGGAATCTGTTCAGATCCCACCATAACATACCCAGTGCCCCATTCTAACTTCATGAAACCCAAGCACCAATGTTCCAGAGAGAAGAGATCCCCCAGCCACCTCTATGCAATGGGGAAAATCTAGTCTTAGAGAAAGGCAGGGCATTGGGAGCCTGAAATGTCTGCACCCAATACATGGGTGTTTTGTGAGGGCCTGGGTAAGTCACTACCCTTCTCTGCCCTTCAGCTCCCCTTCAGTAAATTATGCAAATGGCAGTGACTTTGCTCTCAATTGTTATGAATGTTACATAGTGTTGTATGGTCCTTTGAGATCCTCAGAGAGAAGCAGGTAGAAAAGAGGAAATGGGATTCCTCATCAGACCCCTGCTTTCATGCAAAAAAAAGCTCCATTGAACTGTAATAGAGCATGAAAGCAGGGGCCTGATAAGGAATCCCATTCCAGTTCCATCCCTAGCATATTCCAGCAGGCCTCTGATCTTTCCTAACCCCAGTCCCGGGGCCTTCAGAAAGCAAGACAAGTGGTTCAGTTTGCTTTGACAGGACTGGACTCTGTCTGAAAATACTAGGAAGCCTCCTGAGTCAGCAGCTCACTTGCTCCTACTCTCAGAATAGCTGAGATTCCCTGACACAGTAATTTGACTCCACTTCTGGCTCAGGGCAGCCGCTAGCTGAAAGGCAAAATACAATCCCCTCCTGGCCCATTAAGAGGCCTATTCTAGGATCAGGAGAAACCAGTCTGACTGATGAACTCCCTTGGCTCAGGGGCTCTGGGCTGGGGCTGTTGGGAGAGTTATTCTTTCCTTATTCAGCAGACGGAACGAAGTTAATGGAAAGCATATGGGGGGAGGGAGTACTCTAGATAGGACTGGAATACAGCCAGACTGAATCCAACCCCCAAGAAACCTACCCTCCAGCCACGCAACACAGAAACAGGAAAGGAAAAGATGAGAAAACCACCTGCAGTATAGGGCAGCTGGGAAACACCACTTTATCCCTTCTTTTCTTGGCTATCTGTCCCTACATGCAAGACAAGGGAACCAGTGTTACCACTTCCTCATAATGTCACAAAGTTTGTATTGTAAACTCTTCCATGCAGAAACATGCCTTCGTGAGGGGCCTGATCTTGGAAGCCTGACTACAGACTTCAATGGAAGCAGAAGCAGGTTCTGTGTCTGTAAAGTTCTGTGTTACTTGTGGTGCTGTAGAAGTGATTAACTATGACACTCATACAAGTCAGAGATGGAAAAGCCCAATTAACTCCTCCAGTCTATCTACCAGGGCCAAGGTAGGATTTTTCCACATTGCACACTTCCTAAATTTCTACCCAGCCAAATTTTAAATGTCCTAAGCAGTGAGGTTCCTGCTTTTTATCTTTTGTTCTCATTTAAAGAGGAGCCCCTGGCATGATTAGCATATTCCTTATTATACTATTGCTGTGATCTGTAGAGATGGGGTGGACAAAGTATATCCCAGGTGGCCCACCACTGCCCTTACCTTCAAAAGGAGTGGCTTGTGAGGATGATAGGTTTCAGCTTCCAATATGTCAGCTTCAGTTGAGAACTGAGAGGCTTTGTACTAAAGATGAGGGCAGCTAGAATCTGCTTCAATTAGAGAAATTAGGTAGGGCCTTCTGGCTCCTGCTGATTTGCTAATAGAGCAATGGGAGGTTTGTGTGTGTGTACAGGAGGGCATTATGGACTGGAGCCAGGTAAAATCTTAGGCTCACTCAGCAGTGGAGAAGGTTCAGGATGGGACTGCAGGTTTTCCTTCCCACCTTCATAACCAAAAACCTCAGAAGCCAGAACTAAAACATTCTTCTGGAGGGAACTCCAGCTGTAGAGTTTTCTGTCACAGGTGGTCAGGCCTTGCTTGTGTCTCCCTGCATTCAGAAAACAATACAAGATGCTTCTTTATGTACGTGCCCCCTCTATTCAGTTGTTTACGAAAGGGTCTGTAGGTATCGCCCCCTCCCTCACCTACAGTCCTGTGATCATTCTGTAAAACAACTTATCACAAAAACTAAAGCTCTGATTCTCTGTTAAGATATAGTGTAGAGTGATGGCTGCCTAAGGCGACTCGTGACGTCTTTATCCTTGGCTTTCTGACTCCACTGCAATTCATGACCATGGGCTCTAGTTTACACTGCTGGTGTGGGCTCTGCATCCACCAAGGGAGGATCCAGTGTTGAAGAGCTTTTGGCTCCACCCTGCAACATTTCTTCTTCTTCCCCTCATGCTGGCAGGGGAAGGAGGGGACAAGGATGGATTGCTGTACAAAAGAGGGAGCTATGCCACCTGCACCAGATTAACACTGACAGAGCTAGAAGGAAATTTCCTGTGGGAATCTCCTGCTGATCTAAGTTCACTTTTGTGCTGCATAAGCTACACAAAGTGAATTTAGCAGAGACCAGAGAAACGAGACTGAAGTGCCTTAGGGGGGACAGAGGATATGGTACAAATGGAACTGCAATAATGTCGCTTCTAATTCTCATAATCTGTCACCTAGCTACTGCAGCGATTGGCACACTAGAAATCCACAGAGAGATTAGATGTGATTTGATCGAACAAGTGGCAGCCCAAACACCAGGATACTCACATGTTCTATTCAGACAAGCATCTGAAATGTAGTGACTGCATCTCCAAATCTCTTGTCTAGAAATGGGGCATCTCCAGAGGCTGGGTTTTTTCCTGGTATTTCTCATTCCCTGCAGTTCCCTGTGGGCCAGAAATACCATGAGAAAAAGCCTCATTCACAGCATTTTAATAATTCCACATCCAGTCTCAGCAGGAGATGAGAAGCCTAGAGACTATGGCTAGGAGGGTGGGAGGAGAAGACAGCAGAGCTTAGTCAGAGATTAATAGAAATTCCTTGGTGAAGGACAGAACAGATTTGGAACCTTTCATATTTGGGTCACTAATTCAGATCTATCCTATTGCAGTAGTAGCTGCAAGTTGGTAGATTGTTATTGGCTTACTTGAAATTAATTATGAGGTCTGCGGCCGGTTCCCACTGGAGAAATGTCCACAGTATTCTAGGTAGCAGATCTGCCTGAATGAAAACGACACCAAGCTGGCACATAAGGAAAGGTTGACAATGTTCACCACAACTGAGTTAACTGTAAAAAGAGAGGGCTTGGGATGGGAAACCAACAGATTTTCTTCCCCACTCCCCAAAAGGAGGAGGATTTATCAATGATTTTCAAATTTTTAACGGATGTTCTAATTTTCTTCACGAAAACCCTTCATAGTTTTCTAGTACCTAAGGTCAGGAGGGACCTGAACATATCATCTAGCCTGACCCCCTGCCACAGGCAGGAATGAATGCTGGTTTCACAAGACCCCAGACAGGTGATCATCCAACCTCCTCTTAAATTTGCCCAAGGTAGGGGCAAGGACCACTTCCCTGGGAAGCTGGTTCCAGATTTTGGCCACCTTAACTGTAAAATATTGCCTTGTGATCTCTAACCTAAACCTGTTCTCCATCAGCTTATTACCACTGTTCCTCATCACCCCAGGTGGTGCTGGGGAGAAAAGGGCTCTACCTATTTGCTGTTGATCTCCCCTGAGGAGTTTGTAGGCAGCCACCAGGTCCCCCCTCAGCCTCCTCTTGCTGAGGCTGAACAGGTTCAGGTCCCTCAGTGTCTCCTCATAGGGCCTGTCCTGCTGCCCTCTCACCAAACGGGTGGCCCTCCTGAACCCTCTCCAGGCTGGCCACATCCCTTTTGAAGTACTGGATGCAGTACTCCAACTGCAGCCTGACCAAAGTCGCATAGAGAGGGAGTATCACCTCTTTGGACCAGCTTGAGATGCATCTTTGGACGCATGACACGGTATGGCTGGCCTTGCTGGCTGTGGTTTGGCATTGGTGGCTCATGTTCATCTTGGAGTCAATAATGACTCCAAGATCCCTTTCTGCCTCTGTGCTTTCAAGAGGGGAACTCCCCAGCCTGTATGTAATGCTGTGGATTCCTTCTCCCAAGGTGCAGCACCCTGCATTTGTCTACATTGAACCCCATCCTATTCTCATCTGCCCACTTCTGTAGTCTGTCTAAATCTAGTTGCTATCTGTCTCTTCCTCCAAGTGTGTCCACCTCACCCCACATCTTAGTGTCATCAGCAAACTTAGACAGTGTGCTTTCCACCCCCTTGTCCAAGTCACTGATAAAGATGTTAAACAGTGCAGGCCCGAGGACCAAGCCCTGGGGTACCCCACTGCTCACATCTCACCAGCTTGAGTACAACCCATCCACCACTACTCTCTGGGTACACCCCATCAGCCAATTTTTTACCCATCCAACTGTGTAGGCATAAGTGCCACAGTTGCTTAATTTATTGATGAGGATGGAGCGAGAGACAGTGTCAAAGGCCTTCTTAAAACTGATGCTCAGTAAGTCTCTGTAGCACACAGTAAAAATAGTTCACACAGGCTGTAGAACCACGTCTGAATTTGTACAATGCATGCTTATGGTCAGAACTGTCAGGCTTTGAAGAATTTATGTACCTTTCCAACCATCCCAAAAAGGCAGTAAATCTAGATTATGTATTGAAATTGCTCAGGGACGCTGGGTATTTCTACCTCAGAAGACCAAACTATTTTACTGCCCTATTCCATTTTTCACATTCTTTTACTTAGAGCTAATCTTTTTCATTTGTGGCTGTTTGTATTTTACAATCCAGGTTGCTCATTTCTAATCAAAATGGGAATCTGAGCAGTTCAATGCACCTGGTGGCATTGGTCTCCTGAACCATTACTGCCTTGCTCCAGGCAGGGACAGTGACAGCATCTGGGTTCTCCCTCCCTGCATTTGCTCCCGACTGGTAGGGAACACCTGGGAGAACTGGTCAGACAGGAGTAACCAGCCAGCTGCTGCTGCTGTTCCTGGCTGGAGTGGCCCTGGAGCACCTCCCCCCATGCCAGATCAGCCAAGGACATCAGCAACAGTGAGCAGGAAAGGGGGCAGAAAAGGGATGTGCTGCTGAGTATGGAGGAGAAGGGGTTGTGTGCCAAGAGTGGGAGGGAGTTTGTGGGGGGCAGGGTTTTTACCTGAATGGCTCCCATTTCTGCCAGCTCCAATGGAAGGAAACCTGGGACCGAGGGTTGGGATCATAGAGTCCTGGCTTCATTCTACATCATCCCCTTGCCCTGCATGTATGGAGGTTGGGGGGTGAGGAGCAGTGCCTAAAGGACTGATCAGGCACCAGGCATGGCATGCTGTGCCCCAGCATAATACTGAACATGTTCAGGGACCGGCTCCAAATAGTACATGATTTTCCTGGTGTGCTCTTGAAATGTCCCAGGCAGTTCAAGCTGGTTAGAAGTGTCCTGTGAATCTGGACTTTTGGGGCACCTATACACGAGCAATGAGGCTACTCCAATGTGCTGTACTTATAGTGTATCAGAGCAGACTCAATTAATTGAGCCTGGAGGTTGGTAATTACCACACTCCAGCAGACTGCAGCATCTCATGTATCAGTGTCACCAGACTTAAAAATGGCAGCAGGGTAATTTTAACTAAAGGTCATTTGAAGGGCTTTAATTAAAGCACCCCCATTGCCATTTTTAAGCACAGGGACACTAAAACACACAACACTCTGGGTGCTTTAATTAGAGTGGCTCTTGGAGCTGCTCCAATTAAAGCGTCCCTGCTGCTGCACGCCCCCCCGAACACATGTATAAACTCCCTTAAGGGCTTAAAGCATATTTAGAACATTCTCAGTGTTACATCTACCCACCCTTAGCAATACTCTCTGTTGTCTTCCCCAAGAGTAGGGGGAAGGAGCACATTCCTTTAGATTTGGAACTCATTAGAAATGGCCAAAATTCTTTTGGATTTATTTTGAAATCATATTAAAATATAAAGGACATGGAGTTTCAATGCATCACATTAAATCAAACCCAAATACACTCAGAAAGGGGTGGGGGGAGAGAGAGAGAGAGAGAGAGAGAGTTTTCAATTAATTTGGGCCAATTGCAAACAGGTAACAAACCTGAAATCAGGCAAATTTTGTGTGGTTTCAGGTTTTGTTATAAGACTGTCACAGTGCTTTAGTCCTCATTCTCCTAGGCTCATTACATGTTGAATAGAACTTCCCCAAAAGCGAGATGTTAACCCTGGCCTCCTTTCTGAGCAGAATGTACCAGCCAAGTAAGGCCATCCTTACTGTGTTGCAAAAGTAATGTAATCTAATGATCATAAGCATATACATCCTCCACAGAGAAAGGGAAAGCACAATAGGAGCTAAAAGCACTTTCCTTCTGGGAAAGATACAAACTGGCTCTTTGAGCTTGTCTCTCAGATTCAAAGGGCCAGTTACTATAACAGAGCATTCAGGGAAAGGCTTCTCTCTTTTCCTTATGCTAATTCTCCACCCCTCTCCTCTATTAATGAAGCCAGTTTCAATTACCCATTGAGATATCTTCACAAACGCCTATGAGATCTTCTATGCCACTTCTTGGCATAAAAGCTTCTCCCTTTGCAAGGCTAATGAGCCACTGCCACTAACCTGTCCTAAAGATCCACTTCTGCCAAGATGCCTCCCTGATGAGATATAAATTACCAACCAATAATGAATAGGCAGGGAATTCCCATATGTTGGGTATATATTTGTAGCCAATGTGAGGCCTAGCACTCAATTAAATGCCATATCTCTGTCTCTTTTTTGCCTATAATATGACAATGTTTGACGACTATGTTCAACCAATTCCAAAATCCGTTGGAAAGTTCTAGGTATCAGTGAGAGGAACCATATCAGTCATGGAAAAAATGTAAAGTTGCAACACTAGACAATTCTGTTGTCTTACCCGTTTGTTGCTACAGGGAAGGAAACATTATGACATCACAGGAGTCTCCACCACTCACCCTCCTTCTACTTTAATTGAATGTTTCAATAGCATTGGGAGAAATTAGTCAGGAAATGAGATAGCAAGTCAGGACTAACATGCTTTGATATAGTTGAAGTGGCACAGAGGTTCAGGGGAAGAGGAGCCAATACTGGATGAACCATAGGCACCAACTTTTATTTTTGCCAGGGGGGAGCCTAAAATGATCGACATGTGAACTGTTTTACGCATTTCAGGTGACAGTCCTCTTCCCAATATAGGTCAGGGCCCTCAGGCCCCCATGTACTTGGCACCCAGGAGAGGAGTAAGGCTGCTAAGTACAGTGCCTCTCCCTACTATACCTGACTCAAACAGATCATGGTACCTTTGCCTACTCAAGAATTGCTTAGTTCATGTAAATAAGGGGGTAGATGTTTACTGGAGGCAGCATTTTAGGGTTAAAGGTTAAGGTTAAGTATACTGGAGGAAGGAAGATGTGAGGACCGGCTCTTATCTCTGATATTATTGCTCAAGTTCTTCTGCAAGCAGGAACCAGATGGGCACTATGGGCATGTCCCCACAAGCAGGAATGTGCATTCCCTGGGGACAACTAGCAGCAGTACATATTTATGCCACTGCTAGTTGTCCCTGGGGAACACCCCTTCATGGGCACTCTGAGCCATGGCAAGTTACCTCGGATGGGGCAGGGTAGGCTGAGGCCAGCACTAGGGCTGGCCCCAGTAGCCTTACACGGGGTCCTCGGGGCCTCCTGGGGTTCTGGCAGTGGTGTTCAAGGTGCACGGAGCCTGGCCAGAAGCTGGAGCATGGCTCTGGCTGGCCAAGCTCCAATTTCAGATGGCACACAGTGCTGCATCAGACTGCTTTTTTCTGGCACAGGTTTTTTTTGACACTGGGATGCTGCAAATTAGCAAGGCAGTGAACACCTGCATGTGTGGCATGTGTGGTTTGTGGTGCCACAGACAAATCTGTGGTGCTGCAAACCACACATATGCACTCATCTGGATGCGACCGACTTGGTCTAATAAAAGATATCAGATTCACCCAAAGAACCTTGTCTGCCTAGCTCTTCTAACAGCACATAATAAGGGTATGACACCCAAGAAGTGCTGGGAGAGGATGAAGTTTTATTTCCTGGCTCATTAGATTTTGTAGATTTCATAGACATTAGGGCTGGAAGGGACCTCGGAAGATCATCAAGTCCAGCCCCCCACCCAAGGGGCAGGAAGTCAGCTGGGGTCATAGGATCCCAGCAAGATAAGCATCCAATTTGCCCTTGAAGGTGTTCAATGTAGGTGCTTGAACCACCTCCTATGGCAGGCTGTTCCAGACCTTGGGGGCTCGGACAGTAAAGAATTTCTTCCTTACATCCAGCCTGAAATGGTCTTGTAGTAGTTTATAACCGTTCGACCTCATCATCCCTTGGGGTGATCCAATGAACAAACGTTCCCCCAGATCCTGGTGGTCACGCCTGATAAACTTATAAGTGGCCATCAGATCACCCCTGAGCCTGCGCTTTTCCAGGCTAAAGAGCCCCATGGCTCTCAGCCTGTTATTGTAAGATCTGTTTTCCTGACTTCTGCTCATGCGCATGGCTCTTCTCTGGACTCTCTCAAGCTTCTCCACATCCTTTTTGAATTGTGGAGCCCAAAACTGGATGCAGTACTCCAGCTGCAGCCTCAC
>NW_017728947.1:76973344-77069256 GCF_001723895.1 Crocodylus porosus
TAAGGATGCTGCAGGTTTTTCCTCCCAAGGTGGAGAACCTTGCATTTTTCAGTGTTAAACACCATCAGGTTCTTGTCCACCCATTTGCTGAGCCTATCCAGGTCAACCTGGATCACCCTCTTGTTTTCTGGTGTGGATGCTTTGCCCCAAAGTTTGGTGTCATTGGCGAACTCGGCCAGTCCACTCCTGACTCCAGTGTCCACATCGTTAATGAAGATGTTGAACAATATGGGTCCAAGGACAGAGCCTTGGGGGAGCCCACTGGTCACAGGACACTATGATGATTGACTTCCATCAATTCCTACCCTCTGGGTCTGACCACGGAGCCAATTTCCCAATTAGATGGCATGGAATTACAATAAGATATTTTGGACATGGTGGAAAATGCTGCACACGGGAAGCTGCACAATTAGCAGGTGATTTAGCAAAGAGTAAAGGTAAAAAATGCATGAAGAGTTCATTTCAAATAGGCCCAAGCTGTTTCATATGAAGTGCAGTAGGACCCACAGTAATCCAGGAGGCAGTATCAAGTGGAGATGCACTGAACAACCGTTGACAGAAACAAGCAGGGTTTCTGCAGGACCTATAAAAAGTGTAGTTGTGAGCTCCCCCTGCTGACCCTACAGCAGCAGTTCACTAGCAGGTTACCAAACAGCCATTTTGTTTCAAGCTGGACTGATACAATAACTAAGTAGCTGTCTGCCAAATAAGAAGGAACAAAACAGTGCTGAGTGAAAGATTGAAATTTCCAATTGTCTAAAGGGAAATCAACAAACAATGGAAAGTAACATAAAAACATAAACATGAAAGACTGTTATTTAAAACCAGTTGACAGTCATTTCCAATAGAATCTGGCAGGCTCTAGCCAGCATTTAATTCAAAAATTCCTCAGGAATGAAGGTCTTTTGCAGTTTAACTTGGCTGCAGCTGGCATTTGGTTTTTCCCACATCCCGCTTGCTGAAGTTTGAGGTTGGTGGCAGGGAGCCTGATTCCTCTGTCTCTTCCTGTGACTGATGCATCCAGCCAGCATCTTCTCTTTTAAAGTTGCCTTCTAAAATGGTTGATTGTGAGAGAAGCTGAAGTGGGAAGCATATCAGACAGTAAAATCTCCCCTGCTATCTAAAACACAAGTGAGGATACAGACTGAAGGGAGATGTCAAGAAGGAGCTGAGAAGAAAAACAAACAGAGGATTGGGGTGTTTTAAGAAACCAGGATGGGCAATGCTCAGTTCTGTATCGATAACAGCTTCACTGTCCAGTAGCTCATTACCCAGGACGGCTAAATATTGGGGGCTTTGCCTCACTAGGGAGGAGGAATAGCTAGAAGAATGACATAAGACATTTGCTTCTAGATTAAAACAGGGGGGCTTCTAGAGTTAAAGATGTGACACGTTTAGAAGAGTTTTTTAAAGCCCTTAGTAAAATGCCTCAGATATTTCTCTCTCTAATGTCTGTAGAGCTGAACTGATGATATTAGGAGAATCTGGGTTTAAAAAAATTAGGCCCCGTGAAAACGTTCTGTAATGCACATGGCATATACAGAATATACAGTAGGCTGACAGTGTTTAAAGATTTTAGAAGCCAAGTCCTAGACTCATACTAATAAATAAACCTTGTACATCTCACCCATCCTAAGGTATATTATTTGCTCTTTTTCTATTTTTCAACGCATTCAGTCTTAAGCTTGCCAGAGCTCTGGTATTGTGTCTGGCTGGCTCCTGCAGGAGGAGGTGGGGGGCTGATACTGCAACTCCAGATGTGCTATTTCTATTCTTCTAACTGTTCATCAGAAAAACAAAAAGGCTTGTGTTGCTATGGAGACAGTATCTCTGGCACTGAGGTACCCAGTGGGCGGCAGCAGTTTCTGAGCTGTGGAAACAGCCTGAGGCCTGGTGCTTGTATGTTCTGGATGCTGCTGAACAGTTTCTAGAGAAAGCAGACTGAACCTGTCTGGTGAGCATTGCTTTTCCAAGATGCTCAAGGAAGAAGGTAGGGGATACAGGGCTCATGTGATTTTATTCCTGAGAGGATACTTCAAGGTAAGACTAATTGATAGACACCTGAAGAAACAATGAAATGCTCAGAGATTTAGTGCACAAAAAGCCCTATACCAAACACAGCTTTGGAGTCTGTGTTCAAGAACAAAATCCAAGATGGCAGACTCAGCTTCTCTAAGATGGCAGCACAGTTACAGGATTAAAATATATGCACTGAGAGGTAGAACAAGGATAAGGGAATTAGGGAAGGGAAAAGGTAAGGAAAACTTCAGTGAGAACTGTCTGGGGAAAGTGATGTAAGCTGTATCAGCTGAGTCACATAAAACTAGGTTTGGCAAGTATACAAGTCAATGTGCTTTGCCTAGGGAACAATTCTGCACTTGTCCATAGGAGTCACAGTACATATGATCTATTAGGGGTCTCTAGATTTTAGGATTGCACAAGAATACATTTTGCATTCCTTCTGTAAGTGAAAAGAAACAGGACCTGTCAAACATAAGTTATAAATAGGACCTCTGTTATGCAGAAGGAATACTTAGCTGACCATAATGTATAAATATGTGACCAGAGTATGACCAGATTGGAGGAGAATATTGGTCCATTAAATTGTCTCTCTGAGAAGTCTCCTAAATGATGCTCCAGTGGATGCTGCAAAAAATAGTGATCTACCTATCTTTTCTTGCTGCACATCAGAAAAATATTCCTCCCTGAAACCTGGAGTTGTGAGTGACTCTAAGCTAGCAAACATCTACCTGCATTACCTCCTATAATGTATTCAAAACAGTGGCATCCAAGCACCAATATCTGGCTGCCATTACCTCCCCAGGCAGAACTGCCAATGTTACTACAGATCAGAACATTATCCAGACCTTTTTTAAAATCCGGATCTAATCGAAAACTAATCTTGGTGCAAGAGGGGTGCATATTAGCAAAATTATGGGAATCAGCAGAATTTGCCTCTTTGACTCAGCCATAGGACAGAAATTCACAAAATAAACAGAGCAGACCCCATCTGCCAAGACTAGGCTCTGGATTTTCTAGAGGAAGCAAGGTTTTGGGTTAGCACCTGGCACTCTTAGTAATGTGCTGCCCAAACCATGTTCTGCTCCTGGGAACATGGGGATAGCTCTGGAGTGTTACCCAGTCCCTTCTATGTTTCTCTGCCCCAAAGCAATTTTGCTTCATTGCTGATGAAGAAACTGAGAAAGGCTGTTGACAGGAAGAAGCCCTATTAGCAGAGACACCCTCCTGGAGGTGGTTAGGAAGAGACATTAGGCTGCTGTCTAAACTATGCACCAGTCCAGCTGGCCACAGCTTATTTCTCTTGACATCTGCTTTCTGAGGTATTGCCATCCATATTAGATTCCGTCAAAAGCCATTTTGCCACCAAGCTGTGCAGCTTACTGGAACACTCCTTGCTGCAGAGCTCGCCATAGCCCATGTCCTGCAGAGGCAACATGTGTCCCCACAGCCAAGGCCTATGGGCAACACCTGTTTTTATTGCAGAGCATTACAGCTCTCTCCCCTTGTAGAGAGAAGTAAGAGAGATTCCTTATTAACTGCTTGAAATGGGACAACTTAGAAACTGCCTAAAACAGTATAAGAGAACTGGAAAGTAGATGATTCCTAGGCCTTCTGCTCAGCCACCCTGCTTCAGCTGAAGATCTCATCAAAGGTCACAAACTCAGCAAAGCTGATACTGACAACAGCTGGACTGGAGATGCCAGGGAAAACCCAAGCACTGCAGGATGCAATGCCATTGATGGCTTAATAAGAGATGAGCACTGAGACTCACTGTAAGTGGGTCCTGAACCCAATACACCAGTACTGTGGTAGCCCCATGGTAGACAAATGCTGTGTTGCTAGACCTGCCATCTGTTGCATAAGAACTACAGACCTTCTTCTGATTCTTAAAGCTTCCCCACCACTTTCCAAAAGCTGAGTCAGATGTGCCATGCAAATTCCAACTCAGCCATTTCCATTCTGCTTCCCCAAATTCTCTTTGTTGTTTTAGACAGATACAGTATTCTTTTTCTAAACTAGAGCACAGTGCTGCCACACACCATTAAACAGTTTCCCTGTTCCATGCCAGAAATAGCTGTGTCTAGTGGGCGCAGGGTAAAGGGATCCCTGTATAAATAGTTTCTAAATTGCTTTGGGATCTTTGAGATGAAAACGTCATCTAAACATATGGTTTGAGTTTGTTCTCTGGTGATGAGAGGGAGTAATAGGGAGTAACGTACCATGTGGTCAGTGTGGCTGCTTTGTAAGGAGTTGGTAGGTGAAGGAGTTTCTGTCTCACCACAATATCCTCTGAAGAGCTTCACTTCCCTCTGCTCCGTAAATGTAGATGTAGTGAAAGGTGCTACAGTATTCTGGCGCAATAAGGAAACAAGATGTTTCATTATCACTGTTATGTTTGTTTTACACTGTAATGTAGAACAGACATCCTTTTAAAACAGGAAAACAATCTCACCTGGCCTAGCCTGGGAACCCTCAGTCTCCCAAGTCTCTCTTCCTCCTGAGTCAGCTGGAGGGATAATAAGGGAAGCCAGCTGGGTTTGGAGTCTCGAGTGCTGGTAAGCCACAGGGAGAGGAACAACAGTTGGCACTTGTGCTTTGGGAGACTGCTAGGCACAGGGAGCCAATGAGAGTTGTACTGACCTACCCAGGGCTGGATTTAGCTCAGAGGCAGTATATGAGTTTAGACCAAGGTCTTTCTCAGGGTGCAGACACATTGTAGTCCTCCTCTTATCCCATGGATCCCAGTGCAGACAGAAGGAGTTAAGACTGAGCAAAACACAGCTTCACTAACTGCTTTGTCAAAATAAAGAGACTAATGACATGGGGGAAGCGAGGGGAGGTGAAAGGCGGGAGGGAGATAGGAAAAAGGAGAGGGAAGGAGGGGATCCTCTCCAGCCCTGCTTACAAGGTGCTGGATAATTCATGGCCCTTGTTTACACCGCCTCAGACCACATCACAGACATTCCAGGCTAATGGGTTCCATCTGCGGGAGCCACATGCTCCACACCCCTCCTCTGTGCCTGCATGCCTGCCAGCAGACCAGCGTCTCCCTCCAGGCCTTTTCACCAACCCACCACCGGCCCTGTGCTGTTCCCACAGCAAGGGCTTGATATAAGCCTGCTCACAGTTTCCCCAAGACTCACCTTCTGTGCCTCACAGTCTCAAGGGGCATCTCAACTAAATGTCCGTGCACCCTGCTCCCCACAAGCAAATATAGGGACCAGATTTCTGGATTAACCCACCCACAAAGTATGTTCATTTGGATGGTGTTTGCATGTGGAAGCCAAGAGCTGGAATTGAGTGAAGTGCTGCAGGGCAGGGCTGCGTGTCTCAGAGAGGATTGAGGGGTTCCAGGACAGGAATAGCAGGGGCTACAAATGAGGAACACTAACTGAAATGTGAGGGCGCCAGAACAGAAATAGCTGGGGGCCACAGCACAGGGTCAAGGTGTACTGGTTGGGTTCGCTATGGGCCTCAGGAGAGGAACAGCACAGATGCAATGGTAGAACGGAGGTAGAGGGAGGGGGGAGTGGTAAGACTGGAACAGCAAGGTAAGGCTATAGACCAAAACTGAAATGAACCTTTGTAAACTGTAACAGGTAACTGAACCCAAATATAAAAGCCATCCTCCTACAAAGAGATGGCTGAGAATAGCTAGTGACGTGCTGAGGCCCAGGGTAAGGGGGCTGGAGGCCTTTGGAAAGTGAACATTCCCAGCTCCCCCCCTAGAAAGGCCACTTTCCAGATTGCACAAACCCTATCATCTTCCTTTGCCTATCTGTATCTGGCTCACAACCCAGCAATCCCTTAACGGTGACTGCAAGCTACATTATAGAAGGAACCTCCAAAGAGGACTATGGTTCTGGTATCTCACAGGCAAGAGTTTCTTGGAATGCAGATTTCCAGGTGAGGTACATGAAGGGAGATACTGCTTTGCATACACACTTTCCAAGGGCACGGTGGTTATGTGAGAAGCTCTCAAAATAGCTCCAGCAGTTATGCCCCAAACAATGGGATTGAAAGGACACAGTATTACAGGAGACACTTCAGGTACTTTGACTTCTGTAGCCATTTATGGACAGGCCCCAAACAGTTATATGGATTTCTAGGCTAGTCTAGCCCCACAGACCTAATGCAGTAGCCAGCGTTGTCTCAGAAGGCAGCCCCAGTTTCCCCCAGTGCTTCCAATCCAACCAAGAATTTGGGCATAAAGCCTGTACCTATATATGCTCTATCCAACCAAGTTCATCTTCCCGTGGCTGAATAGTTGAGTTCACCTGCTGTGTGCGTACATGTGTGACGGTGGAGAGTGAGTCTCTGTGCACACACCTCTGCCGGCTGAACTTTTGTTCTCCTGTTGGCCACCCTGGGGATTCTGCAACCCTCAGGTCAGTGTGGACCTGCAGTCAGATCCAGCCAGGAGGATTTTCTGCCTGCAGTTCAGAGCAAGTATGTCACCAGAAAGAATGTGCCTGGTCTGGCAGAAATCCTAGTGGTTACAGTGTTCTCCCAACAGGAACCCAAAAGGTGCTTGGTGTTTGCTACTGTTGAATAGTATATCCTACTCCATAGCCACCCTAAGCATTTTAGGCCTCTTCCTTTCTCACCAACCAGGAAAGCTGGTGCATTTGGAGGGAGCTGAATGAATTGGGAAGATATTTACATTTGTTATGCTGGAGCTGGGCAAAACCACCTCAGAGCTGGCGGGGGGAGAGACAGATGTTCTTCATTCAGAATAAATGTTAGATATAAAATAAGTTCCTTTATAGAAAAGGTACCTGCAACAACAGGAACCACCACCAAAAACATAAGCTATGTGCAAGGCCATGAAGAAATATGAACTGGGTGAGTAGGGGGACTTGATTAGGACCAGACTGCAAGCACATGAAACTGGGTGGTTTTGGAAGAACTGCTTATGGGGGAAAAAAACAAAAAAAAATGGAAGCATGGAGAGAAGTCAGCAAGGAAGACCCAGAGATTGCCAGGGAGGCATTTGTAGTAGGATGCTGAGAAAAGAGAGCTTCTGGGTAGAGTGCTGGCTCAAAAGAGGCTTGTAAACAGTGTCCTGCTGTTGGACTCCTGCTATGTCCTTGGAAATGGGACTTTGCATGCACTCTTTGTAAATAAACAAGTATCCATCCAAGAAACCCTGGCTCTGTCCTCAGTTTCTTCCTCTAACAAAAACAACCTGTTGGATCCTGAATACTGGCTACTCCCTTAGGCCAGAAAGAGTAGCACCCTTATCAGATTCCTTTTGTGTCTCTCTAATTGGAGTTAGGCCACCCATTGAGAAAACCTGGCATAGCCTTTCCAGTGGCACACTGCCATGCATGAGAACATGACATGTGTGTCTAGCCAGGCTTACAGCCAGGTCCATGTACCAAAACCCATTTGTAATAATAATCCTGTGCTCTTTGCTTATTCCATTATAGGACTCAAAGCAAATTAGTTAATTCACCCTCACAACACCTTTTGGAATGTGCGAATCATTCTCCCCCTTTTACAAAGGGCAAACTGGGGCACAGAAAGGGGAAATGACTTGGCCGAGTCTCCACAACAAATCAGCAGGGATAGAATGTGGGAGTCCTGAATTGCAGTCCCCAGATCCAAGCATTAGTATCCACTGCCTTTCCTTTGTCTCTGGGGGCCTGTTAACAGAAATGTGATGCTTAAAATCTCTTCAGAAAAATGAGCGTCTCATAATCCTCATTCTTGATCCACTTTAAATTATATCACTGTCTAATAATAAAATACAAAATGCTCCTTCACTACCTTGGGGAAGCAATAAAGTCAGTGCTAATGGCCTCACTTTGAACACATATGTGGTACCAGTTCATAGAATCACAGAATCATAGAAGTCGGGTCGGAAGGGACCTTGTAGATCTTCAAGTCCAACCCCCCTGCCTGGGCAGGAGAAAAACTGGGCTCAAATGACTCTAGCCAGGTAGGCATCAAGCCTCCTCTTAAAGACCCCCCAGGGTAGGAGCCAGCACCACTTCCCTTGGAAGTTGGTTCCAGATCCTAGTCGCCCTGACCGTGAAGTAGTTCTTACGGATGTCTAATCTAAACCTACTCTCCAACAACTTATGGCCGTTATTCCTTGTTATGCCAGGGGGCGCTAGGGGAAACAAGGTCTCTCCCAAACCCTTCTGGTTCCCCATAGTGAGTTTATAGACAGTCACCAGATCCCCCCTCAGTCTTCTCTTGTGAAGGCTGAACAGGTTCAGGTCCCGCAGTCTCTCATTGTAGGGTCTGCCCTGTAGTCCCCAGATCATGCGGGTGGCCCTCCTCTGGACCCTCTCCATATTGTCCACATCCCTCCTGAAGTGGGGCGCATAGAACTGGACACCAGTGTCATGTAGAGGGAGAGGATCACTTCCTTGGCCTTGCTAGAGATGCACCTGTGGATGCACGACAAGGTGCAGTTAGCCCTGCCAACTGTGACCTCACATTGTCTGCCCATGTTCATCCTGGAGTCAATAATGACTCCAAGATCCCTTTCTGCCTCCGTGCTCTCAAGAAGGGAGTTTCCCATCTTCTAAGTGTGCTGCTGGTTACTACTGCCCAAGTGCAGCACCCTGCACTTGTCAGTATTGAAATGCATCCTGTTTTTGTTAGCCCACCCCTGTAACCTATTCAGGTCTTGCTGCAGTCTTTTCCTCCCTACTAGCATGCTCACCTCACCCCAAATTTTGGTATCATCAGCGAATTTAAACAGTGTGCTTTTCACTCCATCGTCTAAATCGCTGATGAAGAGATTGAACAGCAAGGGCCCAAGGACCGAGCCCTGGGGGACTCCGCTGCCCACTTCTCCCCAGGTCGAATATGACCCGTGCACCACCACCCTCTAAGTACGACCCTTGAGCCAATCTGCAATCCATCTGACTGTGTAGGCATCAATGCCACAGTTGCCTAGTTTTTTAATGAGGATGAGGTGGGAGACAGTATCAAAGGCCTTGCTGAAGTCCAGAAAGACTACATCCACAGCGACACCTGCATCCAGTGCTTTTGTGACCTGATCATAAAAGGCAATCAGGTTGATCTGACATGCCTGCCCCTAATAAAACTGTGCTTGTTGCCCTTGAGCATCATCCCTGAAGCTGGCCCATCACAGATGTGCTCCTTGATCTTCTCAAAGAGTTTCCCTAGGATTGAGGTAAGACTGAAGGGCCTATAGTTGCCTGGGTCCTCCCTCCTCCCTTTTTTAAAGATGAGGACCACGTTGGCTATCTTCCAATCATCTGGCACCTGGCCCAAGCACCATGAGCACTCATAAAGCCATGCCAAAGGCCCTGCAATAACCCCTGCTAGCTCCCTCAACACTCTGAGGTAGAGAGCACCTGGACCCACTTATTTGAACACGTCCAGCCCTTCCAGAAGCTCTCTAACCCAGTCCTCCCCCACCTGAGGTCTGGAGGCGTTCCCCTCAAGTCCGTCTTGCATCACGGTGGGGAAGTCCTGGTCCCTGCATAGTTAAGTTCCTGCTTCACAAACACCCCTTTAGTTGAAGTGGTCCTTCCTTCAGATGAGGAGATCTCGAGTCTTTTATGAGTGTAGTTTCTAGGTTAGACAGAGATCAATGTGCACCCCTTTCCCATTCCAGGGGTTGGACATCCTAATATCCATCATACTCCTGCCCCTGTCAGTCTGGGTCGGACTAGTCAAGGGCACTGAACTCAGCTCTCCTACATGGAAGGACAAAAGTACTGTATTAATCACAGGGTCTCTCAGATGACTCATGTTACACCTCCAGCCTCCTGCTGGCCTAAAAGCCAGGAGACAGAACCTCCAAACTGAGCCCAGATTATTCTTGTGGAAGGGCAGAGCTCCAGAGAGCTGGATTCCAACCCAGACCGCCTGATTAGCATCCAATGGGGTCTGAAAGAACCACCCAGGATCAGAGATTGACACCTCCTGAGATGAACTCCCCACCCTGCTCCCATGGTCTCATTGTCCCTTTCTTTCTGCTAAGAAATAAACTCCCTGCATCTGTCGAATCTGATCTGCTCAGAGCTCCAATGAGAGGCAGCAAGGAGCTGAGATGGGAATGAAACAGGTCCCCAGGCTGTGATGAGGAGCTGAGATTCCTCACTGTGCCCCATGTGGGTTGCCCTGTCATAAATCATTGTTTGTCAAATTCAATAAGCATCTTTAACACGAAAATGACACTCTCTCCTGGGAGCCCCAAGTGCCTGAAATTCTGCACAGATGAGGAGCTGCCAAAAGACGTGGGACATGGGGAGGGCCAGGCAGGGGAAGAGGAGATTTTGCAGAGAAGAAAGGAAACTCTTCTCCAGACTCTATGAGCGCCATTCCCTCTCCTCGCCAGTACACAAACAGCCTCACATGCTGTAGTGCTGCGAACACAGACACTGGTATGTGCTTTACAGCCTCTCAATGGAGGAAGCAGACTGTGTACAGAACACTGAACACATATCCACACTCAGGGTCCCCAAGCCCCCTGCATAACCTCCAGTCCTAGCTCAGCCTCTCTCCAAATGAGTTGGGGGTGGGGAGGATGGAGGCCCAGGGGGAATCACGTCCTGTTTTGGTCATCGCAGGTCCAGGGCTAGATTTCATTTGAATGCCTGGTGCTGCTGTTTCCTTCCTAGAAATCTGATAGCTCAGGTCCCAGTTAGATACCTCATCCCCTATTTTACAACCACAGAAAAAAGAATAGCCCAGCTTCAGCTATGTAATTCACTCCTTACTAAAAAGTGTTGGATACAGTTGCCAGGGAAAAGCATTATGGTACAAAACATAAGACAAGATACATGTTCCTATATTCACTGAAGCTGAAAGCAGGCTGTGCATCTGCACACACAGGTTATTAGGTATGACTGTTTACCACCAAAGTCCTGTATACACAGGTGTATACACACATACAAACATACATGCACACACATGACAGCTGCCATCTTGACCTACGTTAGGGACTAAAGTGGTGACCTCAAAAGTGGAAAGCATGAGTCTCTACACACTGAGTTAAAGAAGCACAGGCACTCATGCTAAAGGCTGTAAACAAACCAGCATCCTCTGTAGACTGGGCAAAATAGGGCATGGGGAGAATGTATAAATATATTACAGATTTCGTCTGGGCAAATGAAGCTGGTGTGAGACTCAGCAGTTTGAATCCCAAATGAAACTCTATTCAAATAAGAGTCACCTGGGCTGGTACAAGGGACTGGACCACACGTGTCACAGTAAAAGCACATGAGCTTGTATCACCGGGCTCTCTAGGTGAGCTATTAGGTCCTCTCCAGCAACATCTTTACACCACCTGCATAATCATGTGTTCTTTCTGAAACTGCCATTGTTACAAGCAGCCACTTGAGACATGCTTTGGAGAGCTTTAAACATTCCCCTTTCTAAGCAGAGTGAAAAAGCCATGTTGAACTCCATGCTGCTGTAACTAGACTGCTACTGGTATCCAAGCTAGCTGCTTTAAAACATCCTTAGGTACCACAGCATCATACTGTAGTCACTTCTGGGATTACAGAGCAGATATAGCCTGAGACTATATCTACCCTACATCTGGGACGTGAGACTGTAGCATAGGTAGGCATACATAAGCTAGCTTTATTCTAGATTGCTCAAGTAATATAAGCAGCACAGATGTGGTAGCACAGGGCTCGGCATGGACTGTATGAACCCACCAGGAAGCTATGGTGCACACTCAAGGAGCCAGATACATAATGCCACCACTTAACTGATACAGTTATCTTAGCTAACTAGATTAAAACTAGCATGTGTATACCTTCCTGTTCTGCCACCTCACATCCGAAATTTAGTATAAACACTATCCCTAAGGGAGAAGAAAAGACAATAGGAACAGTAATAACTGCCACTTACGTAGGTCACTTATTGCAAAATTGTCAGTGAGTGTCCCAAATTAGTTTTTATTTTTTAAGTAAATAAATAATATTAGCTCTCCTTGACTACCACAAAGCGCAGCCCTCATTGCTTGCCTGATTTCTGTCCAGTGGGATAAAACTCCCATTTTCAGCTCTATAGGGCAAGGAAATATCACACTAAAACTGCTGATGGTTCAGGATTGAATTTTACTTCAGCTAGATCTTGGAACAGGTAACTTTGAAAAGAAATTTCCATATTCAAGTAGAAAGAAAGAACCATTTCTCTGGCACATTTCCTTTTTAAATGGCACTTGTGTGAACTGTTTAACAGCCAGATATGTTAGAGGTAGTTCTGCTGTTGATTATTTATTTATTACTATTATTTGTTATTTTCAAGGGCCCACACTGCGCTAGGCAGAATGTGAGTGGGACAATCAAAGAAGCACACGCAGTGATTTTATCACATCTTACCAGGTTAACATTATCACCTTACCACATCTCCTAGGATAGCACTCTGTATATAACTACATTCATGTCATGCACCTCTCCTAATTCTCAAAGGTACTAACATAAAGTTTACTAACATAAAGCAAAGGTCATGCATACCAATAGCATATATTTACTGCAGGAAAAATTCTCTGCCCATTCATGATAAATTAGAGCCTTCATCCCTACTTAACCCCATTGGCTTTGTAGTTAGTCCTGAGGGCATTGATTTCTAGTTTGGCAGACTGGGGTGGGGGTGGAAGTAAGTCAAAGGCCTTGTCTCTGGCCACCTGATCTACAAATCAGGTCAAGCATCCCAGATGATTTCAGGTGCTGATCCAAACATATGTACATGAACATATTAAACATACATATGCATGGCAATTCTGGCTGAAGGTGATAGATTACATACATAACCCCCCTCCCCCACACACATAAGCATGTGTCCATTCCCTCTTCCCATCCTTCGTGCTTTACATATTATACAAGAGTTTCAATAAGCTCTGAGGAAAGCGGCATTGTGCCAGATTTCGAAATGGTCTCATTTATCACCTAAATCCCCCATGAAACCCAGGGAATGAGGTCTGCAAAACAGCACAGATTAATGAAGTCACATCTGCATCTTAATAGCTTTTGTGTATACACATGATACTATAATACATATATTTGTGTGTGTGTATCTATTTGTGAGTGGATATGTATATGCGTTCTGCTTATTCCTTTTTTATGTCTCTATACATGATTCTGTCTTTGTCTTAATTCTGTGCACACACGTATGCATACATCTGTCTCTTTGTGAATGCAACTGTGTGTGCTGTATGTACGCTTGACATTCTGTGTGTAGATGGCTCTGTGCTTTTATATATTTATGCCTGCTATGCCCTTGATATTTTTGTGTTATTTAAAGCCATCACTTCAGCAGCTGGTTCATGAAGCAATACAAGCCCTTATTTTTTCCCTCTGCTGTGGGGGGAGTTCAGTTTGCTGCTATATGTATGTGAAATTCTGGTGAAGTAATTAACTAAACCTCCAGAGGCCTGACTTTAGAAACCAGAAGTTCCACGGGCCAGCTTCGGAACATCATATACCTTGCTAGTTATTCCAGGCAAAGAAGGCACAAGGGCTGATCCTGTGCTTAGCTCAGGAGCGCTACCATAAAGCATATTCCCCTTTCACTCTGTGCATCCATATCCCAGTAGTGAGGCAGTGTAACCACTTCAAGAGGCTCTGAGCATGTGCCAGTAAGCATGCCTGAGACAGAGAGCCTGAGAGCAGTGTGAGTTGTATTTCCTATGTTTTTCTATGGTGGCCATGTTACCTCACTTCTGGGGTTTGGGGTATATAGAGCAGGCATTAGAGGGAAGGGCATGACTTCACCAAAGCTACGAGTATTTCAATCAGGAGTATTCCACCCATAGAAACTACACAGGGCTGGTGTGGATTCCTATCACACTCATTCTCTCCTCTTTTCACAGAGATCCCCGTCTCCACAGTGGGGTTACTGTTTGCGTAGCTGGAATGGTGCCCGTTGTCTGAATTCTGCAAGGTTTTGTCTCCTCTCATAGTGAAAGCAGACAGAATAATTTAGGCCAATGTCTTTGGTCCCTCCCTATGCAGTTAATGAGAGACACTACTATGTTATTAAGCAGCTAATGTTTATACAGATATTATCATCATTGTGGTTGGGTGCACACATTTATGAGTTTGTACCATGCGATAATAAGCATCCACAACTGAAAGTGATTTTAGTGTTTGTACATGTGCATGTGTGTGCGTGTGCATCTGCTATGGTGTATTTGCATATGCATGCTTATGGTGGAGTATGTATTTTTATTTTCAGTGTGTAAAGAGTAGTTGTACGTACATGTATTTTTTTCATTAGCAAGCATATATAAGCAAGGATGTAAGCACCTGTGCGTGTTTGTGTGAACACAGGCATTGTGGTTGAAAGAAAGAAAATCACTGTTTCTCCTCTGTCAACTGTTTCTAGGGTTCCTGCATCAATCATTTAATAATCAAGTTTTTTCCTCCATCTCCCTGATTAAGGACCTTTGCTGCTGCTGCTGCTGCTGCTGCTCTTTCACTCTCACCCTCTTTCTCTGCTGTCAGCCATTTCTCTTGGCCTTTTCTGCTCTTATGTTTACCAGAGCAGAATTCAGTGACAACCTCTTGGCAATTTCTCATTGCTGGTGACTCAGGTAATTGGATAGGGTGCCTTGGGGGGCCGCCAGCCATGATGTCACAGCTCTGCAGAAAAAAATATCCTAAGTAGTTGCTTGCTACATCAGCTATGTCTCATCCTGCTGCAAGTGAGGAGCTCTGAGCCTGGGGGCTGATGATTCCAGAGACCCAGGGCATTGTGGCTGGAGACAGTGTCCGTCTCCATTCCTTGTTTACACAGACTTTTACCTCCTTCCTACATGCCCACCAGTGGTCCCCAAAATAGTGGCTCCATATGTTCAAAACAAACATTTCATCCCTGTTTCTGAAAAGGGCAGGGTAATGGATTAAAAAACAATGTATAACAGGAATGATCAATATAGTACAAGATGATCAGTATAGTACAAGAATAAACAGCTCTGTGAAGGACAGGATAGACTCCCTGAACCTTCACTCTTGCATCAAGAATTTATTCTGCCCTTTTAAACCATTTGCCTACTAGTTTTTTTGACTTACTTGAATTCCTAAGACCTTATACAATCCTCCAAGAATGGGAAGGACCACTGTCACAAGCTCCAGTACAGTCTGGTGGTTTGTGAGGTATCATGCTGTCTGTATATGCGTTTATGCTTTTGATCATAGCTTAATCAAGGGACCGAAGGATGCATGATTAAGGAAAAGAGAGTAAGTGTAACTGCAAAGTATTTCTTACTACGGCAAGGACAATTGCCACTCTCAGTCACAGACAGAAGGGCCCACTGGTGGGCTGGGCATCCAAGTTATTGCCCACTAGTAATGGGAAAAACAACTGGGCAATAACAAAGGCATCTGAGAGAAATGGCCCGTCAGCCAGAGGAACACCAGGTGTTCTAGAGAGAAAGATTTCAGAGAATTTTGATACCCATGAGCAATTAGGGAAGGGACAGGCAATTATTTTGAGTGGAGGGCCACTTACTGAATTTTAGGAAGCTATTGAGGGCCGCATGACAGGCAGCTGGGGGCAGATAAATATTAATTTTCTTAATGTTTTAGGCCCCCGTGGGCTGGATAGAATGGCCTGGCAGGCTGCATCTGGCCCATGGGCCACATTTTGCCCACTCCTGAATTAGGGCAATCCTGATTGGTAGGCAGGGGAGGGGAAGGGGAACTGTTTTGGTGTTATTTAGGAGGCTATCTGTCCAATATAATTGGTCGTTGGATCCCAGGCTTTAGGGAGTCCAAGTCTCCAGCAGTCAGGACTGGCAGAATCACCAAAAAGTCCTATTTCTAAAAACACTGTCAGGACTCTTAAGGGGTTAGGTGGTAAGTGAGTGGGAAAGAAACATTACTTATCTTTTGGCTCTGTCTTCAAACATATGGTCAGTTTATCTTGTACGATTATTTTCTCTATATAGTAAGTCCTTTTATTGTTTTGTCCCCTTGCTAATTCCTGTGGTAAAGAGTGATCTCTGGGCAAGTAGCCCATTTTACAGAAAGGGGGGCCTAAAATGTCTTTCATAACCCAAAGGGAAGGCACTTGGAGCTGGCAGAGATTCTCCTGTTGCAACTGTGAGGTCCAGTGTAAGGGCAGTGGAGCCAAGGCTTGTGGGGATAAGATTTTATTTCAGAGCAAACCTTGGCGTGTTCCTTGGGACAAGCAGCAGAACAGTGAGGAAAAACTTGGGGCTCTGGGGGTACCTAGCAGACAGCTGTGTGACAAATACATTTCTCCAGTTAAATATCTCTCCCAAGTAACAGTTCCACATTCTGGTGGTTTAATGGTGCACAGGTTCAGACTCAGGGCAGCATTTGTGCATATTTAAGGTCCACACACTGATACAACAAGATGATGCCAGTTCGTATGAAAGATTCCCACTGGCACATTAGCGAAGTAGGGTTGAGGGGCTCTGGTACATCCCTGCACTATCCCCTTTTCTTGAGATTTTTTTCACCCACATGCCATCTCCTAGATTCAGTGCTCTCCAGAATTTGACTCCATGGTACCTGGCAAAGCCCCTCTTCAGACTGTTTTATGTCAATCTCCTTCTTCTATAGACATGGGAAACCTGGGCAGTGATGGCTTTTCAGACAGGGTACCTTAATATGCTTCCCAAGAATTGTTCTACACAATCCATTTGTGACGGGTGTTCACCGGTTTGACAATAGGGTGAGAGGAAGATATGGATTTAGAAATAAAGTGTTTTATTGTCCTTACTGAATAATGCTTCTTGGTACTCTTGAGAAACTGAGGGCTGCAAGTGACAGGAATGAAACTCTAGGAACCTGAAAACCTCTTAAAGTCCTTGAGAAAACTAAAGCTGTCAGGGATAGCTTGCTCTGAAAGAAGCAAAGGTGCATTTTGCCCTCCCTTTAATATGGTCTTGAGCAACTTGGTAATGGCAATAAATCCTAAGAAGTAATCAGTCTCCAAAGAATAGGCTTTCTGTTACCAAAAAAGAAAAAGAAAAAAAGACAAGTCCTGACATTCTGCCATGGCCTGGTCAATAGAGCTGATGTTAATAACTATGCTGGTGGGTTGGATCCCATATAGGCAAAAGTGCCACACCTCCCAGCTTTCTCTTGCAGCTGCTTGCTCAGCTCAGGTCCCGGAACAGATTATGTAGCACTGTCCCTGCATTTGTAATATTTTAGTGTCCTTTAAGCAGCCTGTCAAGGTTTTCTGTTGCATGGATATAGAGAGAATCAGTCTGAATCCATTTCACAGCAGAAATGGTTTATGGTAAAATCCGCAGAAACTGTTTCACCCAGTCTCCTTGCAATGACTCATAACTTGGCTCAATGTTTCATCTGTCTGTGATACTGCTAGCTCTCTGCCGTGGTTAGGTTGTCCTGGCCAGACTAGTATGTGTCTGTCTTTTGCCTGTTCCTTGTTTTAGTTATTTGCAGGCATGCTTTGTTATTTCTTTGGTCTTTATTTGATCAGCCTTCTGAAACCACATAGACCAAGGGCTCTCTAGTGAGAATGAATGTAAGACTACCTTTATTCCCTCTCTACAAAGGCCCTTACACTCCACCCTTAAGGTTCTCACCTGTACACATATGGCTGTACACATTCACGACTGATACTGGTACAGAGACCTCCAAGGTCAATCCTACCACTCAAAATGCTCCTACTACCAGAGAGCAAGCATTACATTTTGATGACAGGAGTCCATACCTATCTCTACCATCCCTTTATGAACCCGTATCTCCGCCCACACTTCAGACTAAATCTCAGAAAAAAATTACTAATGATAAGAGCAGCAGGACAATGGAACAAGCAGCCTAGGGAAACTGTGGCACTTCCTTCACTGGAGGTTTTCAGAAAGATACTGTGCAGGGTGTTGAACTAAAACAGGGGTGGCCAATCTGCAGTGTTCACACCACAAGTGGCAGGATCAGGCTTTGTGTGCAGCACATGGTACACTGGAGAAGGAGCAAGAAACACAGGGACGGACAGAGCAGAGCAGGGAGCAAAAAGGAAGGGTATCAAACTGGCACTCAGGGAGGTTGTGGGGCATAACTTGTGATATGTCTGCCAAAAGGGTTGGCCCTCACTGAACTACATGATCCCTGATTTCCTTCCAGCCCTAAGATTTTCTTATTCTCTGAACTATCCTCCACTATTTTACAGTGGTTACCAGCTTTATGGATTATGTCAGCAGGCTTGTGCTCTGCCTGGAGTCAAAGCTTGTTAGACAGGGTCACTGCTGCTGTTGTGGAGCCAACAGGAAGCAAAGAACAATTTACAAAAATTAAGTAAACAATCTATACCTGCTCCACAGGGTCGCTTACTGTTTTTGTCATTGTCTTGTAAATGGCAAAATCTGAAATACAGATAGAAAAGGCACTTGTTTGTAGGCTTATAGCAGGATTGGGGGATAAAACTCAGGGAAATCTGAATTCCAGCTCACCACAACGATTATAGCTACCACTGCTGTTGCACTACTAGCAGGGATGGTCTTGTGCTCTCGCTCACACAACTTTGTAATAGACTTCTCCTTGCTGGGTAAATGTCTTTCCATAGTGGTGAGTCCAGAAATGGTACACAAATGGCAGCCCGTGTCATTTATCTCCTTTAAGATTCTTTGATTGATCCTCCTGGAAAGTTTTGATTGGTACTTCAGCAATGTTCAAGGTCTCTGGTCAGTCCTTGGGAGATGCCCAAACTACTGACACCAGTTCCATTAGGGTATAAAGAACAGAAATAAGAAGAACCAGATTGCCTCAGTACACCACATGGAGTTGGATCACCATTGGAAATAGGGCCTCTTGCAACAAGAATGCAAGCAGAGTGGAGTAAAGTTGGCCCTTGGAGCTGAAAACAGTGTGGCTAAGAGCAAAGCGCACATGATAAACAGGGAAGGTGCCATGCTAATCCTTGGGGGATGGAACAGGCACAAAGGCAGCCTGACTAAATACTCAAGAACAGTAGTTCTCAACCTTTTTCCTACTGGGATCCATTTGCAAATATCCATGGCCTGTCCCGACACACGACCCACTGGTCCTGCTGGTGCCCAACCCCCAGTCCCCTGCCACCCACAAGCCATGCTGGTGGCCTTCACTCTTGACCTGCAACCTCCTACCTCCCCCAGCTGCCCCTGTCCTGCCTGGGGCAGAGCACAGTGGCTCTGGCAGCACCAACTCATGCGGGCAGCAGCAGTGTGAGTCCGGCTCCAGCACAGGCTGGAGGGAGGAGGAAGAGAGGCCTATGGCACCTCCCTGCCCTGGGCTGAGGCTTCTGCACTGCACCAGGCAGCCTGATCATGACCCCTTCCACTCCCTGAGCAGCCTCTCGTGGCCACCCCGGCCCTGCAAGCATGGGCACTGGCCCTGGTGTTGCCAGCCCAGCCATGCAGCAATCCCCTGCCCTCTTCCCCCACTGGAAGGTGCAGGCACCTTCCCACTGCTCTTCTGTCCTGCTGCAGCTTGTAACCCTTTGAAATATTCTTGCAACCCACTTTTGGCTCACAACCCATGGATTGAGAAATGCTGCTCTAGAAAACATCCAGACTTCAGTCTGAAGGCAGCTTTAGCATTTGGGCATGGAAAGACCAAACCAGAAAGCAGCCAGAAAGCACAATGTGAGGTCAGTCCGGGAGGACAACCACTGTGAGTAGGGTGCCTAGGCATAAGCTGCTACTGGAGAGTGATAGCTATTGTACAACACAGCCCCAAGAGCTTAAGTCCATGCATAAAGTAAGAGACAGCTGGATGGGGGTATTTCAGGAAACAATGGGACAATAAGGCGAAGGAAAGAGGAAAGCAGCTAATAGCTAGACAAACAGCTAATGGCTTTTTCCAGGGTGCAGGCAGCCCCAGAGTTCAGGTGCTCTGGCTGTTGTGGTGGAACTTTCCACAGTGGCAGCCGGAGCCCCAGCTTCTGCAAGTACAGGCTGTACCAGGGCTGTAGCAGAAGCCCCTTCACTGCCACCAGAGTGTGATGATGGGGCTTCCCACAGTAGCAGTCAGTGCCCCAGCAAGAGTTGGGTGCTGGCAAATTGATCAGGACTGTGAGATCCCATGGCAGCAGCCCATGTCCCAGTGACAGCTGCGTTGGGGGCAGCTCCAGTGACATCATGGTTAGATGCTCTACCTCCACGGCCAAAGCCTGCTAAGCTGGATCTTTGGCTCTATCCACAGTGGCAGGGCTTCTGACAGTGATGGTGCTCAGTGCTGCTCTCCCTGGGGTGTTGGCTGTCACTGCAGGAAGCCCCACCACTGCAGCCAGAACCAAGTCAAAAGTCTCCAGGCCAGATGACATATGTCAGTGAGCCAGATCTGGCCCACAGGTCCTATGTTTCACATCCTTCCTTAGAGGGAGAACATATGATCAGGGTATATCCAGAATGACCTAGTCCCCCCCTGGCACCCACATTCTTTGGTTCAGAGATGCCATAGGATACATCCCGAACTGTTTGGTTAAATACTATGAGTGAATCTACCAGCCATGAAATTGTCCCTATTTGAGCCTGGCTGTACTATCTGTCTCTGCAACATCCTGTGGAAATGTATTCCACAAATTAACTATGCCCTGTATAAAAAGTACTTTCTCCTGTTAGTTTTAACTCTGTCTTCTACTAATTTCAGTGGGTGCCCCCTACTTCTGGTATTCTGGGAATTGGTAAATAACAGTTCCCTATTGCTTTGTATGAGCCCTTCATGATTACATAGATCCCTATCATATCCCCTCTTAGCCCTCTCCTGTCCAAACTGAAAAGTCCTAGGTTTTTTAATGTCTCCTGGTATGGCAGTTGCCCCTTACCCTTAATTATCTTGTGTGCTTTTCTCTTCTGTACTTTTTCTAATTCTACTAAATCCTTTTTGAGATATTGAGACCAGAATTGTAAACAATATTCAAGATGTGGAAGCACCATGGACTTGAATAGTTTCATGATGATATTTTCCATTTTGTTTTCAATTCCTGTCATGATGACATCCAACATTTTATTAGCCGTTTTTGTTGCCACTGCACATTAAGCTGATGTTGTTAGAGTATGCTCTAACAACAAGAGACACCAAAGTCTCTTTCCAGAGTCATAACAGGTAGTTCAGAATCCTGCACTGTGTATGTATAATTGAGGTTATTTTCCCCTATGTGCATTACCTTGCACTTGTCAATACTAATGTTCCTCTGCCATTGTTTTGCCACTCATTTAGCTTTGTGAGATCTTTCTGTAGCTCTTTTCTGTCAGCTTGGGATTTGAATGCCCAAAACAATTTAGTATCATCCTTGGGATTTAACTACCCTGAACATTTAGTATCATGATTATTGTTGCCACTTCTAATGCCATCTGGTTATCAATGACCACAAGTTATTCCATCTGGTGGGGTATGCAAAACAAGTTGTGTGCTTTCTATCAGTTCCTCTTGAATGAGAGTCCATGTTGTGAAAGTCATTTCATACCTGGCACTAATTGGTCTCATGTTGGCAAGTCTCAACTGAGATCAAGGATTGAATGAACCATCTAAACTAAATTCTGCTGTTTTCTCTCAAAGGGAATCCTCCAGGGAAAGTCTGAGGCTGTATGGCACAGCTGATTATGAGAATATTACCCTGCTACTGCCCATAATGTACCTGCTCTGTGGAAAAGGAGAGGGCTGTCCAAGATTGTCAATATGGTCCCTTGTACCAGCCCTAAATTTAAAGGGGATTCCAAGACTCTTATCCTCCCAAGCAGAACAAATCCCTTTATGTTACTCCTATGTCTTTCATATATCATAGCAGACCAGTTCTTCTTTTATAGAATTTTCCTACAAATAATTTCCCTTGCCTCTCCTCTGATCCATAAATTAAAATGTTTTTGTTTTGCTCTAATACCTTCCATTCATAAAACTCAAATTAGTTATTTAATTCTTACAGCCTCTCTCTGATATGGGTGGCTATTATCCCCATTTCACAGACAAATAAACTGAAACACAGGTCAGTGAAATGATACATTCAAGGGCATATTGCCCATCCATGAAAGAACTGGAGAAAGAACCAGGAATACTCACTCTCAATCCTGTGCTTTTGTAGCTGTAGCTCTGCAACTTTTATCTAATACCACTATGTAACCAGATGTGTGGAGGGAAAAATCTCTTTTCTTTCTTCTTTATAATCTTGTGCCTCTCAGTAGTTCTTTTACAACTGGTACACTCACTAATGAGCTCATCTTGCCCAACTCCTGACATGCCTTTTAGTTTGTTCTATTTCCACCCTGGAAATATAATATCCAGATGTGGATTCCAGTCACATCCTGAAATCCATCTGACTTACCTTAGGTCCTCGTATAATCCCCACTGCCACCACATCTGAACTCTTCACAATCTTAAAATGTATTTATTGTCAAAATAGCCTGTAAGCTAGGAACATATTATTATCCCCCGGCACAGAGAGACAAAGGGCAGAATCTTATTTCACTTTGCATGCTCAAATGGCTGTCACCCAGCTGCACAACTGCCATTTTTGGCACTTACACACAGTTTGCAATCCTACGCCACATGCACTGTGGACACATAAACATCCACATAGCAATTGAGCATGTGCAGGAGATACGCAACTCTTTATGTGCATACCAGAATGTAGGGACTAAAATTCTGGCGTGATGAAAACCAGGAGGGCGAGGGGCCTTTATGTTTTAGCTCAAAAGATGACTGATTAGGGCACTAGCCCAGGAAACAGGAGAGCTGGGTTCTAGGCTTATCCTTAACCATAAAGGGGTTTAACCTGTTTCTGACTGTCCAGCAGGCTGAGCCATCCTTCAAACATTTAGTCTTCCTTGGCTAAAATGGATGAGGGAGCAGTGGGGAAGTTTCTGCCCCATTGCCAGCAAGGGTCTAGGCCAAAACCACCTCACTGAGCCTTACAACCTCTACCTTGTTGTCTTCCTCCTGACCTTACACATCTCCCTCTCTTGGCTGCCCAGAAGGCCAGCTTCAAAAGGAGCACTGAAGAAAGGGTAATATCTAATCTGGGACCTGGTAGTCAGTGCACTTTACTGGGAAGATAGCAGGTTCAAAGTCTCCTGTGCATGAATACCTTGTGTCTCCCAAGGCTGGGGGTGCACAGTGACTGTCCACAGGCAGTGGTGGCAGGAGTGTGGCAGCGGCAAGCAGGGACCGCCTGCAGGCAGCTGCAGTGATGTTGGCAGTGAGGGCAGGCTGAGCAGGGATCACCCGTAGGCAGCCATAGCAGTGTTGGTGGCGAGGTGGGGGGTGGTGAGTGCCGAGTGGCAATCAGTGACTACCCACAGACACCGCTGGCTGTGTGTGTGGCAGCCAATCTCAGGGGCTGCACGACCAATCTCAAGGGGTGCATGTGCACCCCCTACACATCGCCAATGCCTCTGTGTGATGAGGGATGCTAAAATCTGAATCTCCTCCTGAATCTCCTGCTTTCTGGGTGAATGCCCTGGCTAGTAAGCTATGGGAGGGCTCTCTTTCTCCTCCTTACACATCTATCATTCCTAAGTCATGGTTTTTTTTCCAGGTGCAATTTTATGATTTATGTTTGCTCAGGGCAGGTGTGTACAGAGCCATGTACCTCCCTGACCAGAGTGCAGCTCTGTTGTGCATGCTCAGAATCCACACAGATGCTGAAAGTCAATAAGTGCCCAAAAAAGGAGACAGGTGGCTGGACATGAGAAGTGAAATTACACTATGTCCTATGGGTATTATTGCCAGCTCCCAGCATTCAAAACCTCTGTCAGGCCCCAAGAATTGTGAGACATTTTTGAATGATTGTGAAGAAGCTCTTTGATTTCTGGTTTCTTGAATCTTTCCAGTCATAATTTCCACCTTTTATCTGTTAACATAAGGGCTAGAAATATCTTCTTTTTTTTTTTTTTGAATGAGAGCCGAGATTCTCGTGCCTCCAGTAACTGGGGCTTGCAGAAAAACTACCAAACATTCAAGAGTCCAGCCCACTGGTCACTAGTGCAGACAGAAGGGCAGCTTCCAGCTGTAACTCAGAGCCTTTTCTGCAAAGCGTTCCAAGTTACAGTGTGACCCCAGACCAAAGAGAGGTTCACTGTTGGTTCCAGGGGCAGCCAGTTTCCCCGAGCCCTGGCCATGGCTCTCTGCCAGCGCTGGCTGTTTTCAGAATGGGGGGAGGAGGAGGAGGCAGCCGAGGAAGCTCCCCTGCTGGCGCTGAATGGTGGGGTGAGTGAATTGGATCCCCCACCTCAGGGGGGTCCAATATGCTCACCCACCCTCTAGGAGGGCTGAAACCCCCCAGACTGAACTCCCTCCACTCTCGTTCCGAACACAGCGACAGGCTGGGAGGCAGCACAGACACAGGTTACAGAAAATGCTACATTTGAAACATCTTTTTCTGATACCTGGTGCAATTAGGGGTCAGATTTTCACCCAATCAGCCATTTTTAAGCTGTCTGCAGCTATGCACTTGCATTTGGTCATGACTATAGACTGCTTTCTGTGTTAGGTCGGGCAAAACTTGTCACTTCTGTCTGCACTAGGTGGCACTTTGGCTGAAATGAGACAGCAGCTGATACTCAGGCAGATTTCTGTCTGCAAATCTCTGTAGCCCTGAGGGGATGATGTGTTGAGGTGGGACATGGCAGTCTGAGGGATTTCCAGACCTTCTAATTTCTACTGGAAGACAAAGAGGGCAAAGTTAATCCAACAAAATGGGCATACACTGTGCTTACCTTCTGACACATGACAGGAGGCTTCTGTGAAGAAAGGCACCTTACCCAGTTTCTAATGGTGACAATAGCTGCAGCAGGAAAGAAGCTGCTTCCCCACTGGTGAGCCTGAGGCAGCAGAAGCTGACATGACTGGAGCTTTGTTATTTTGGTGGAATTCTTTTGTGCTTACTTTTTCGTTGATGGCATCTGCCACCTGGGGTAATGTTTTGAAACCCTTTCCTACTTCCATCCTTTCCAATATTTTTTAGCTATACCTGATTTTTGAACTAATTACTTTACAATGTTTGCTTTAACCTACTGATCAGTACAGGTCCAGGAGTGAGACCTGCACAGTGACATGTGGATGTACAGTGAACACTCACTAAGGGTGGTGTCACATGTTCAATTTAACACTTACTAAGTACAATTAAAACACAAGAAGACACATTTAAGCAGTTTAGCATGTGTTAAGTGCTGTCATGGCATTGCAAAGTTGTTTCCTTTGTGATCTCCTAGCATGTACTAACTTCAATAGGGCACTACATTCCAAAGATTTGCAACTGTTGCAAGTAAATGTGTGACACAAGCCTTTATTCACAGGAATCATCCCAATGAAGTCAAGGATCACAGAGTTTAATTCAGATGAACAAGGGTTGTAGACCCTAAATAATTACACACCATATCCAAACATGTTGTAAAGGATACATATGCTAGACAGGGTATTTTAGTATGACTAGGATAATTTGTGGGATAAATTTAGGAGGTGCTTACAGTATTTAGTACCAACATAGCCTAGTCATTTGAATAAAAATGCTTATTTATCCAGCATATTATCAGTAATGGGTGGATATTTGTCAGCAGGACTAGAAAACTTGCATCCAAGAGTACTGAAAGAACTAGCTGAGGGACTGCTTGAATCACTAATGCTTATTTTTAACAAACTGGGGAAATTTCAGAGGACTGGAAAAAACTGAATAAATTATGATATTTAAAAAGGGTAAATAGGATAGCCCAGGTAAATGTAGGCTAGTTAACCTAACATCAGTCCTGTGCCAATATTGGAAAGGCCAATATTGGATGCAATCAGTAAAGAACTGAAGGATAGTGTAAGAATTAAAAGATAATTAGTGCCATTCAACATGGCATTTTATAAAATGGCCCTTACCAAACAAGTTTGATATTCTTCTTTGATGAGATTACAAGGTTGGATGATGGACCAAATAGGTTAAAAACACTCAATCACCAACAGAAGAACCCTTTCCACAGAACAACATCTCCATTTCTGATCTCATGGTCCTTGTCCTCCGGAAAACCTACATAATACCTGCAGAAGTCAGTCCTCTGAATATAAATTTGTAACTTTACTGGATACTAAAATCGTGGACTTGTTTTCATGGCTCATTACAATTTACCTGCCCCCTTTGCTAACCTCTCAGTGCTTCATGGATGATAACAGCCCTCTTCCCTTTTGAATGGTCTCATTCATTTGTATAATTACATTTATCTATCTCAACCATTCACGGTCCCTAACTACTTTTGATAACTTTCTCCTGCTCTACAGGTTTACCAACCATTTCCCTTTTCAAGTGATGATTTTAATTTGCTTGATGGGTTTAAAACGAAAAGAGTTGCTCTACCTGGTATTTAGCTTTGCCTGTATCTGCTTCTTCCCCAGACCTGAGGAAGGGTATTTTGTGCTGAAAACTTATCTAATATGTCTACTAACTATATAGTTAGTGCAATAAAAGATGTCACCAAACAATTCCTTCTTCTTACATATTCCCTGAACCATTATGGCTACCATAACACTACTAGACTTCAATAAAGTATTAAGTTAGTCCTGCATGGCATTCTGATGAAAAAAACAAAACTGTACAAAATCAATGTCAAAGGGACACCTGAGCTTAGTGGCCCATTGGACTAGTATTGTCCATGTATACTGGAACCATAGCAAACAGCACATCCAGCCACCTGTGACTTCTCAGTCCATATGATCACTTGATCAGGTACCCATTTTCAAGTAGGTCAACTGGGATAGCCTTTACTTTGTGAAGCTTGAAATAACATCTCTGCAGCTATAGTAAGTTGCCTTACCTGTTCTGCTAGTGCAGCCCCACAAAATCAATATAGCCTATATTAAATAGATTAAAAACTGATTCAACTGATAGAGTGCAGAAGTAATTCTAAATAAGGATTTACCATCTTATTGAAGTTTTTATAGAGGGGGCTCCATCCTATTCAATACCCTTATCAGCTAACTGGAAAAAATATGAAATCATTGCCCCCTAGGAAGGCATGGACCAATGGACACAAGCCATTCGAGGAAAAGTTTCAGCTGGACATAAGGAAAAACTTCTTGTCTGTACAGGTAACTAGAATCTGGAGCAAACTTCCAGCAGAAGTGGTGTAGTCACCATCTCTGGTGGTGTAGTTGCCATCTCTCGTGGTCTTTAAGAGGAGGCTGGACATATATCTCGCTGAGCTTGTTTGAGCCCAAGTACTTGCTGCCCATGGCAGGGGACCAGACTTGATCTTATAGTTCCCTTCTGGTCCTTCTTTCTCTGATTCTCTGATTGCTGGTAAAATTTACATATAACACAAAATTGGTAGAGAGGTGAATAATGATGAGGACTCAGTCACAGAGCTCAGCCTGGATCATTTAGTAAGGTTCATTTGAACAATAAGTGTTTTAATAGAGCAAAATGCAGAGTCATCTATCCAAAGACAAAGAATGTAGGTCAAGCTCACAAGATGGGAGGCATTCTCCTAGAATGCAGTGACCCTGAAAAGTCCTTTGGGAGGACAGTAAATGAGTTACCATATTACACAGTAAGTAAGCAAACGAGCATGATCTAGCATATGTAGGAAAAGACCAAGAGTTGGGATATGGAATTAACTATGGATGTGATATTAATGAGAGCATTAACTGGACTACTGCATCAAGTTCTGATGTCTATAATTCAAAACAAAAGTTAAAATATTGAACAGAGTTAGTAACCTAACTTTTAACAACAATTCAAGGTCTGTAAGGCATAACTTATAGTGTCAGACTCCAGAATGTAGGCTAATTTATTTAGGAGCAGGTTAAAAGGTGATTTGATTATGCTTTTCAAGTATATAGGAAAGAGATTTCTGACAGTAGATGACTCTAAATCATGAGGAAAAGGCATAATAAGATTCAGTGGTTGGAAGCTGAAGCTAGACAAATTCAGACTAGAAATAAGGCAAAAAAGTTTAGCAGTGAGATAACTAACCATGAGAAGAACTTGTTTAGGACCTGGTGACATTTCCATGACTCAAAAGTCCTTTACTCAGTCTAGCTTTCTTTTTAAAAGATATGCCATAGCTCCAGCAAAAGTTAGGGACTTAATCTGGAATGTGATGGGTAAGGTCCTCTGGTCTGTGTGATTCAAGAGGCCAGATTATATGGTCCCTTCGATCTTTAAAGCCTGTGGGTTTGCTGCAAGATGACTCTGGTGTTTCTGGGAAGGTAAAAACACAAGCACATTGACTCCTACCCACACGTGCCAATCCAGCAAGCATGGTGGTAAAGCCACTCCTGGGGTACCCCACACTTTTACTCTTATGCACACCAGACACTGGTCTCAAGAGCTGTCACAGAAGTAGCCTAGGAAGCAGCCTCAGTTTCACACTTCTGAGTTTGGTGCATGTGAGCTGGGTAGGGTGGGCTTGAGAGAAACCCTCCCTATAATGCACTGGCAACAGACAAATGGGTATGCAGACATGCCCTGTGAGTTATGGTGATATGGCAACACTGACTTTTGTAAACTGAAGTCTCCTTTGCTGGCCTGCAGTGGTGAGGGTGAATGATTCATGGAGCTAGTCAGAGATAGGCATGCCTATGGTACTGAATGATTTTAATACTACAAGTTCATTGTGTTCAAAAAAGACCTTCATCAGAAGAAGGACAATAAGAAGATCTCCCAAGCTAATCCATGTTTACCTTGACTTTACTGCAGAACTTCTGTCTGGCCCCTTGTGCAGTGCAGCCCAGCTAGTATTGCAGACAGAAGCCAATTAATCCTGATGATGTTGTACAAAGCAAAGTAGCATCCAATGCATTGTCTAATGACTGTGTTGGCTCTTCAGTCCCAGCAGTTTTCTCTGTCAATCAGCGAGTGTAACTTGAAGATGCGAAACATTCATAGAGTAACTTTTCTTCTCATTTTAATTGTAGTCCCTTTTAGACTCTAGGCATCCATCATTAAATTCAGGGCAATACTTGCTAGATTTAAGGCACCCCTCAGAAAATGTTAGCTTTTATCTTTCACTCATTTTTTTTGAATACAGAAAAATAATAGAGCAAGTCTTCTGTTGCAAAGAACTAAGAAAGGCCACAAAAGAGTACAATGGTTCAAACACCGTAGATTCCTATTTGAAATCTCTGGGTTTATCTTGTAAATCATGTTTGTACACCTAATGGTGCTAATATTGTATGGCATCCTGCTGCACCCTTGAAAGGATGTCAGGGCACCCCAGGATGCCACAGCACCCTAGTTGAGGATCACCACTGTAGCCATTGGAATCAGTAAATTATGATCTCTGTTATATGACAACACTGACCTTTTGAAGTCCTGTCCAGTGTCAATGGGAGCTGTAGATGCTCAGCATAATTGAAGGTGATGTTACATCTACTGGGAAAAGTATTATATTTAGAGGCATAAATGTGGATTTAGTATCTCATTTTAAGCAGCCTGGTCTAAAAATGGAGCAGCCATAATTACTTCATATTCTTTCATACTTTAATAAAGCAAATTTTAATACTCTGGCTACAAGAAGCATAACTCCCACCTGCCAAAAACCTTTACCCAGAATACAAACCCAAACACTTGGAGGCTCATGACTGTATAGTCTGGGTTGGGAAAAGGTGTCAGAACAGCAAACCTTTGACTTGCTGCTCCTTGACAGTATGAGCTTGTGTCCCACACATGATTCACTGGGAATAAGAGTTAGAGACAGTTGTCGTCATGAAGTCACAACCAGGCTCTTAGGAAATGCAGAATAAAAACTAGAATTGCAGACTAGAAATGCATGAGAAGCTTCAGAGTAAAAGTGTGTGTGTATGTATGTGCATTAGTATCTAGGTATTTGATTCTGAAATGGGGACGTGCAAAAGTGTGAGATGGGATGCATATGTGTGAACATGCATCTGTAAATATTCGTATCTATGTGCATGAATACATGCATATCTGTATTCATCTGCATGAACATGCAGCTCTGCATGGATGTATATTTAATTCTCAGTGCATATGCATTTCTGTGTAAATATTGCTGTGTGGGTGCCTGTGAGAATGCCTCTGTGTACCTGCATACTGTTTCTATATATGTCTGCAAATATCTCTGTCTTGGTACACGCATGTGTGTGTTTAAGTGTGAAGGAAGGGGGATTTCTTCTGCTCCTTTTATAGCTTATTGTATCTGATTATGACAGCTGTGACTGCTGATTTGAAATGACCCCAAGTCAGACACTGAGCAGTCATCTGAAATGAATTCATCTCTGCATTATTTTGATTCTCAGATACTGAGACAGACATTTCTTTTTACTTGTTATTGCTGCTGCTGCTGCTGCTATCGCAAGCTCCAGTGCACACGCTTCAGTTTGGTCTCCACTGTCCCTGTGACACATGCCACTCAACATGATGGTTTTGTGGCTACAGTTTTAGCCAACAGGAATCTGGAAGCACATACCAAGGGCAAGCATCACCCCTCCACCTCCCAGATTGGCCACGACAGGAAACCTGCCAGCAGTTGCTGTAGCTGTATTCAGACCCTCTTCTTCTACTAGTTTCCTTTCCACCCTTTTACCTTTACCCACCTCTGTAAAGTTAATATCCATTTATTTAGTGCTATCATTGTGCTTGATACTCAACCAGTCATAGAAAACAGCCTATCCCTGCCCCAAAGATATTACATTCTAAGCTTCATGGAAAAATCACTTCAGACATATAGGTGCGTCAACCTGTTTCTCTCAGGCTATAATTTCTTTGAGCCAAATATTATGTTTTCATTCATGCTTGTACAGTGGTTAATGTGAGAGCATTCTGATTGTGACTGGAGCCCAGTGTACTATAACCAGTACATATTAATGATAATATTGGCTCAACCTTTTTAAAGGACAATGGCAGTATAAGTAGATACCACATTTTCTCACATACAACACATATCCTTTTCCACAAAACTAGCACCCCAGAATTGGGGCATGTGTATTAATCAGGGAAGATGAATTCCTGACAGGAAGAGAAGCACCCTGCTTTGGTTCCTGCTTCACAGTGCAACAGCTGTAGCATTACATATGCAGGCAGCTGAAGGAATCAAATGACTTTACTGCACATTATTCTTAATTCCAAGAGTATTAAAAATTGTCTCTCCTTTTTAATGGGCTTGATATTCCACTAATCAAACTAACTTTTCTTAGGGCAGTTTTGCTGTCTGCTAGCTGCCCCTGGTCTCTCTCCTGCTATTTCACATCCCTGAAAACTCTAGCTCTTTTCAAAATCATAGATCTACCCATGGCAACCTGTCTTTAGTTAAGCAGGAAAGAGATGAGAAAGCTGAATACTAGGCTCTGTCCCTGCTCTATGCACCCATAACATTGGAAAAATCTTTCTATTTTCTTCATTCTTCCTTTCAAAAAAACAAGGCGTGTATTATATTCCAGGGTATGCTGTATACAGGAAGTCTGAAAATAATACTATAGAGGAGAAAACCTTTACTACATCTATGATTCATCCAAACATTAAGCACATAAAAAGCATATACTTTTAGGACTGAAAAGGACTTCAAGAAGTCCTCTAGTCCACTTCCCTGATCTGAGGAAAGAGAAGTATGTCTTCCATAGGCAACCTGTTCCACTGCTTAACTATGATTATAGTTAGATAGTTTTTTTCCTAATATCCAGCCTAAATCTTCTCTGCTGCTAATTAAGCTGGTTGTTTTTTGTCCCCTGGTGAACAAATTATCACAGTCCTTTTTATAATAATCAACTGCACTGGAAGACTGTTATCACTGCCTCCCTTCCTCCCTCTCTCCGCCCCGCCTTTCAGGCTTTTCTTTTCTAAAGTAAACAGACCCAACAAACCCAAATCTTTCCACTTTTTCTTTTATTCTTCTTGCTCTCCTCTGGACCCTCTCCAATTTGTCTGCATCTTTCTTAAAGTGCAGTGCCAAAACTGAGCACAGTACTAGTGCTGAGACCTTCTCAGTGCTGAGTAGAGCAGAGTAATTACCTCCCTTGTCTTATACTCAACACTCCTCCTATTACTATATCTCAGCTGAGATCTGCCTTTTGTGCTATCTTATTGTATTCTTGACTCATATCTGATTTGTGATCCAGTCTAACCACCAACTCCTTTTCTGCTGTACTAGCCAGTTATTCACCATTTTGTATATGTCTACTTGCTTTCTCCTAATCGTAGCTCAATGTTTTCTAGTTATGTTATTTTATCCTACCTCTTTTTCGCACTTTGAGCGGAGAACATGTCTAGGATTAAAACCAGTCTGATTGTCCTGAGCTTTGACTTGCATCAAAATAGTCATGGTACAACTGTTTACACAAGCAACTTGAATGGGAATTCACTTGAATTAGTCATAACTATAGGTCAGATTTCTACCTGTTAATTGTAATCAGTATTATGTCCAGCTACCACATAAAACACTAGACAGAACATAGAGAATGGATATAACAAGAAAGAAATATTATAAAATATCACTATTAGTATTATGTAAAAGATACATGAGACATTTAAGGTGTGAAGTAGTGGACTGACACACCGAACATTCCAGAGTTACATTAAAACCAGCTAGGTGCCCTAGGACTTGGGCGCTGTAGTTTTGCTTGTGCATGAGGCTACTGGTTTAGTGTCTGCCCTTTGCACAGAGCTGGGTGTGCCTACCCGAACTGCCCATTTATGCATTTCAGGTGTTCAATAGATGGGACACCTTTCCTTCTACTTATTGCTCTGTGCTCTCAGGACCACACAGTACCACTATATCACCAGCATTTCTATGACCAAATAATTCCCATGAAATCATAGAAATAACAGAAAGACTCTACTTCTGAAGCTATCAGTGTTTTTTATCTTTTATAATTTATTTCCTCCTCATTCTCAGTCTGTCTCTCCTTCTGTCTCCCTTACTACTCTCTCTCTTTTTTCTCACCTTTTCTTTTTGCTTTCACCTCTTTTTTCCCTCTTTCAGTAACTCTTTTCCCCTTTGCCATTTTTAGATGTGTCTGTAGCTCAGTTGACGAAGGATAGTTTACACTTCATTCTTAAGGCTGGGAGTTTGGTATAGCCTTGGCCCTGTTGCTGAAGACTTTGTTTTTCATTATTTCGAGTTTCACCTTGAGGTTGACATCTTCAAAGTTCCTGATGAATGTAGATATCAAGGGAGGTTGTTGCAAGAAAAAAAGGATTTCTTTGAGCTATTTTGGGACAGAGAATGGGAGGTCTTCAAAATAAATATCAAGACCTTGAATTAATGCTTAAAATATTGTGGAAGAGGGTAAAGCCTCTGGATCTCCTCAAGTGATGTTCTGAACATAGAGGAGCAGCTCGTTCCACCATTTGGCTCTGTGAATATTGTATAGGGAAAGATTAGAGCTATTGGAGAGATGTTTTGTAAATCCCTGTTGCATCTCTGGGGCAAGATAGTATTATGCCATGGTTAACAATAATGAGTACCATATACAGACCCAGAAGAATGAGTATAGATCTCTCCTTGACAGCAAAAAAGAAGTGGGAGGGGGTAGAGGTGAAACAAGGGCACCAGAATTTGGATTACAGTGGCAAAAGAAGAGGTTAGGGATTGTTTTGAAAAGCTAGATGTGTACAAGCCCATGGGACCAGACGTGATGTACCTGAGGGTGCTGAGGCAGCTGGCTGATGTGATTGCAGAGCTGCTGGCCATTATCTTTGAAAATTCATGGCAATTAGGAGAGGTCCTGGATGGTTGGAAAAGGGCAAAGAAAGTGTCCATCTTTAAGAAAGGGAAAAAGGAGGATTTGGGGAACTACAGACTGGTCAGCCTCACCTCAGTTTCTAGAAAAATCATGGAGCAGGTCCTCAAGGAATCCATTTCTAATCACCTGGAGGAGAAGAAGGTGATTAGAAACAGTAAGTATAGATTCACCAAGGGTAAGTCATGCCTGACCAACCTCATTGCCTTCCATGACTGGCTCTGAGGATGTGAGACGAGCAGCAGATATGATATATCTTTACTTTAGCAAAGTTTTTGATATGGTCAAAACATTCTTGCAAGCAAGCTAAGGAAGTATGGGATGGATGAATGGACCGTAAGGTGGATAGAAAACTGGCTAGATCTTTAGTCTCAGAGAGTAGTAATCAATGACTTGATGTTTAGTTGGCAGACAGTATCAAGTGGAGTACCCCAGGAGTCAGTCCTGGAGCCAGTTTTGTTCAGTATCTTCATCAATGACCTAAAATGATGGGATGGGGTGCACCCTCAGCAAGTTGATGACACCAAGCTGGGAAAAGTAGAATGTATGCTGGGCTAGGATAGGACCTCTCCAGGACCTCTCCTAGACAAATTGTAGGATTGGATCAAAAGAAATCTCATGAAGTTCTATAAAGACAAATGCAAAGTCCCGCACTTAGGACAGAACAATCCCATGCACACATACAAGCTTGGAACTAACTGGCTAAGCAGCAGTTCTGCAAAAAAGGACCTGGGGGTTACAGTGGACAACAAGCTGGATATCAGTCATCAGTGTGCCGTTGTTGCCATGAAGTCTAACAACATACTGAGCTGCAGTGGTAGGAGTGTTGCCAGCAGATCAAGGGAAGTGATTCTTCCCCTCTATTTAGCACTGGTGAGGCCACATCTGGAATACCATGTCCAATTTTGGGGGCCTCACTACAAAAAAGATGTAGACAAATTGAAGAGAGTTCAGCAGAGAGCAACAAAAATGGTTAGGGGGCTCAGACACACAACTTACAAGGAGAGGCTGAGGGAATTGGGTATATTTAGTCTGGCAAAGAGAAAACTGAGAGGGGATTTACTAGCAGCCATCAACTACCTGAAGGGTGGTTCCATAGAGGATGGGGCTAGATTGTCTTTCAGTAATGGCAGATGACAGAACAAGGAGCAATGGTTTCAAGTTGTATCAAGGGAAGTATAGGTTAGATATTAGCAAAAACTTTCCCAATAGGAAGGCAGTAAAACACTGGAACAGGTTACTCAGAGAAGTTGTGGAGTCTCCATCCTTGGAAGTTTTTAAGACCAGGTTAGACAAAGCCTTGGCTGGGATCAGGGGCAATGCATAGGGGGTGCATGCGGGTGCACATGCACCCCCTGAACGTGGCAGTGCACCCTCTACAAAAAGGTGCTGCCAACAGTGTTGGCAGCACCTGTGAGTGGTCGCTGCTCACCATCCACACCCCCACACCCCCCTGCCACCAGTAGCGTCTGCAGGTGGTAACCGATCCCTGCTGGCTGCTGCTGACGCTGCCTGTGGCATCTGAGGGTGGTTGCCAAACCCTGGCCGGCACTCAGCCCTCTGATCCCCCCGCCACCGCCAGCGGTGGCGGTGTCTGGAAGAGCTCCCACTTACCGCTGCTGTGCTCCCGCTGCTGTTGCTGCACTCCTGCCACCGCTGTGCCCCCCCAGCCACCGGGAGCATGCATCATTCATGGCTGGGATGATCTGCTTGAGAATGGTCCTGCTTTGAGCAGGGTTTGAACTAGATGACCTCCTGAGATGCCTTCCAAGCCTAACTTTCTATCATTCTATGATTCTACTGGACTTAAGAGGAGGCTTTTTTCCCCAATCAACATAGGGGGGAAAGCCCCTGTCTTACATTCACATACAAGGAGCCCACATTAAATACATTGTCTATCATTAAACTGCTGATAAAAGCGGCATGTGCTCAGTAATGGAAACCACCTATAAAGTCAATTAAATGCAAACAGCATTAAGCAGCATGAATATAAAACACGTGGGATACCAGACTGGCACACAGAGAGGCCAGAGCAAGCTCCAACACCCTCCATTGGTGCCAAAAATACTGGTAAGAACCTACCACACATTTTTTAAAATAAAATTTTATTTCCAGGTCCAAATCAGTTTCAAATTAAAGTCCATTTTTTTAATTAAAGTAAAAATTTCAAAGATATGCTAGTATATTCCATATGACTATGATATATGGTAGTGCCCATTATATCCAGTCCCCCTCAGCACTGACTCTTTTTAAGTCATAGTGAGCTACTACACTGAATACATTTTTACTTCTTCACTCCCATAGCTGAGCTGTGCCTTTATTTCCCATTTTTAAGGAGTCCTGTTTTTTAACCAGCAGTAAATATCTGGCAAACATCACTGAGCAGGGTCTCCAACATCTTGTCCAGAATCCCGCTGTTGCCCCACACCCCCCAACCTGTTGCATATGATTAATATTGTCCAGTCCTCCAGAGGGCAAGGTCATCTTATATTCAAGTATATACGGTAGTAGTTTGCAACCTCTGACAGGTCCGCAAGTGATTTTTTTCAGAATTCAGTGAACTATGGCATGATTTAGGGTAGATCACGGGTTTCCTTATTCAAAAATGGTGTTCGGGGGGGGAGAGGGTTATCAGCCAGGAACCTTCTAATAGTTACAGCAGACAGGACCTTGAATTACAAGTGATTAATCTGATTCTATACAACGCACCTATGCTGTACAGAATACACTGACCCAGAATAGGCTGAAATCTGAGAGGAATACACCATCTACCAAATTCAAGGGGTGGTTTCTGATGTTTGCATAGGACATCTTGGATGTGGGTGACCAGAACATATCCAGCTCATCACAAAATGAAGAGGAAGTTTCTGGAATGGTGTAGAAACAATCTTGGTTGTTAGAGAGAGCAGGATTTAACTGCTGTGATACAGACATTTTGGGATACTCTGTATTACAGAACATTCCTGTCTTCCTATATGTGAGCATTGGGTGCTCTAAGCCACAACCATCATGCAGGCACACTCTCAGGATAATGTAGTGCTTAACTGAGAGCCATGTGATTTCCACCACTTTCATAAGGAAACGCTCTCATTTTCCATCAGACCACATGGGCAGAGAGCATGTTGATGCTAATTTGAACAAGGTTGAATTATGGATTCTATTTTCCCTACACACTGCTTAAAATGCCTTTTTGGGAAGCCCAGCTGTATTGTGCATTCTCCAGCAGGAAAAGGAATTACAGAGATAAAAGCCTTTTTTGAGGGATCTCAAAAACCAGATGCCAAAATATCCCTCTCTCTTGCCCTAACTCTTCTGTGAGGTTTCCAGCTTTGACAGATCCACTTTACTATGCAAATACTGGTGTGTGAGACTACAGCCCATCATGATAATACTGCTACAATATTGTCTCATTGATCTATCTTCTCTGTATCCATATGTTACCTCTTGTTTTACACTTAGTAATATCTTTGGGTATGGATTGTCTTTTCATTCTGTTTTGTACAATGCCTAGCACAACAGAATCCTGTCCTATAGCCAGAGCTGCTCCCCATCATCACTACCATAACCACAACCTGGTCCCAGAAGTGAAGGTGATCTGGTGTCTCAAGAAGGTTAGCATGGTACCAGAAGTGCTGTTTGTGAGTACAGTCATCCCAAGTTGAGTGTGAAGGCCTTAAGAATGCTAGAAATGTACCGAACCGTTCTATTCATTCAAAAAGTTGTACTCCTATGGACAGTGAAGATTCCCTGAAGGGTTCTCTTTCGAGAAAAAGGCATAGGTTGACCACTGACAGCTCACCATGTCTTTTATATGCACTGACAGATGCTGTAAATTTAAGGCATAATGGCCACATCCAGATGAGTGCAGATGTTTGTTTCCCCAGGGACAAGCAGCAGTGGCGCATCTTGTGCTACTGCTACTTGTCCCTGGAGAATGCCCGTGCCACACATTCTCTGGTGCATGGCAGGTTACCCCCCATGGGCTAGGGGAGACTGGGGCCAGCAACACAGGTGGCCTCAGGGGGCTGCAGCTGTGACACTCCTGCAGCTGGGAGCCTGGCCAGCAGCCAGAGTCTGGCTAGCCAGGCTCCAGTTTTGGGTGAGGCACACTGCTGCCACATGCACTGTCCCGCTTTTTTTTGGTATGGGTTTTTTTGACCTCAGAACCTCCCAGGGTCAAGCCCCCACCCCTGCACTGGAAGGTAGCAGGGTTGGGAGTATCTGTATGTCTAGTGTGTGGCGCCACCATACTGGACATCCATGCTAGTCTGGATGTGGACAATAATAGCAAAGATAGTAGCCATAGGAAACTGATAAACTGGTACAGCTCATTTTGTAGGGCCTAATTCTGACTTCTATACCTGACAGGAAAACCAGAGAAGAGGTATAAAAAGATGAGGGTCTGGAATTATTAACTGTATTATTAATTGTTAGGATATTTTTTTATGCGGAGTTGTTGATGTGTGTGATGTAGAACACAGAAGTGAGAAAACATGCCCCATGCCCTAAGGCTCTAACAATCTAAATAGGATGCAGGGAGATTTAAAGGCCTAAGTATGTCTAGCTCATTGAGTGTCAACTGTGGAGCAAAAAACAAGGATAACTGCAGTATATGAAGGATGCAAACTCCTAGGAGGGACTAAAATTGTTCAGGACAAGTAAAGAGGGAATAGTATGGATGAAGTGGGCAAAGGAAGATTTAGAATATAAAGAATCATTCCCTAATTGTGAAATCTATGAGGCTGTACAATAATTTCCCAGAGGAAGTTAGGAAAGTGCCATAGCTTCAGACATTTCAAATTAGACTGAACAAAGACTTAGAGAGTCTAATGAGTTCATTAGTTTAAATTAGTGCAAGGCTTCAAAAATGGAAAGTACTGGAGAAGAGCTTGTTTGTTTGTTTATTCTATGCTGTAGAGATACATCTTGCACTGCCCTCCCCCTCTGCCCTCCTGCCCCCAACAGAGAACCAGATAGAAAGGACCTGAGAGTCAGACCTGAAAATCTATTAAGCCATCTGACTCCTAGCAGAGGGCATTTATGCACCTAAATACCTTATTGGATCTGGCCAGAGGTACTTTCCCATGACTACGGTCCTAGGCAAGGACTGTAGGGTCCCCATGGATGCTGAAAATAAAGAGATGGAACTGGTGAGCCTAAAGAATAAAAACTAAAAGAGAAATTTTTCCAAAGAGCCGTGGGTTGGACTGTTCACCTTTTGAAACTTATTAATGAGCCAATGAGAAGAGAGGCTAGGTGGAGAGGAGGGCCAGCAAACCCTACAGACTGGGTCCAAGAAATATGTGCACTTGGGTTCAGAAGTGATGGCCTTGCAGTCAGAGAGCCTAGCCTGGCTGCTTGTGGCCAGCAGGCTGTGTTCTTGGTCTGAGCTGGACTCAGCTGGTGTTTCGTATTCCTTTGGCTTGTGCATGTGTGTATTACATGACTATAGAAGGAGCAATCAGTCAGCTCCCAGGAATCTTAGCAACAGCCGCGTCCCCAGAAAAGGCTTGTAGCAGCTGGAGCGGTGATGATGACTCAGCAGCATGGTCTCTCTGGCCGCTTGCTGCTCTCTGGCAAGGACTGTAGTCCAAGTTCTGGCTCCCTTGTTTGGGTCAGTGCTTTCTCGTTGGCACCAATAGATGAATTCCTGGATCCTGCTGGCTTTGGCATTAGAGTGCAACCGAGAGGAACTGACAGTTGCAGCCAAAAAATTTTTTTCCTCCTTTTTTGCTTAAAAACAAACTGAAAAAACAGCAGAATCCTGAGATTAAATTATAATGGAGGAGCCAGATGGCAGCATTCAATAGTGGTGAGTGTGGGGGTGGAAATGGTAGCAAGTCTGGGAGACCAGTGTCCCTTACTATCCCATTGAGAAGAAGACAGATTGCTGTATTTGTAGACAGGCTAGGGACACTATCAGAGACCGCAAGGAGCTGGGTTCATCTTTATTTAAAAATGGTTTGGAAACATGGTCTTAGTTTATTGCATTCACATCTTACCGCATTTAACTCACTAGTGCAATGAGTGCTTACGGTCTCATGCCAAGCTTGATTTCACAACCAAGCAAAATTTGTTTACATTAGCCAAGATCATCTCCCTACAGAGCATGAGTCTGGAGCATAGAGACGGGATTGAGGAAGGACAGGTCAGTATTGTAGCGCTGGTATAGGAACCCAGCACCGGAACAACAGGGGAGTCTATAAATCCTCACAAAGATGTCCCAGCAGGAGGTGCTACAAATTAGTACTGAGGAATTGGAAGGCCCAGAGGGCTGGGAGAATTACTGGGAACCAGAGGTACTACCAGTCAGGACTTTGTGGCAGAACTGTGTCATGAAGGTTGTCTGCTTTGTGCTTGGCCATTGCTGGCACTATTAGCCCCTCCTTTTCATGAGCACTGAAAAATTCACCCTGCAACAGAAACATACGTGTGCATGTAACAATCTGCCTTCTCAGCAGCAGCAGCGGCACCACCCCAGAATCTCTGGCCTCATTACTTGGAGCAGGAAATGAGTAAAACATAAATGACTTTGAAGGAGCCAGGAGGGGCCGTTTCTCTCCCCCGTTCCCTGGCAATGGCCGTGTATAGTTACAGTTTAATCTTGGAAATGCCAGACAGCTGTTCCCGGTTGCTAGGAGACTGGCACACATTATGCAGATGTCGGGGACCTCAAATGTCTGCCGGAAATTACAGCTCATGTTGTGTGAGAAGAGACGTGCATTTCCCTGTCTGGGGAGCCCAGCGGGAGCCTTCATCCCCCGACGTGCACCCCACCCCGGAGGTGGGGCCGACAGGCTCTGTCCTGACAAAACCCAGTTCATAAATCACCTCTGGAGAAAAAATTATAGGAAAGAATCTACAATAAAAAACACATCCGGCTTTATGTAGGGGACATGAGGGAGAGAGACGGCTGGTGCAGTGCGAGGCTCTGGCACTAGCTGCTGCCTGTGTTGTAGCTGAATGCCTCAGTGTGGTGGGTCTGCTTTCAGATTTTACTCCATGGGGAAGGTGAGCTGGCAGCATTCCCCAGGGCTCACAAGGAAGGCTGAGCTGTACTGGCTCAGTGCAGCAGAGGTCACTGCAAGAAGAGAGAACTGGGTGAGGAACCAAGCTGAGAAAATGAATGCCAAGTTGCAGACACTGAGGGTGGCATTCTGTTCTCCGCCGTGCACCCAAATGGCAGATTTCCAGCACATCAGTGGAGTTTTTTGTCCAGGTTCTGATTTCATCCCCCCACACTGTGGTTGTGTAAATGTGCACAAAGACTAGGCAGGCAGGCAGCTATGCAGCTACATGCACACACCCATTGCAATATGTAAGTGCGTGTAAGGCATGAAAACAAAGCCAGTCAAAAATCCATAACTAATGGACTTGGAGGAAGGCACTCCCATCTTTTAGCTCCAACAGTTCACCCATTAAAGCATTTTGCCCAGCAAATGGGAGACCTGGGTTCTAAAGCCCCTCCTTGACCAGAGGGGATCTAAGCCTGCATCTCCCTGACTTCCCAGTGCAGTGCTCTGTTAGGCATTACTTTGTTCCCTCCTTTTGAAGATGACTTCCTGGGCAGCTAACTGGAGGAGATATGTGGAGCCAGAGGAACAGAAAAAGCTAAACATTGTCTGTCTCAGTGAGATTGCTACTGCTTTGAAGCAGAGGGGGACCTGCTTTTAACCCAGATGCTGATTCCCAATGGGAGAGGAATTTCCTCACTCTCCATTCAAAGACTATTAAGCTCAGCTGGAGAAGGGTCTCAAAAATACCTACTGTGATATGATGGGTAGGTCACTGAGCTGGGAAATCAGGAAGATGCAGATTCAAACTCTTTCCTTGCAAAGGAAGACTAGAACCAACTCCTTGGGTCTCTAGCTTTCTAGACAAGTACCCTAACCACTCAGCTATCCAAGCTGAAATATAGGAGTACCCTATTTCACTCAGATTTATGCCAAGGTATGCAAGTACCTGCCCAGCCAACATGTAGCCTACTGCATGTGCTCAGTCTGCATGTGCAAATTTATAAATCCACAGTGCAAAAATAGGGCTAAAAGCACCCTAAAATGCCCAGGCACATGGCTAAAAACTACCATTTAGGAACACAAGGGGATGCAAAATTCTACCCCAAATGTGAGGATCTTCGGGGAAGGATTTTCATGCACCATTTATGCTCCCCTTCCTCTAAAAAGGGACAGATTGTTGTAAAAAAAGAAAAAAAAAAGAAAAAGCAAGGTACCCCTGGCAAGGGCCCTCCACAAACTCAAATTTCAAGGGGAGATCATGCCTAATTCCTAGAACTGTATTTATGATACAAGCTCCTGTTACCATGGAAATTGGTGTGAAGTTGCAGATTCAGTGTGATATTACTTGGACCCCAACCAAAAGGGAACCAAGGAGGTGGAGGGAAGAGGCCTTGTTTAAACACACAAACAGGAAAGATCCCAGAAAAGTGTAAGATGGGAAAGCTGCAGATGACCACTAACTCAGGAAACTGGGGCAGATCTGCAAGTACAAAAGGTAAATGTGTGTAGAAGAGGGTGTGAACTCACAAATGCATGCAGGTGTGTTTATAACACACCCCAGTGTTGTGAAGAAGAAGTAGGATTTCTTCCTGATCCCTATCAGCTTGTGCCCTGGAACATGTAGGTTAACACTTTCATGTGGATTTCATAACAACAGATGCCCTCCTATAGATACTTGCTGTTTCTTCAAAACATAGTATTTGCTCAATAATATCATGCAGTCACAAATTCCACAGTTTATCCTGCAACTTTCTGCTTCAGGGGGAGGAAGTCTTTGCTTCATAATAGCCAGTGATCTTTTACATCCTGAATCATGATACTGAATTAAAAGGGAAATTGGGAGCCTCAAGAAATGGGTTTAGATGGCTTTGTTGTGCAATCAGGAATGTGAGACTAAAGTGAAGAACTTCAGTCAAAAGAGAGAGAGGCAATCCTTTATAGCTAGAGTGAAGACCTGTTCTGTAGTTTAAGGGATTCTCTTCATTTACTTCCAACTACATATATACGGGCGGATCCAGAATTTTGTAAAAGGTGGTGCAGAGGCAAGGTCTGGCACTGCAGGTGTGGCTGCAGGGATTCACTTACACATTTCCCCTTCCCCATCCACTGGAATAGACAGACCACACAACAGAAGCATCTGCCAGGGACTAAAAAAAGTTCCTGGATCAGGCAAGAATTCTTCTCCCCACCCAGTTGTGCTCTTCACAACCCCACACTTCCATGCTCAGGGCAATTCCCCTTCTCTCCACTCCCATTTTCCCCCTCTCACTTGCCACTGTCATTGTCCCTAGCTGCTCTGGAGATGTGAGGAGCACCTCCCAAAGCCACTCCTGCCCTACTGTAGCCAGGGTGCACAGGGAGCCAGACTCAACCAGGGATAATAGCAGTGGTGGCAGAGGTAGGGATGACAGGTAGGTTCTCGCTCTCTGTGCCTCCTACAAAGCTGGTAAGGAACATCTAGGGGGAATGCGCAAGGAGGGGGAGCCCACCTGTTACTTCTGCTGCTACCATCCCCAGCTGTGTCTGGCTCCCTGCACAGCCTGGCTAGAGTGGGGCAGGTACAGCTCTGCAGCTGGCTGCCCTGGGGGCAGAGGAGAGACAGAGAGCACACTGGTAGCAGCAGATGGGAGAGGGGATGTCTCACTGAATATGGAAGGGAAGGGAAGGGAATGAGAAGGGAATTCTTACCTGCTTAGTGACACAAAAAATATCCCGATACTGCACTTGCAGCGTGGTCCAAAAGCAAGATGCGACCATGCCACTGCAACCCCTCTGGATCTGCTTTTGCTACTATCTCATACGCATTCTGCCCTGCATTTCAGCGGAGGATCCCGCCCTGGGAGCCTGCATATATGTATTATATCATGAATGTGATATTCTAGAGGCCTTTAAACACTGACACATTTTTCACATAGTTACCTTTTGTCTCCTTGAAACAGAGACTATCACCCTATTCAGGAGCAGAGAGACTGTTCCAGCCAGTGGAAGCAATGGAAGATGAATAATATTTCCACTATAGAGATATGGAAGATGGAAACAGGCCTGAAATTTAATTTAGGAAGTAGATTAATGGACAGTAAGAGGCTGGGAATTCTGCTGCAGTGAATGTGTTGCAGAGGTCCCCTCCTGGATGGAATATCAGATTTGTTCCACTGGCTGCAACCATTTCAACAGTTAGGATACTGTTTACCAAACTAGGGGTTGTAACCCCATGAGACAAGCCTTGGCAGTTTAAAATGAACTATGAGCTTAACACAGCCCCTAATCTCCTTGTGCCTGTAATAAGTCCATATATTGAGACTTATTGTGCCACAGTTGCTCTCTGGTTACTGTCCATGTACCTACTTTTATTCCATGATAAGTCAAAGTTAAACTGGAGCAATTTAGTACTGCTCCATTCAGGGATAAGGTGCCCCAGTCATCTCTCACTGTGGGGTAAAAGCAGATACAAGGACAATGACTGCAGAGCAGCTGAGTTACAGCTAAGTACCCAACCCTAGTTAACTGCAATCGCACAAACAGTTACTGCTGTACAGGGTCTCACAAAATATGGGTTTCTAATTAGAATGCTGACCAGAAAAAGTTTGGCAAGTGCCGATTTATGGAAGCAGGTAATGTAAAACATTGATATTTCTATAGCCAGTGATCTCTTGTAGATCAGAGGCCTGGATTTCTGAAATCTTAATAGTGTGTGCATGATATTGAGTTGGCTACAGAGGCACCCATTGCTTATGGCAAATGCCTTGTTACAGGAACACTTCATTGTCCCTCACACCCATGAAAACTCATCTTCTGCCACTTCTGAGCACATTGCCAATATCATACCAATGAGACAGCAATGGGGAGCAGGGGAGAGATATTGGAAAGAAGAATAAATGGGCCAGGTAAATAGTGCTTCTGCAGCAGCAGCAGTTGCTATGGTGACTGAAGTGAGGAAGAGAGAAGCAGATTGATCAATAGTCCTGTGCTGGCTCATCTGGCTTCCATCCACGTGCTGCTACAGAGAGAGAGAAAATCAAAAAGCCACACAGGGCGGATGGGGCCTGAGATTCGATATGTGGTAGCAGCTCGATCAATAGCTTGTTGGAAGGCAGGTAATTGACTCCCCTTCTGCCCAGGAGAAGCTGATGCAGAGACAGAGCCATGTTCGTTAACTACAGATTTCCAGCTCTTCTTTATCAGCCAGTTTATTCATTTGGTTGATTTGTTGTTTGCTCAAGATCCCTTCTCTGGCATGACTTCTTGCTGCACCTGTCAGAGATGAGCACTGGCTGCAGGTCTGAACCACAACAGTGCTGCTTTTGAGTCATTCTCTCTCACCTCCCTCTCCTTCATTCAGACTCCCTCTTCCCCACAGTGATAGAGATTTCAAGGGGGAGCCTGGAGGCAAGGACACCTTTTCTCCTGGGATTTTGGAAGCTTCTAGTTTTCTGCGTGGTCTGGGATTTCATAAGTGCCGCCCCTCTTCCAGCAGTCCAGTCTGAAGCCAAAAGCCTGGTAGCCAAAGAAATGAAATAAAATAGTTAAGAACATATTTTGCACCTCATGATATAAAACATTTGAATTATGGGCAACAGTTTGCTGTTGTGCTTTGTAAGCCTGCCATCTTCCAGATGAGCTACCTGTAATGGGTGAATGGGCAGCTGGAGGAGCTAGTCAGAAAAGACAAAAATGAGAAGGGTAAAAAAAAAAAATGGGGGAGGAGGGAAAAGCAGGAAGAGGGAAAGAGAACGCCCCTTGGGGTGACAATGTACTCAGCTGAGATGTACCGAGGTCATTCTCAGTCTCTACCCAAAAAGGGCCAGGGAGTCCCAAGGACAAGTAGATGCCGACTGCCAGGTAGGTGGTGCCATGTTTAGGAAAGCTGCATGAAACTATTGGACTCCACTTCCTGCCAAATTAACTGCTACATTTTGTCAAAATGTAATGAACTTGGTGGAGCAAAATGCCAATCAGGACCTTTGTGGTCTGCCTTACATGTCAGCCAGAAGCCCCATGTTCCCCAGCACCACACCACTGAGGTCAGCAGTGACTTAGAAAAGAAAAACCTCTCACACAGCACAATGCCCCTCAACAAACCTCTGTGATTCAAAGATGCCATTTAGCAGTAGGGGCCACATTTTTTTCTCCTGTGCTTGTACCACATCTACAACAGCAGGATCCTGATCCAGGACAAACTTTTAGGCATTTTCAAGGTACAAAAAATAAAGGAAAATAATAAAGAGTAGAGTTGGTATAACAGAGCAATTGCTGTTACTTCTCGCTGCAAAAAACCCAGTAGTAGCAATGCTAAGGAACTGAGGAGAGTTCCACTACTGAACCAATACTTTTTGCCTTTCTGGATTTTTCTTGGAGGTCTTCCACCCAAGTAGTCCTCAGTCAGTCCTGCTTAGCTTGGGAAGTTAATAATGAAAAAGAAAAACCCCTGCTTGCAGAATTAACTTTACTTCTACATTACTTGGTTGGATAGATACTCTTGAGTCTTGTGCTTTCAGGGCCCGATTCAACTCCCACTTAAGTCAATGAAAGCCTTTAATGGGTCAGGCCCTATTATCAAGAGCATATTTTAGCTCTCAAGTGCCTTAACCATCTATAGCACTAGCGGGTATGTCTCATGTACGATGCCTCCATGCTTCTGGAATGTGTTCTTCATGAGTGGGAAGATAAGGGCTCCCTAACCTGTGGGCATAATTTATGCCAGAGGTAAACAGCAGCATGATAGAACAACTACAAAGTACATTATTGAAAATGTCATCTGCCAGTCCCCCCAGAAATGCAAGCAACTAAACTCAAATCAGATTTAAAAAACTTAAGGGAATAAAAGAATTTTTCCCAGTCAAAAAAGAACAAAGAAGTTATCCACCAACCTGCAGACATACTTTCCACAAAAAAAGTAAGGAACCTGCACAAATTATTGTGTTGATGGTTAACAGCCAGTAGTCGGATCATGACTACATTATAGAATACAATCTGTGTTCTACAGTACAAGCAACAGAAATGAAAGAGCACATATTCCTCTACTCTGACATCAAGGTAAATAGCTGGACTACTTTTCTACAAGGAATTTTTTTTTGTTGAATCACTATCCCTGTTTAACACAGACAAGTAAAGTAACAGGCCACACAGTAAACGTGGGGTGGATCTCCGACTTAACTCTAAAAACAGTCTAAAGAGTTTACATACAAATCAAATGGGACACCAACTGTCCCTTTGGAAATCTCTTACTATAGACTGGGGGATACCCCCAAACTACTGAATCTCTCTGTTATTGCAAAGGATGATGTAACCCAAATGCACTGTGAGCGTATTCACGAGGGGAGTAGCATGATACACCAGTAGCCTATGTCTTTTCTAAAAGAGTTCTGCAAGGGAGTCTCTGGGGCTTAATGCAAGCAAAAAAAGCATCAGCATGTGTGTAATACCCCTGAGCACACTTGCACAGTGAATTACAGAGGGGCCTGGAAGACAATGTCAGACCAAATTCTTTTCACTTATTAAAATGCCACATTCTAGGAACTGGCATAAGAATGTAACTGAAATAATTTCTCTTCCTTACAAAGCAGGAAAAGGATTATCTAGTGCATGGCACAGCTCAGCTGGATATGAAGCACATGACATTCAGCTACAGGAAGCATGTAGATCTGTAAAGGAGCCTGTTCCACAGGATGAGGAGAGTCTATGTGTGTAATCCAGAACTAGGGGGAGTTCTGTGACACAGACATAAAGCAGTGGGAGCAGCCGTTTTGTAATATGAATTTGAGGAACAGCGTAACCCAAAGAGTTAATTTATGGATAAAACACTGAACAGAGTGTAAAGAAGAAAGGCATGCTATCCTAGATGAGACAGTCAACAGATGTTTGGGAGTGAACGAGATTCTATCCTCCAGCTATGGCAGGCTGAGAGGCAGCTCTATAAGGATCCGCTGCAGGTGATACAAGTCAGAGCAGTTTCAAATCAGTGCAGAATTTGGAAAGCCTAAAAACAGCATAAAGCCACTTTGCCTCCTCCCACACTGTGACTTTGAGGTGTGCCACTCAGGAAGCTCAGCTTGGAATCTGTTCCCATAATGCTTATCCCATACCAGGACACGTAGCCATCTAAATCCCCAGGGTCCAACGGTATATCCATAATGTATGCAGAGACTTGGACAATCCAGTTGACCTTAGAATGCACTCAGTCTGAGGAACAAATCCAATGTCTATCAGTAGAACAATTTGAATCCACATCACTGATGCTGCATAAGAGCATTACTGTATGATTAATGAATGTCATTAAAATAAGATAAAGAGTCTTCAACCAGTAGGGAAGACTCAAGAGAGATACCAGACAGCAGTCAGTCTAATGGGTGAATGAGCTGAGAAGCAAGCGAATATTCATAGTTTACAAAACTGGCTTTCATCCTCCTTTCATTTGCTTTCCTTATCACTGTTTTTTCTTCTGGGCCCTGAGGGTATGGCCACGTGGCACAATCCAGTGCTGTGCAGCAACACCTGAGCTAGCTAGCACAAGTACTGAGAGTAGTAGTCACATTTGTGCAGCGCTCTCTGGGCTAATTGGCACGACTGAGGAATTTGTTACATCAGCCTGGGCAGAATGCCCTGCCAGTGTGGTTAAATGGTTTCCAGGACCCAAATTAACTTGGGGAGAGCAAGTTCTGGTATTTCTGCACAGCTCTGCATTGTGTTGGGTACCCAGTTGTGTGTGTTACAACAGCTAAGATTCCCTTAACCTTAGTCTACATTAATCTTTTCCTAAGGCATCATCTACATTTGAGAATAGCCATGACCGACTTAATAATGTCCAGAAGTGACTGAAATTGCACCCGTGCTGACATGCAAGCATAGGCCAGGACATGGAAGGATTAGTACCAAGGGAAAGAATAGAAGTTTACTTCTAATTGTAATTGGGATATGCTGCAATTAGGCTGAGTCAGGGCTAATCTTGAGCAAAGACAAGACCTACTGTACAGACCTTTCAGTGATGGTGCAGATGAAGGTGTAAGTTATGCCTACTGAGAGCTCTTCTAGGTGCAGTAAGAATTCTCACCAATTTGGTCTGTGCTTTTCTGGATTGTATAACAGGAATGATTTCTAACACTCCTAGGAGACTTGAGGTTTTACCCAGCTGGAGTGACTGAGTGGGGGAGAAGTTTTCCACACAAGGAGTCCAGTGAGACAGGAGAATGGTACAGAGCGTAGAAGGCAGCAGAAGTGGATCTGTGCAGAAAGTGCACACCCTACCAGTCTGTGGAATCACAGGACCGTCTCTGCATGACAATGTGGATGGCTTTAGAGCAGACCCAGTTTCCATAGCAACAGCACATGTAAGAGCTGCCTTTGGACTGTGATTCAGCTATTCCAGGTGAAGAGCAAAGCTGACCTCACGCACAAACAGCTATGTGGGGCCCCACAGCCCCAGCAAGCTGGGTAGCTATTAGCCCAGTCTCATCTCTTTAGGAAGAGAAAGGAAATAGCTCTCTGACACAGCCCTCCTAGGGAAGGAAAAGTGGAAAAGCACTTTCTGGCTTAATCCAAGTCCTTACCCAGTTTCTAATTTTGGGTCCCCAACAAATACAGAGAGAGATGTTGAGGCAACCACCCTGGTGGGTGCTGGCCAGGATGGGAGAACGGGACTTTGTGCAGAAGTCTTCCACGGGGAAACAGCAGAGGGACTAAAATCCTCTGACATTACATAATAAGGGGCTTTCCCTCCACGTGCATGTCTCTGCCTTTGCCATCCACCAGCCACTGCTTCCCCATGACTGGTTTTTTGTGTCATCTTCCCCTCGGTTCAAAGATGTTGGTTTTATCTGCACTCTGCCAATTCAAAATAAAATTTAGCAGCTTTGGTAAGTGCTATTTTCCAGTTCACCCCTCTACAGACCTTTCTTTATATAAAGGCCATCACAGGTATGGGAGATTATCATTATTATGATTATATAACAGACACCTGTAGAAATGGAGGTTGTAGAAAAGTGATGAAGGCAGTGAATTAAACAAGCCAAAGCAAAGATATCTGAAAAATCAAGCTAGTCAGGAAAAAGTTTCCCCTTTCCAGAAAAAAAAAGTTCTAGAATCCCAAATTTTTCCCCATCTCAAATCAAGGCCAAAAGGCACAATCTCAAAAATGTTTCAAATTAAAAAAAATCAGAAAAGGATTGATTTGTGTCAATAAGATGCTTCAGTAATTTCAAAACATTTACTTTTGATTGAACCATTATGTTTTTTCTTACCATACTCATTCACATGCCCAAATGGGAAGCTGGCTCAAACAGGGAAACAGAATTTTTCTTTTTGACAATTGTGATGTCTTCTCAAAATGTTTCTGAACCTAGAAATTCCTCAAGCCCAGACTTTTCCTTCCATACAGCTCTGGGTTTGATTATTCCAATGGAAAAATGCTTCATTGAAAAATTCCTGACCAACTCTGCTAAAAGATTATCTGCCTTCTTTGGCCTACTGTAGGATCAAGGCCTCTCTGGTCTCAGGATCAACATTTACGGACTTGTCTTAGCCCAGATTTTATCATATAATTTACGTTAAATGTTCCAATAATGCTCAATACATCTCAAAACTATTTTTCAGAGGTCATAGGGGTCAAGTCCCAGGATAGGATTTGGGCTTCTTCCCAGTGCTAATTCTAGATAACTCTAGTGATGAATGGGTATGTTGCACTCATATATGATTTTTGTCTGTAGCCGCTGAACCCCTTACACAAGCAAGTAAATGTTATCCCTATTTTACAGGAAGAGTAACTGAGGTACAGAGGTAAAAAAACCTAGACAGTCAAGATTACAGGTCACGGGCAAAACCAGGGGAAAAAAAAAAAATGCAGGTTTCCAACAAGATCCCTGCTTCAGCCAGCAAATGCTGCTGCCCACACACACACACACACACACACACAACACTTTTCAAAAAGAATTGGTGAGAGTCTTGGTGCCCTGACTGGCATCCCTTTGTTAGTAAAACAAGCTTTGATGTTTGCAGATTGGTGGGAGTGCCTGCTAAGCACAGAGTGGCTCTTGCCTGTGACTTCATAATCAACCTGTTTCAGTAATGACAGAAAGGTATCATCAGGGATCCTGGTTTTCTGTTTAAAAATAGCAAATTCTCCAATTTAAAAAAAAAATAAATCACAAACTCCGATTAAAAATCCCAAAATCCCTTCTCACTGCCACCTGGCCCTGCCGGTGCCCCTGGCTCCCCAGCCACAGCCCCTTAGCCCTGTTGCCACCCCTCACTTACCACCCACAGTCTTCCAGCCCTGCCAGTACCCATTACTCCCTACCCACAGCCCCCCCACATTCCTGCCCTGGCCCTGGGCCCCAAACGCCATGCACTACCCAGGCTGGGCAGCAGCAGCCCAAGCCCAAGCCCTGCCCAACTCCCTCCCTCACTATGGGGGCCCCAATCCCCACCCCCACCACACCAGATTTACCTGCAGGAGCTGCTCTCCAGGCTGCCTGGTGGCCATGTGTATGTATACATGTGCACATGTACATGCACATGGCGTCCCCTGCTTGACTGCCCTCCTCCAGCTCCCCCAGCAGGTTGGAACTCTGTCAGCCTGCAAGGTGAAACCCACTGGTTCCTGAATTTTTCTCCTTTAAAGGAGAAAATCCATGTTTTACCTCATTTTCCCATGGTGAACGGAAAACCTGGATCCCTGGTTATTATATCAGGATGGATGTTCAGTGGTTCCTGTGTAACACAGGGATCCTTGTAGGACAAAACTGATATACAAGAATGTGAGGGCAGGGTGTAGATGTACATGGGAAAGCTTTCTGTGATGTTTGGACTGAATACATAAAGACAGTCTCTCTCTGGGTTATCATTCTGACACCTCCACCAGAACCACATTCAGGAACTAAAGAAAATAAAATAATACAGGAAATAAATTAAACTCCAATAAATAAACATTTCAAGAAATTATTTTATCTCATGAAACGGTGGAAACATGCTAGGGATCTGAGCTCAGGCAAATCAAGTGAGCCCCCTATCCATATTTCATTCTCATACTATGAGTAGAAGCGGCAGCAGCCAGAGAAATGGAAAGATCGACAGTTAATTGGAAATGTTACATCTGCTGTTTATGCAAAAGGCATAAATATTTATATCCTGAAGGCTGACTTTTGGGTTCGCTCCTCAGCAGGAAGAGATTTACATTTTGAATAAAGACTTTCTTCCTCTCTTCTCCTTAGTAAATGTGAGTTGTTTATTATCCCCTTAAATGGGAGTCCTTTGGCCCAATCCTGCAGTCCGGCTACACATAGCCGTCCATCCATCAATTTCAGCAGGATTTACACACATAGAAAGACTGCAGGATCAGCCCCCTTATTTACTATGAAAATGAGGAATCCAAAACAAGAAGGTGGGGATGAAGATCACCCAGCAAATGCTGAGGTGAATGACACCTCAAACTCACCTAGGATGTTGAACTGCTTTTCTAAATGGGACTTCAATAAGGAAATAATTTTTAAAAGTTTGGACTATTGGAGCATAAGAAAGATTTGGTAGTGTTATCTATTGATAAAGACCAGGGAAAGGAATTACTGGAAAAATTAAGCACTTTGGACTGGATGATCTGCCAAAGGGCATTAATGGAACTGGCTAATAACATTACTTTACCACACAGAGTTTAGAAAAGTCATGGAAATCCAGTGAAATGTGGGAGTATTCAAGGAATCAAACAAAGCCTCTGTGCTCTGTCTGGCTTCTGCACCCTTGCTTCTCCCTGCCATATCCCCTGCACGCTTAGCCAGCTTCTCTCTCTCCTTTTTTCTCCCTTCCTGTTGCTCCCCACATTGCTACCAATGCTGCCCTGGCCTTCATCTCATTTTTCCTCACTGGTCATTCTCTCCTTTGATTCTTATTTTTGCTCTCCTGCTTCCACCTGGTCTATCATTTCTCTCCACTCTGATCCTTGTGTTATATCTCAGCTTCTGTTTTCTCTCCTCTTTCCAATTACTTTTCATATTATCTCACTTACTCTGCCATAGCTTCTTCCATCTTTCCTCTGTAGCCCCCTATCAGAGCCATGAACTCTATCTCTGCCCCAATCTCTTCTTTCATGAGATCTTCATCCATCTCCTATACCCACCCCCGCCCCTATCTGCTCTCCACTCAACAGTTACTTGCAACCGAGTTCCTTACTTTGCCCTATTTTATTTTTAATTTAAAAAATCTAAAAAGCTCAGAACCCCTCTTTCACAGGCTGGAGGCTGGACTTACTTTTCCTCATCCTTTCCCCCAGAATCCTTCTTTTTACTCTTTTAACCATTCTCTTATTAATAATAATACTAAAGTTAACAAAGAAAAATTTAAAATTATCAACAAATGCCAGCAGAGTACTGAGATAATGAGATGCCAGAGGCTATGGGATGCTTTCCTTGGTACATTTCAAACAAGGCTGAATACCCCTACGGAGAACAGAGTGGGGAATAACTCTGCCCTGACACCTAGCACTTTTCTGTCTATGATCCTGTAACATTCTGTAAAACATAAAAAAGTTTTATTTCACAGCCACTGCACACTGTCTCCTATTTAATGGTGGACATTGTACCTCCTAATGGAGTTTGTGCTTCTCCAAAGACAAATACTGAAATCACTACACTGCCTCAAGTCCTTAGTAGGAAGAGTGTGTAGCTGAATAGGAAGAAGGATCAGTACAGAGGGAAACAAGATCTGATGGGCCAATGCCAGTCTGCGAGTCCATGCTAGAAATTAATCAGTGTAGAGCATCCCTACAAAATCATCACACCAGCCAAGAACACTGTAGAGCCCACCTGCATCTCCTCCATGGTAATCATCAGGGAACATCCTATTTCGGTCCCCTTCCCCCCCAGAGGATGATAAAAGAAGCAAACAGTGTGACAAGAGCATGCTTGCAGCCACTATCTTTTGCCCCCTTGTTTCTGAGGCCCCAGATTTCAAAGCATGATTTTTATTTTAGTTGTTTGGGGGCTTGTTTTGTTTTTTGTTAAAATGGCTTTTCCTTTGGGATTATTTCTCTTGGTTCCCAATCATTTCTTCCTGTTTCCATGGCAACTATAGCTGGCTCATATGTGTGGTTGCCATGGAAACTGCCTGGTCCCCTTTCAAAGGACGTACTGAAACAGGAACAAGATTTGCATCCTCTGCACTGTATGAAGACTCTCTTGGGGGAGGCATGAGAAATTCTGTACAAACTCAGGAAAAAAGCAAAACTAAATCGTCTTTGAGAAACATTTTGAAAGTTGGTGAAACAGGTGCCTAGCAGAGTATTTGGGAATTTATGTCTGACTGCTCAAGGCGCCACAGGAATTTTCAGATATTATGGGCAGAGCAATCTCTCTAGAAACTACCACTCCCAAGTCACCCATTTTAGGAATACTTACCACCTACCCTGACCAGCTTAACATGTTAAAACTAAAACTTCTCTTGTCTGTACTAGGATTTTAACACACGTTAGCATGTGTTAGCTAACATATATCAAAACACATTTTTTCCCCCTAATGTAAACAATGCCAAAGACCGGGCCCTGGCCTGTTATAAGATGCTCTGATCTCTGTCAGATCTGCAGTGCCACAGGTTCATAAGGGAAATAAGCTTCCATTCATCTCTTCAGTTGTGCACATTGCCTGCATACACAGCCACATATATATTGTGAAAGACAGTGGCTACGCCAGTACCTTTCATGCACATGAACAATATAAGCCAGAAGCAGCCAGAAACTCTGCCTCACCACCCCAGACATGGCATCCAGAGGGGTATTAACTTTGAATGGCATTGTTAAAAGAGACGAGGGCCTGACTGCTGTTATTTGTTCTGTTTTCAGTTAAACATTTAATTGTTTGCTAACTTTCTGGTGTTGTGTAAACTGGTTTAATTTTGAGAAATAAAAATGATAAACTACCAGGCCCTTCCCTGAGGCCCAGGTGATTCCATTTCTCATCCACCTTTGGCAGTGGATTCTCCAGAGACTCTAACTCAGAAAGAGCAGCAGGGGTTGTCCACTAGGTGATGGAGCACTATGGGGAAGCAGGTATATTTCCTTGGTCGTGTTTTGGGTGGAACACAAGGATTGAGTAGCCTCTATTTTGCTTCCTTGCTGATGTCCCCATTCCTTCTACTATTTTTCAGTGCTCTGGAATGCTGAAGGCCCAGAATAAATTGAGTTTTGAAAAGGACATTTCTACATATTTTAGACGGTACAATGTGTAAATTCTTCCTTAATATCTACTTTGGAAGGGGAATATGTTGGACTACTGAGGTTTTGCATAAATGAAGCTGTTCAGAACACTTTGCCCTTCATGACTGCTTAGGAAGGTGGGATTTGAGAAGAAGACAGCTGAGCTGAGATTACATATGTACCGCCTCACATGATCTTGAGCATGTTCTGAACAAGAGATGAGGGAATGGTCATAAGCAAAGTGTTCTTAATGTTCCTTATTCAGCTTTCATTTGCTCCCTGTGCTAGGAGTAGATAAATACCATATGTCTGGGTATGCAGGGTCCCAGTGAGGGCTTAACAGCATGAGCAAATAAGCACTTTGCCTCTTTTGTGTCCAACCCCTTCATTTTTCCCCTCCCACTCTGACACTTAGGATCCGATGGAACTGTGTATCTTTTCTTTTTTTTTTCTTTTTTTTTTTTTTAAGTACCAAAAGAGTCCAGGGGATGGAGGGTGCAGGAGAACCTCCTTTTAGTCACATGATCTACATATTTTGGCAAGTTTTTAGGAAATTAGACACTGTACTGTGGTAAAGACCCCTTCCTAACCACTTGTATATGGGGAGGGGGGAGGCTGACACAGAAAGAATCAGGGGTAGACAGATGAGGAGTGATACAGAGCTGGGGGAGGAGGTACAGTAAAAAGGAAGGTATGTCAGCCCCTTTCAAGGAACAAAAGGCACACAGTCATGCACTGCAGCAAAGGAAGTCCAAGATTCAAGTTTAACAACAAGGCCAAGCACAAAAGAGGGGAACCAGACCCCAAACTCTACAACAGAAACTCCAGAAAGAAAGCAATCTTTTGCTGCCACCTTTCTGCCCTCTTCTGGAAGGGCAAGGATCATGGTAGGGAGCACTCAAGGTAGCATGAGTTCGGAGAGAACTGAGTTTGCTGTGTTCTCCATTCCAGTCATTCAATGCTCTTTATGCCCTGCCGTTCTCTGACAACTGCAGCCAACAGAAGCAGGTCACACACCATACAGCTGATGCCACTCCAGCTGGGGAAGCTTCGTCTTGTTTACTTATGGTCTGTCCGACTGGGTTGCAGAGGACTAAAATCAGTCCCTGCAGCTGGGCTTCAACAGTTCACTTTGCAGATATGCACTGGTCTGTTGTCTCAGCCTCTTTTCATGAAAGCAGTCACTAAAAACTCAAGACCTTCACAAATGCACAACTTCACAGTGGGGTATCTCTGAAAGCTTTTCTTTCAGTTAAACCTAGTGCTCTCTTGGCGGTGGGGTGGGAGGAAGCAGGAGAGGAAAAAGGAGATTATAACAGGCTCCAAACTGCTTCTAGGCAATTATTGATATGCATTATATAAGCTCATCCTGGAATCATATTGGCCCATTGTAGGCAGGCACTGACACTTCTATCCATAACTAGTGGCATGCATGGGACTTATAGGATACCATCATAAAAAACACCAGATAGTTGTAGACAGCACATCATACCATTCAACCCCTAACACCTGGGTTAGAAATGTTATTCTTATTATACAGAGGGAGAAGCTAAGACAGTATGACAGGACTGGTGCCAAGGGCATACATGATGCCCCTTGGTGGTCCCCTTAATCCTGCCCTACTCTAGCCTCTCAGGGGTCTCACCTTGCTACCTCTTCTGCCATGCCTTAATGGTAAAATACTATAAGGGAGACTGCCTTCAGGGGCCAATGAGCTGTGGATGCCCCACCTTGTTCTGCTTCTCCTTGGGCTCAGCTCTCTACCTCGGCTGAATAGCACTCCTCCTCCCCCTCTCAGTCTTAGCCAAAAAATGGCTTACTTGACCTAGGGCTCCAACCCTACTGCTCAGTCGCTCTCTGGGGCTCCAATCCCTCTGGACACTGGCTCTCTGACACTGGGACCAATTGTCTCTGAACATGATCCTATGGTCCTAATTGCCTTAAAGGATGCAACTGTAGCCTCCAGTCACCCCCTCACAGATATGATTGTCTTCTTGTGCACTGGGCCCTCTGGCCTGGAGCTCTGGCTCAGTAGGTCCCCGACTTTAGCTGGACACTTTCTCGCACCGGGCCCCTGGCCTCATTCCTCTCTCAAACTGAGCCCCAGCCTTGTACTTGGCTGTTGAGTCCTTGACTCTGCAGAACTGCTATCTCCCGCTTCAAAACTACTTGGTCTCAGCCTCACACAGCCCACCAAATCCTAGACCAACGGTAGGCAAAATGGCAGACCTGGCCAGTAGCCAGCCTTCCTGGCCATGTTGCAACAGCTGGTTTCCATGGAGATCCCAGCAGCAGCAGCACCATAACAAAATGAGGCCAGAGTTTCCATGGATATCTGGCCAGCAGCACTGGTGGGGTGCGCGGCTGGGCAGGAAGCTGCTCTGTGGCTGGGGCTGGGATCTTGCAGCGATGACAATGTGATCTGGAAATGGGGCAGAGCCACAATCTGCTGCCACATGACCTTGCCCAGAGCATGCAGGTAGCAAATCACAGCTCTGTCCTGGCTCCAGACCACACTGTCACCACTGCAATATCCCAGCCCTGGAGCAGCTCTCTGCCCAGGCGCACGCCCTGCCATTGCTGCTGGGGCCAGTCCCTATGGAAACCCTGGCCCCATGCTGTCACAGTGCTGCTACTGCTGGGGTCTCCATAGAATCTGGCCACAGCAATACAGGCAGGGGCTGCTGGGAAATAGAGTCTGCTGTGGGCTCGAGCTGTGGGACTGGACTTTACCTACCCCTATCCTAGACCCTTGCAGGGCTCTCTCTTGGCCTTAGCCTGTATAACACAGGATGCCTCTCAAGGCACCCCACGAGCCACATCCAGACCCCCAGTACTACACCTGCTAACACTCAGAACACAAACCAGGGTCTTCCTTGGTCCTAAAAAACTCCTACCCTCTATCTGATGGCTCCTGAAAGCTGTCCTAGGTACCTGCATTACCTAGATGCCCCCCTCTAGCAGCACAGGCTGCCAGGAATTCTGCCTTCAGCAGCGGTCAGGGGCAGACTAAACTCTGACTCAGAAGCCAGGCTTCTAATAGGATGATGCTTCACCTGTTCTGGTCAGAGATTTCTAATTAGCCCAGTACTAAGCCTACTCTGATCTACTGCAGCCTGCTCTCAGGTGCTACAGCTTAAGCCACCAACCTGCAGCCATTGCCCTCTTACTTACCTGGAGCCCTTTTTGCCTATGCCCATGCAGCTTAGTGCTCAAGCAGTCCCCTGCTGCACTTTAGCTCCTACCTGTAGGTTCTCCTGGCTTCTTACATCTCTGCAGCAGGTCTTTGCTCAGCTGCCTACTTGGGTGCATCCCCCTGATACTGGTTTCCTATTCATCAAGTAGCATGGGTTAGGGGACACTACTAGAGGCAAGTAAAAAGAAAGACTTCTCTAAGGGTCAAGAACCAGAACCCCAAAGTACTCGCCCTCATCTCAGTCTTCTTACTCATACTGCTTCTGTCAGGTAAATCCGTTCACATGACTCCACTCTGGGCCTAAAACTTTATCCAGTTGACCATGTCTTCAACATTAATGAATTAAAGGCCTCAGTATGCAAATAATAAGTGACAAGGGGATTTTTGAGAAAGGCAGTCTACCTACTATGCCTTCTCCCCATTTATTTTTGGGGATATTCAATAAGACTTCCCTTTCATTTATAGTAGGTGGAATCAGTACACCTCACTGTCATTTATATTAGGCAGAAGAACAGCATACAGCTCTCCTTCAATTATAGAATCAATACACCATCGCTCCACTAATATGGGCAGGGGCTACCTCAGTATGGACCACTTTTATTTATGGGAGTGGACTTAAAACTTGGTTTCATTTATTGGGGAGGAATCAATACAATCACCTTCATTCACTGGGGGGGAATCAATATGGCTCACCTTTCATTACTGGAAGCGAATCAATATCTCTTGCCTTCATTTATGGGGCAAATCAATACATCTAGCCTTCATTTATTGGGGGAATCCAGAGGTCTTACCATGATTTACTGGGAAAAATCAATATTTCCCAGCTATGTTTGTTGGGGTGGAATGCCTACTTCTCAGAACCACTTACAAGGGGGAAAACCAGGCATCTCCTCTTCGTTTTATGTGCCGGAGAGTTGCAACAGGACTCACTTTAAATTTACCTGGGTGGTAGATTGCATTTAATGTGTTTCACTTGCCTTTAGAGGAAATAATTTTACTATAGCTCTCTAGTCAATCCTGCCTCAGTTTAGGAGAGATGTACACAACATGGCCCACTCTATGTACAGGTAGGACACACTCAGTACAGCAAACCTTCATGTGAGAGAGTATTGGCTAAATATAGCAAAGCAACATAAAAAGGAGGATGGGATCAGTGTGGCTTGCCTTTAGGTATGGCAGCTAAATGGACTTGATACAGCTTATCTTTAATTATCTGTACAGGAGGTTGGATAGAGTATAGCTCACTTTCTTTCACAGTGGGTGGACTCAGCACAGCTCTCCATCTATGTGGAATTGGATTTGTTTCATTTATGAATGCTGTATTTGCTATGGGTCACATTTGTATGTAGAAAGCCATTATGAATTGTAAATCAGTTTGTAGGAGGAGAGAAATGGGTGTAATGGATTCCAGATCCACACCATTATGGCAGAATCTGAGTGTTTGAGAGGGAAGAGACTTCTTTACAGCTCCCTGGGGCATCATAAAGCAGAGGCACTAGGCCTACTGCAATAAGGAATGTGGGGGAAGGGCAAGAAGATCCAAAGCAGTCATATGAGACTTAAGGCTGGCATGATTCTTTCATCAAGGCACCATGTAGTCTCCAAGGATATAGCTGATCTTCGCATATTTCTGAGCTTTTGAAGCCTAAAACTTCTTGCTTGTGTCTCAAAGGGAAATTAACCACAATTATCCTACATATACCCCAAACAATCCCTCCTTTAAGGGAGGTGAAAGACCTGCAGGCAAGAGGGAGAACTTTTTTCTAATTCTCTCTTAAAAGTCAAGATCTACAGGACTGGTTTAGGAGTAAGGGTAAGTGGCATATGGAGTTTTCACGTTTAAATTATTGGTTTAACTGTAGCTCAGGTTATTGGTGACTGAAAGTGAACCTATGTGATGCTGCTGAAGGGAGGAGTCTGTGTGACGAGTTAGGAGGGTCCACTGGAATCCCTATAGAATTTATACCAGAGCAAGTGATAAAAATACTGACACAACTACCCACCTTGCTAGGGTTCTTGCAGAGGCTAGGACTGAAAGGACCACAGAGACTGAACTCCCTTACCACTCCTAATGATACTTGGCATTTGTATATAGTTTGAAGCCTTACAGCCCTTTTTAAATCTTCACTGTACTGAGAAACTGAAGCCCAGAGAGGTTCATACATCAAGTGGCACACTCAGGAACAGATTAACACATTCTAACTCCCACATCTCTAGTTTAACCTCTAACCATTAATCCCACTTCCTCACCACAGAGCATCCATAGGGAATCCTCCGTTAAGTCCTATTGGTGTCACTGGCTCTGGACGGGTATGTGCCAGTGCCTGTCTACAATGGATGAGCCAAAATGGATGAGTCTATATAATCTAGATAAATAATCATCCAGAAGCTGTTTAGAACCTCTCATAATCTCCTTTCCTCTCCTGCTTCCTCTCACTTCACCCCCAAGGCAGTACTGGGTTTAACTGAAAGAAAAGAAGGGTGTTACACTGCTGAGAGCATTATAACTATGGAGCATGTTATATTATGGAATCACAACTCTTGGGTTCTACATATGAGAACCAAAACTACATGAGATGCATATCAGAGTGGTGTGTAGGAATCCAGCACAGACTCCAATACCATTTCCCTTCCTACCTCTAGAGAATTAAGGGTCTCCACTGGGATTCACAACGGGGTGCAGCTGTGAGGATTCAGCCAGTAGCACTAGAGAAGAAAGTTGCACTGAGATGAGGTAGACATTGCAGTCTGTCTACACCTGCACCTCCCATTTCAGGGTGAAAAGGGGTACATGTGAATTGAGTTAAAGAGAATACAGGGCACTAATAATGCTACAGTAATGCAATGTGTATCTTTAATGTGTTCTTGCCATGCTATCCCTTGATTTTTGCTGTGCCCTATAGGGAGATGGGGTAAAACCAAGGGGAAAAAGAAGGAGGCTGTTTCACACTAAGACCTTTTTTGGCTGATGAAAGTTTATAGCATATTTTGGGGAAGCAGGAGATTTATGAGGCGAAATGTAGCTACTGTGCCTTTTTCATGCTTTCAAAGGTCAACAAGTTTTTCTGCCACTACGGTGCATCAGTATCATTGCTTCTCCAGGCAGGCAACTTTTAATACTGTATTTAAAACTGTGTGTGTCACTATACAAAACAGAGTTTTTCAGTCTGCCTCTTTATATCATGTTGGTTTGGCTGAAAAGACAGGAAGAACAGAAGGATGTCTATTTCCATGGCAAGTACTGTTCTATCACAGGCTGGATAATTCAGCTGTGAGTTTTCTTCTGCTTGGTGCTCTCCCAGGTCTTCTACATTCTTCTTCTCTTTCCCTTTTTCTGTTTCTCTTCCTCCTCTCTCCAGATGCAAAATTTAGCTCCTGTCTTCCCCATTGTGTCTTTGTGTTCCTATCCATCCCAGCCTTATTCCCATTGCCCTGTCTTTACTAATCCCCAAAGCCCTTTTGTAAAATGCCCTTCCTTAGACCTCCATGTAAGCTCCTGTCTTTTGTCTAGAAGCCTTAACATCCACTAAGTTCAGTCACCTCTGTAAACCTGTGTAATGATGGATTATATCTTTCAGTATCCTAATACAGCAATAAATTAGAGATAGACTGTCATTGGGTAGGTCAACTTCTTTCCTCAAGGCAATCTGGGAAATTCCTAGCAGCTCTGTATGATTATATGAGCTCTACTTCTGAAATCTTTAGAGACACAGTAGATACAATGTCCCCTGTCAATGTTCAGGAGAACTTGGAGGGCATGGGTTAGCAAATCAAGGTTGACATACACAGAAACAGTACAACAAAATAGCTCAGAAGTCATCCAAAATCCCAAACATCAATGTTGTAAAACAATGTAGGGAATAAGAATATCATCCTTATGGCAGAAACATGCCTTAGTTGCCATATACCTTGGTGATGGTGATGGGCTGTCTAGAATAACAAATCTAGCCCAAATATGATGAGTTCCATTAGTATAAATGAGCAAACTGAGGCCCAAGGAGATTAAATGAACTGTTTAAGGTCAGCCAGCAGCAGAGCCAAAAACAAAACTCAAGTCACCAGAGTAGCATCCAGAAAACCTCAACGCCACAACACCTCCCATCAAGAAAAAGGAAATCTGTACGCTGGTGCAAATAAATGCCAGAGCAGGTACAAGTCCTTCCAGAAATACTTCTAGTACAAAAAGCTGTTCTCCAGAGCCTCACAGCTGGCTCTGCATTATCAGAGAGGTCCCGACATAGGTCACATTCTGAGACATGTTGCGTAGCAATTGTATGTTTGGGTATCACCAGAGCAGGCCTCTGACCAGTGATTTTGCATTCCTGAAATAGCCCAGATGGGCCACTACAGCTGAGGCATGCTTAAGGGCAGCTCTGATGGCTGCCTTAACCTGTTTGAGGAGCCAAGCCAATCTCCAGTTATGTCACAGTTACTGAAACACCAACCATTTTCCTTGTCTCTGTGCTAACATAGGATGAATGTGACACAGAGACAGGAGGGTGATACCATGTAACATGCAGTGGATTCTTATTACATTTTCTTTCTGAGATGACCATACCGAGTTTTCATGCTCCCTCCATCTCCACTTGATTTTTCACTACGAAAATCAAGCAGAGGACACAGTAACAATCTTTCTCCTGCAAAGAGCCTTGCTCTGAATTATTCATACATTTTCTTCCTATTTCACACGCTTATGTCAGTCCTCATTCAGGCAAAATACATGGCAAATGATTCACTTTTTCTTTCTCTGGATGTCTCCCTCTCTCTTCCCACTTGCTTTGAAATGGGATTGAGAAAAAAATATATTTTTAAAAGGAAAGCATCTGATTAGTCTTCCTGTCTTCTCTCTTTCCTTTCTACCCCAACTCTAAACAAGATACATCTTGTATCTTGATTTCAGTGAGCATCCAATACAAAGGAAACTGGAGCAGAAAGGCAGTAACTGTGGAAAAAATCTCCAGTAACAACTGTCCTTGTTACCATAAACTGATCCAAATCTCCCAGAGGCTAGAGAGAAGGGAGCCTTATTATAGTGTTACACTGCCCAGGTCCTTAGGCATGGACAGAGATATCTCCCTTCTTCAGATACTTCTTTTTTTCCTAATTCAGTTCCAAGGAGATTGCTTTTTTAAACTCCTGTTTGCTCTATACCTTCCCTTTTTGATCTAAGCAAGGAGACCTCTACCCTTTTCCCTGAGAAACTTTCACAGCCTCATCTCAGATGATTCTAAGAGGCAGTTGCAGATAATTGCTTTGCCTCTCCAAGGGCTTTCAATTATTGGGTGTTGCAGGATTCCACCTCATCAGCTTTGTTATTCAATTCCATACAAGGCTACTAAAAGGGTTGGTCACGAAGTGCAAGCTGTTGTGTTTTGAGTATGCATGAGTGCCAGCTTTGCACCTTTCTCTTGTACATTCTTGATGATGCAGTCAAATGCTCTAGCCAGTACTGGGTTTAGATTGGGGTACACCATATTGAACACTGCCTAAAGCTCAATCCAGACAAGACTGAGTTGCCCATGTTTTAGGTAGGCAGACAAAGAAGATGGCAGATGCCATGCCAGCCTCTTTGACTATTTGTGTCTGCACAAACCCAATCACTTAGTTTGCGCCACAGGGCTGCTCTTGGAACTTAATGTGATTTTAGATTATAATAGAGCAAGAGCAAACAGAACTGCATTTTTTCATCTGTAAATAGCCAGAAGCTTGCAACCTTTTCTTACAGATAAGAACCTTGCTACTGCCATCCATCTATTTTGTCTCTTTAAACCAAACCCAATGTACGGCACTCTGTGAGGGGATATACTGCAAGCTCACTTGGAAACTAAAGCTAAAGGAATTTAGTAGCCTGCCTCTTAAATAAGATATCTCATCATGAGACACCAGTGCTCAGGAATCTGCATCAGGTGACCACTGGCTTCCCAGTAAAGACTGAAGTGTTTGTTCTGACTATAAAGCCATGAATAGTCTGGGACATGGGTAACTGAGACACACTTGCCTCCTGACAACATACTGAACAGCTGCTGTCAGCAGAGGCACTTAAAGTTGATGCCTTGTCAGTATAAGAAGAGTAGATGCTCCTGGCTTGCAGTCCATGTAAGACCCTTACTTCAGGAATTCAGTCCCTTCTTGTTTTAAAATAGACTTCTCTGTTGAATTTCAGAACATGCTACAAAGACCATCTATATGGTTGAGCTTTGGGGACACAGGATATGCCATGCTAGATTGGAACCGTGTCATCCAGCATCAGCCTTGCATCAACAATGCTTCTGGGAATTCTTGCAAAAGATGGAGGGGTGGCATGTGAGGTGGTTTGGGTAGGATGTGATATGCTGAGGTGGTTTTAGTTAACAGCATACTAGCTTGATGACCTTTTGCTTTGTGGAAGCTTTCCTAGGATACTGAGCAGTTCTTCATTATATGGCTTTTTAAGTGACTGCCAGGCATATAGGACTGGAATCAGAGTAATCTTTGCATATAAAGAGAAAGGAAGCTTTATTTCCTGATATTCACTCTAAATGTTCCTTTGTTTCTGTTTATCTCAGTCTTCCTGGTTAAACTCTTTTGGGACCTTCATCTCTCCTATTAGTGTTTACCCCACTGGACACCTAAGAGGTTCTTGGCTGTGTCGTCAGGTTAGCTGATCATTTTAGCAATACCAGTCAAGGTCAGCTACACTGGAGCTATGCCTGAAGGGCACAGAAATCCAAGCCAGGGTAAAAAGGAATCAGCATCTTGCTCCTCCCCAGTGCTTCCCCAAACTGTGAAGCTGCTTTCTCAGAGCAAAGCTCTGCTGGTGATAGAAACAGCTCACTTGGGGCTCCCCTGCCAATCAGTTTGAACTGGTGTAATGCAGATTTCTGAACTGGCCTCTTGGCTGAGCTTAGGCACAGGTTCTTTTTTATCAGCTAACACCTGATATGGATTTGGGACCCATGTCCCAATTTGGCCCCCAGCAGAACAGTGCCATTTCCTCACTCTTTTGGTCTCTATCATCCTAGAGCTCATTGCTTCTTTGAGGGGCGGGGGAGGATAGTGCCATTCAGGGAATGTTACCATCTTTCACTCTTTCTTTTTTTGCATTTTAAAGCCCTATGAGGACCCAAACGTGCTTGGCTTCTCTCTCACACACGCAGCAATGCTGGGGGGAGGGGAACTGGCTGTAGCAAGAGTTCCAGGGGGACCGAACTGCTCATCAAAGGGACCGGTATCCAGGCAACCAGGCTCCCTTGCCTGAGACGAGCAGAAACAGCTGGGACTTTTGAAAGCTAAGGAGAAGCTACTGTAAAGAGAGACTGTGGGAAGAAAAGGGAAAGAAGGGACAGCCATGTTATTTTGAGCAGGTTATTTCTGCCCTTGCATTGGCCTGACATTCAACCCAGCTACAGCCACCACGCAGCAGCCCACATGCTAGGGCAGGAGAGCTCCTGGCCAGGTCCATAATGAGAGAAGGGAAACAGAAGTGTATTTTATCCTTCAGCTTACAGCGTAGGGGAAAGGTTGCTAATGCATTTCCTAGGAACATTAGCCGAACTGTGAAATCAGGATAAAAATACTTCACAACCATACTTGGAGACTGGGAGGATAAATTCCTTATTCTTTTTTGAGGTTTATAGTCCCCAGGCATTGGTGCCAGAGAAGTAAACAGATAGGAGGAAAGAGACTCTGGAACATGTAGGCAGGGCTAACTTGGGCACTTGGAGCTCCCATATATTTGGGGTTGCCCCATGCTGAGCACTTGGCAGTTTAATAGTGAAAGGGTGTCAAACTCATCAGGCCTAACCGGCCACATGAGGCAGGCAGAGCAGGGCTGGTCCTCAGGCTGGACTGGGCCCACAGCCTTGCTCTGAACACCTGATCCAATGCACAGGGATGATCCAGTGTGGGCCCTGCATGCAGTGTGCACCCTAGCCTGGCCCCATACACTACGTCAGCTCCAACCTATGCACTGGATGCAGCTTGTACCAGACCAGCTCTGTGCCACATGCAGTGTGCAGAGCTAGGGCCAATGTGTGCTGCATGTGGGCTCAGTTCAGGGTGCACTGCACATGGTGTGCAACTCACAGGCAACACTGCAGGCTGGGTGATAGGATCCAGTCTACAGGCTATATTTTTTTACACCCCTGTATTACTGTATCTAATTTTGCAAATGAAAGCTGCTTCACTTTCTACAGACACTAGATGCTTCCTATGTCTTAGGACCTACATTTATCTTGTCACATGGTTACAGCATCCTGCCTTTTATCATCTGCTAGGAGGCCAGATTCTGGGTCTCAAACCTGAGACCTCATGTTACTGGAAAGGTGCTGGGCTGGGCCACAGAGGCAGCAGAAGCCCTGCTAGACCCCATCTCAATCCTCTTTGTGAAAGTAAAGAAATACCTGGTTATTTTCCTGTGCAACTAATCGGCCTCATCTTGGCCTTTTACCTGGCTGCAGCTGGTAGAGGAGACCCGCAGGAGAAGAAAAGCAATGCTGTTCTTGTGATGTTTACAGCTTGTAGGACTGACTCTGGGACCTAGTGGGCTCCCTAACTGAGGAAGGACTCTGTGAGCCGTTCCAGGTAATCCATGCTTAGAGCCCGAGGAGCAGACTGCTATCCCAAGTCCTGCTTTTCCTGGGTCACACTCACGTCAGGTCCCTGCACATTTTCATTTACTTCATCTACCTCCCATAGAGACCCTTCTCTTCCATAACCCTCTTCCCACCTGTTCCTACCTCACTACTCTTAATTTGTCTCTTTCTCTTCCCTCCATCTCTCCATTTTCCTCCTTCCTTTTCAACTTCAGTTTTCATCCCATCACCTTACCTAAAAGGGCTAGAAAGCTGTCTTCTGAAGGGCTCCTGCCCTTGTGTGTCCAGACCCTCCAAATGCTCCCTCTCAGCAGTATTTGGGTTAACTGCCCTTTGACTTTTTCCAGGGCCCTCCAATTCCTCTGCTGAGGCACTCACAAAGTACCATTTGCCAAGAGAAGAAAAATAAACCCAGAGGGTCGTGGTAGGAGCATTCCACAGCTAAAAATAACCAGGGTCAGCTGTGAATGAGCCCCAGGCTCCTCTCACCCCCTCCCCTTTGCTGCAGTCACAGAGAGGACAAACAGCCATGATGAATCCTCCAACTCCAGCAACAGCTCCTCTCCCCTCCCCCCAGGGCATCTCTGCTGCCAAGGCTGGGATTGCAACACAGTTGCAGACAGGGAAACAAAATGAATGACAAAGAACCTGCCCCAAAATAACCCCTTTTCCTGTTGTCACCACCTCACCCACAGAACAGCTTTTGAAACAGGAGTTTTTGAGAAGGGAAAGACCTATTAGGTCCCAGTGCCAGTTTATTTCCTACAACCTGTCCAGTAAAACAGAATCAAATAGGAAACTCTGCTCTGACCCTGTAAATGGACATGCCTTTCTGTCAGCATCAGCTTTGCATGCAGTAGCACCAAGCTCTGCTCTTCCATCAAGATTTCATCCAGGTCTGATTGAGAGTGGCTTATGAGGATGACATTCTACAAGGACCACACAATATCATGAGATGTAACTATATGAAATAAGATGAGAAGCAAAGACTATTTTGAGAACCCTGACCTGGGACTCTAACTTCTAAGTGGCGGGGACTGCATGCCCCAGGGGCCGCACTGCATGCCCAGACACCCAGCCTCACCCTAAACTCCCTCAGCAGGCTCCTCCTCTGCATCATGGCTCTCAGGAGCCGCAGGCTTCCCCCCCATCACCGTGAGCTGTGTGTGCTGTGCTGCATTTCCCTGCCCTCTGCAGTGGGGAAGGGAGCCTGGAGATCCCAGCTGCTTTTGCCATTGGAGCAACAGGGAGAGCAGGGATCAGATGGGAGCCTAAGGGCCAAGATTTCACCTCTCATGAGTTGCATGAGAACCCCAGACCAGTACTGCACAATGCTGCCCTAGCCCAAGCCTTGCTGCCACCAGTATTTGTTTGCCAGCAGATGTTTTGTATAGTCCAGTGGTTCTCAACCTTTTTAGACTCAGATCACCCCCTTATTAAACCCATGGAACCTTTTCTGAATACTACAAAGAAAATAGCATTAAAATATTAAAGATGCAAAGCCCAGCACTCAAAAATTAGGAAACACCAGACAAGCATATAAAATATGATACAGTCTTTAATTAAATGATCACATATTATCTTTCCATAGGAACTCTCTCTGCCTTATGCAGTGCCTATGATGGATGGAGCTTACTGAGTGGGTAGCTATTCAAAATGTCTTATCTTCAGTGTTCAGTGTATGGTCTCCACACTATTAACTAAACACCATCCAAACCCTTCACTGAATAGAGAAATATTAACTTACCAACAGACTCTTCTATGATGCTTTCATCCTAATATCTTGTTACTTCAGAAACTTTCATTAATGTATCTCCACAACATTCCTGGGAAGTAGTATTACTGTCTCCCATTAGACATGCAGGGAACTGAAATGTAAAGTGGAAGCCAAAGTTGTCAACAATCACCATTAATTTTAGATGTCCTATTTGTAACACCTAAAGTCTGCTTTTCCACAGTAATTAGCAGTTTATATTTCCAGAGCAGAGCTCCCTTTAACCTCAGTTTACAGCTGCACATGCTCAGCACTTTTGCAAATCTAATCTCAGGTGCCTCAAGCTCTGGGTGCTTAGAAAATAGGTAACACAATGGTGAATGCCTTTGAATATCTGGCTTGCTCAGCATCACACTGGAACTTCATGGCAGAGGCAGGGGTAGAATTCAATTATCCAGGGTGGTATTCAGTTGCCTTAACCACATACTAATCCATTCTGCAGTTCCTTGCTTCATTTGCTACAATTCCTATAAGTGTAGAATTTGCTTCTAGTTTCTGCAAGAAATGAAGCAGGAATCCTGTGGACAACACCCTCATTCACTAGATAACCTTGATTCATTCCCAAAGCACAATCTAGCATGTGCACTCAGGGAATAGGGAGGGTCCTTTTAAAAAAATGCATGTGTAATTAAAAACTGCATCCAATCTGTAAGCACAAAGAAGGCAAATTAAGGTTTTATAGGCAATCTTGGTTCTGGCATTTCCTAACTCTTGAGTGCTTGATTTTGCCTCTTTAATATATTTTAGGAGAGTTTTTACATGTAATATTTTGTTTTTAAAAACTTAAGATAGACTACAAAAAAATTTCACACTGCACCAAAATGGAAATGCACCAACTCCCAACAGGGGTTATTAGTAGGATTCAGATCTCTAAATTCATTCCAGATTTCTATACCACTTGAGTTAATGGAGTAGTTGGTCCAAGTAGGAGGCTATGATTTGATGTCCGCCTACCACTAAAGGGGAACAGAAACACTCACACATTGCCAGTGGATTTCCCAGCCATGTGCTGACAGCTAAGGAATGTTGCAACCCAAGAGTAAATTTCTATTTCAGGTTTAGTTGGTCAGTGTACTCCTGTGATTACAGACAGCTCTGCCCCAATCCCTCAACCTTTGCCTCTGCTGCTCCTTTCCCTCCTGCCTCAGCTCTTGCCTGTTCCCTGCTGCTCAACTCCTGCTCTTCTTCCTGCTCCTGTCTTGACCCGGCCTCCAGTTCCTCTCCCCACCCTTTTCCTCTCTCTCCCATGGTCTTCTTTCATCTGAATCCTGCTTCTAATCCCCTTCCTACCAGGCTCTGGCTGCCCTTCCTGTACAGTATTTCTTTCCCTTGCCTCCTCCTGTCAGATCAGGCTGTTTTTTGTCTTTTCCTCCAGCACCAGCCGCAGACTGCTAGGAACACAGAAACAACTGATTCCCTATTCCCTGTTCAGGTCCCTGGTGTTCTAGCAGCCCCCAGTTACCAGGAAGCAATTGCAGGAGAACTGAGGAGCAGGGCTTTGGAAAGGATGTGTGTTCTGCCTGGGTGGTCTGCAGGAATGGTGAGGGAATGACGCACAGAGGCACCAGAACTTTTCACTGAAATGGTTGTAAGAATTGTTTTAATGTGGACAAAATGTCATTTTTTCCCCTGATCTCATTCACAAACAAAACTAAACTATTTTAGCTGAAAGTTTCCAACACAATTCAGCCTGTGGCAAACACTCAATGTGGAAACTTTCAGCCTAAACAGTTTCATTTTGGCTAAGTTACAAGGAACTGAAAATAGTCTTACAACAGAATGTGTTGGAAAATATAGGTGTCCCTACCTGCACTGCATATAAATGATTTTTCCTTGGAGCCTCCCTGGAAAGAAAGGTAGTACATACCTAGCTACTGTGCTGATGAGTGTGATATATCAAAGTCTAAATTAAATTAGACAAATTAAATAAGTAGGTGAAATTTTCAACATTGCCTAGCCAATTCTGAAGATTTTACCATGATACCAGTTTTATGGTTGGGGAAACAAAGGCACAGAGAGGCAAAGTGACCGGCCTAATGTTATATAGAGAATTGGAGTTAGTGCTTCAGCTAGTTTCCAGGGGTCTGTGGTTTCCAGGCCTCTGCTCACAATATTAGATCATTCCTTCCCTCAGGTAATATGGTATGTTCTAGCAAAAATTAGTTGCATGCCTTGGTATATGAGAGAGTAGATTCAGATATCTAGTAACAGAGCAGAGATATTATTTCCTTCCTTGCAAAGCTGGTAAGAAACAGATTTGAAAGAAAGTCAACATGATAAAGAGGGTACTTTGGGACACTGTCACAGGCAACACTCCAAGGGGACTTCTTCTGGAGTCCCCTTGGAGCCTCCTGATTCACAGAGGTCCAATGAAAGTGTAGAAGACTCACTTTCCACTAAGGCAGTAATTCTCAGCCAGGGTGCTGCAGCACCCTGGCATGCTATGAGATCCATGTAAGGCCATCACAGGGTGTTGTGTAATATTAGCACTTCACATGATAAAGCCAGAGGTTTCAAATAGGAATCCAAATGTCACAATTTTTCTAAGTTCTTTGTAAAGAAGAATTGTTCTAGTACAGGAGTTCCCAAACTGTGGTACACATACCTCTGGGGCTACACAAGACATCTCTGGGGAATATGCGGGAGAAATTGTGTAATAGCAGATTTAATTTTCATTATAATAACAATCAGGATTTAAGGGGTTAAAATAAAATTGGGAGGGGTACAGAATAAGAAAAAGTTATTCTGTTCTAGTATTTTTCTGTAGTCAAAAAACAAGTGAAAGCTAAGAGCTGGCATGTTTGCAGGGGCGCCTTCAGTCTAACAAGCTTAAAAATCACTGCACTGGGGAAGGCTGGATACAGCTCCATCTGGTGCTCACCCCCCAGTTCTGTACTTAAGCATTTGCCAGAGGACACAGTAGAGCAGGGGTCAGAAACCTATGGCCCATAGACCAGATCTGGCCCATGAAGCCTTTGGATTTGGCTTACAAAGCCATAGCTTTGGCAGCATTCAACAGTGGAGCTCTCCCTGCACTGTACCAGTCAGCTGCAAAAAGGAGCTCGGCCCGTGCTTTGCAGCACTTGGGCACTTCAGAGAGTCCCTCCATGGGCACTTTTGAGACTTTGATCTCAAACAGGCTTGCAAATGGCCACAGGGCCTACAACTATACTACTGCAGACTGGTCAGGTCTCTCTACACCTATCTAGGTTAGACATGGTCATTGGTCAGTACTTGTAAGAGCAGATCCCATTCTCTGTTCTTCAGGAAATGGTGGTGGGGACTTCATAAGGGGGAAGCAGTTTGCTGCTACAAGAAGTTTAAGCCTCTGGTGTAGACAGGGTACTGATGAAAAGGGGGAGGGGGTTGCACATGTGTTCCAAATTCAGCCATTATTATTTGTATTACACTAGCATTCAAAGGCCCCAATGAGATAAAATCCCCTTCATCCTGCTCACTTTACAAACATAGGAAGAAATATTTCTTGCCCTGGAATGCTCTCAGTCTAAATGGGTGAGATCCTCCAGAGTTTGACAAAGATCCCTGCCCCCAAAGGAAAAAATATAAGATTTTGTATTATAATTTGTTACTGAATGCCATGAGCATGTTGAATGCTGTACAGTCAGAAAAGGAAGACAGGCCCCATAATCCTGAATCAAGAAGTTCATCCATGAGTGATGGCATCTTCTAGCACTTAGGGTGATGCCATTTTTCATTGTATTCTATAAAGTCAATGTTCACTGACACCAGTGAAAATATGGAGTAAGCCTACTGCAATCAGTAAGTATACACCAGCGTACATGAGTGAAGCATTGGGCCAGTTCTGTGCAAGGACTTGTAGACTAACAAGCAAGCTAGTACAAGGCTGGGGCAAGGCTAGATAACACCAGGTGTGTGAACAGGAAGGATACGGGATAAAAGGGCATGTTGATTAGGGGTAGGGATGATGCAAGATTAGATGCTACAGTGGGTAGTTCTAGAGATGAACCAGGGCAAAGCAAGATACAGCACCCCATTCCCTGGGTAAAGCAAAAACCAGTCTCAAGGGCATGGCTGGGAGGCTGCTGTTAACAGGTGCTCCATGAATCTATGCCCCTCACACTATAAAGCAAACCATCCTACTTAAAGTAAGAACAAGCATGAATTGAGATGGATGGGAGAGTGCACGTGAGAAGAAACCTAGTCAGCACTAACTCTGTTCTAAACACCCACAGCCAGCATCTGAGACTGGAAGGCTGCCATTCACTTAATTCCATGGCACAAACTAGTTCAGTGTCTTCTCACTGATAGACTACAAGAATGAGGATTTCACTCTCTTCCTCTTTCCAGCAGTAAGGAGACCTGTATCTGGGACAGTAGTGTAACGATGGGTGGGCAAGCATGGCACAAGCCTCAGGAGCTGCATAAGGAAGGAAGGCACCAGAATGGAGCTAGGGGGGCTCCTCATCCTTCTGTCCCCCATCCCTCTCCTGTATCCTCTCCCAAACGCCCTGCACCTTCCCTGCAGCAGCTTTTGGTCCAGTTCTGGAAGTGGTGAGGGCAGAGCAGCAGCAGCTGTGCCTGGTACAGGAGCAGCAGCCAGAGGCTCACTGTTGTGGGGGAGATGTCACCTCCTCCACAATTCAAAAAGGATGTGGAGAAGCCTGAGAGAGTCCAGAGAAGAGCCACGCGCATGATCAGAGGTCAGGAAAACAGACCTTACGACGACAGCCTGAGAGCCATGGGGCTCTTTAGCCTGGAAAAGCGCAGGCTCAGGGGTGATCTGATGGCCACCTATAAGTTTATCAGGGGTGACCACAAGGATCTGGGGGAACGTTTGTTCACCACAGTACCCCAGGGGATGACAAGGTTGAACGTTTATAAGCTACTGCAAGACTATTTTAGGCTGGACATAAGGAAGAATTTCTTTACTGTCCGAGCCCCCAAGGTCTGGAACAGCCTGCCATCAGAGGTGGTTCAAACACCTATATTGAACACCTTCAAGAGCAAATTGGATGCTTATCTTGCTGGGATCCTATGACCCCAGCTGACTTCCTGCCCTTTGGGTGGGGGGCTGGACTCGATGGTCTTCTGAGGTCCCTTCCAGCCCCAATATCTATGAAATCTATTAAATCCTTTACTTACCACCCAAAACTGGTGTTTAAATGGTAGCTTGACACACGATAGCTGCAAGAAAGGAGGTAACATTCCCTCCCCCTTCCTCCCCTACAGAAGCAAACCTCTGGCCGCTGCCCCTATCCTATGGACCACCACTACCCAAAGTATAGTACTGGCCAGTTATGCTTCTGATCTCAGAGCAGCCAGGTGCCCAGAACAGAAGCATGAATTAGATGATGTGACAGTCAGCAAATAGAAGAAGAGACAGTTTTTCTAGTAGTTAGAGTTGAGACTAAGCATCAAGAGGCTTAAGTTTTATTCTTGCCCCACGTTAAGTCTGTGAAACTGAGTAACTTACTTTGATTTCCCCAACTGTACAATGGGGATAATGATACAAACATCACAAGACTGTGGGAGTCAGGGAGTACAGATTGTACAGCTCTTTAAAAATGTAAATTCCTACATAACAGCAAAGCTTTACCAGTGCTTTATTAATTATTGCAACTCATCCTTCTAAGGCATTTAATGTCCTCAAATGAAAGGGACAATGCACTGTAGTGATAATGATTATTTAATTATTAATTCATTTTATTATTCTATATGCTTGTGCAGCTATAATGAGCCAGTTGCTTTGGTTTCTAGATGAAGAATACACAGTACAAAACCCTTTAGATTACTTTCCTCTAGTTAGAAATTCTGCAGATGATCTCTGAAATTGTGTTATTAACAAAACAGCATATGGCACGCTTGTTTCTAAGCATTTCAATGCTGCTGTTGGTGATGATGGTGTTTCAACAATTTCTCTTACAAACAGAAGCAGATAGATTCTCTTCACACTCCATGTAATTATTTATTTATTATTAAGAGTATTTCTGTTGCTGCTGATGTTGTAAAAGCCCTAGAATACACAAATACCCAAGGGTACTAAAGATTCCTTTAATTTTTTACCAAAAAATGGGGAGCTAAACCCCAGGAGTCCTGACTACATTTCAACTTGGGTAAATACCTTCCCCTTTCCTAAATTTCCTCTGCTGATTCAGTGGAATGTAACTTGGTCCCTTCCTGTGTTGTTAAATAGCCATGTCCCACCGAGTGGCCACCGTTAAGCAGTGGATAAAGTAATTCCTACATTCATTTATAAAGCACTTCAGACTTTTAAACATAAATCCTTACCTATGCTATGTCCTCTCAAGGGTTTGTACCTGGCCCTCTGATTCCCCTCTTCCTCCATTTTTTTTAATGTTATGGTTCAGATCCTTTAGTCTAACTAGGGCAGCTCTGGAAGCTAAATGTAGCTAAAGGGACTTGCTGAGGGCCATACTGATCCCCAGCATGAGTTAGTTCAGCCTCAGGTCTCATTTGTGCCCCGCTATCCATGCCCCTGATAGCAAAGCAGTTAAGGTGCCTTGCTAAGCTCTAAAGCAGAGGTATCAAACTCACCCAGCTCCTAGGCTGTATTTGGACTGCAGAGATCCTCATGGGCTGGATCCAGACATCATAGTGGGGCGAGCAATGTCAAGGATCTGCAGGGGTTACCCTGCAGCTATTGCTCACCCCAGTACCGCTGCTGACATGCATGTCCATCAGAACTCCATCACTGGGTATTTTTTGGCAAGCTCTGCCCCCATTCAAACCCTTGAAGATGGTGGTTTTCAAACTTTTTTCATTTGTGGACCCCTACAAAATTTTGAATGAAGATGTGGACCCCTTTAGAAATTGTGAATGAAGGTACAAGTCAAATCCCTTTGATTTGTAAGTGTGGATATTCACATACTTTTGATTGATCATAGTAATCTTTTGTGGAACCCTAAGCCATAGTTTGGGGGCCCCCAGGGGTCCATGGACCACAAGTTGAAAACCACTGCCCTTGAAGCGCCACGGACCAGATTACAGTCTTGTGGACCATGTCCATCTTGCCCAATATAGGCAGCTGTACTTACCAGGTCTACCTCTACAAAGGTAGGTTTGATATCCCTACTCTAGAGGAATGAGTTCAAGCCCTGCCCTGTACTCAAGCTAAAGGCTATCCCCAGTTGACCCAGCTGTAAATGGGTACCTGGTCATCCAGGCTGAGGGGGTCAAAGATGGCTGGAGATGGTGGTTGCTATATGTGGCAGGAAGTCACCTTTGTTTCTCCCCAAAATCTCTGTGCTGTGACAATTTGATTAGGATGGGCCCAGTAGAGGAGACACACCTTTACCTTATCTCTTTAGGTAACCTGAGCTGACTACCTTCCTGAGGGAGGGGGGAAACCTGCTCCCTCTGCCTACTTGATTGGTATCAGCTACCTGGGTGAGGGGCTTCTACCTGGTGGGCTAGAGTCTGCCCGGCAACTAGTGATGTATTTCAAATTGGCTGGCCGACAGCCAACAGGTGCTGGCCTCCATTGGACCAGGTGAATGAGGTCACAGGGGCTATATAAGTTAAGACTGCCCAGGAGGAGGGGGGAGCAGCCATGCGGGGGACTCAGACTTAGAGAGGAGTTTACCATCTGAAACTGGCTCTCTCCCCCAAAACTCATGAGCTAGGAATGGCCTGCCTCCAGAGGGAATCTCCAACAGCCTCTGGATGATGCTTGTGAGTAAGCTACTCGAGATCTGGTTAGCTATCTAGCTGGCAGTAACTCAGATGCATGATCAAAAGGCTACCTCAGCCAGACTGTTTTGCTCTATGGGATTTCTGTGATATTGCTCTATCTTGTACCCTATTTTCACCGTACCCCTGTAATCAATAAAGTTCTCCTTTGTGACCGGTGTGGGAGACTTATTGAGGGGTGGGTCTAAATTATGCCTAAGAGACCCCTTAGGTCTGCAGACTAAAGGAGACTTTCCTTTTTGACCCCTGACTTGGGGAACTGCCCATACTGGGTCGAGTACCCATAGGACTTTTAGGCCTGTGTTTCCCTGATGACACAGGGCCGAGACAGTCCCTTCTCGGGGTGGTGGCAGCTTACTTTACCCCCAAGCTAGTGAGTGTGCTCCAGGAAGGGGGTCAGCTGGACACGAGGCACCCCTAGGGAGGCACTGGGAGCCTGGAAGGTGGTGGGGCACAGTGAGGTGGGTGGCTCAATGCAGGAGCACCTCCTACTGGCCCGCCACACTATATGACTCCCTTGAATGTTGTTAGCTGAGGAACTGGTGTACCTTAATCATGCCAGCCTGATGGGCTTTTAGGTTTGGATGGAGTTTCTTACCTGTCCATACCCCAAGTGGCAGTTCCATCAACCAGGAAGAACTGGTATCTTGGGATGCCTTTATCACACCTCTTTTTCCCGTAGGCATGGGTCAATGAGAAGGTGTAGCCAGAGCCAGGATGCCATTTCTATGCCATTCCCTATAATTTCTTCCCTGTACCTCACTTTGCTCATCTGTATAAAGGGGATAGAGATGCATATTTGGGGGTGAGATGAAAAGTTTAATTAATGTTTGTAAAATGCTAGGAGACCTTCAAGTGGAAGGCACTAGAGAAGTGCAAAGAATAATTTCTTTTATTAATATTCTAAGTACTTATAACTGCTTCTTACCAACACAATGTATGTCTTCTCTTTTTGAGACGGGTCAGTCTGGATATGGCATTTCAGGACAAGAAGTGGGAGGAAGATGGTGATAGTGTAATCTGAGGAATCTGGATGATAAGAACATGTTTCCAGGGATGTGTCTGCTTGGCACAGCAACACTAACTTCTCCTTTAAACATAAATTTGGTTGTATGATACCAGTGCAATCATAAGTCAGCCACAGAATTCTATTCTCCTGTCACAGCAATTTTTTGTCTCTTAGTTTCACTTTATATTGTTTTCCAGCAGGAAATGTAGATACTGGATAAGTGGCTGCATAAGATTCATATTGACATTATCAGAACCAACTCCCTGAATGAGCACAAAGAGGTAATATTGGCTGCCTTAATGGGACTGGGAAGCAGACTGGGACCTTTCACCTCTATGTCACCAGATCAAGCTCAGTCTAGATTGATTGTTACAAAGACATTCTCATTAGACAGCTTTTTGGCACTCTATGCAAAATGAACTGGGTGAGGGAGAGATGGAAAAATCTTGGTCCAGGGACAAGCATCAACATTATAGATCCATTTCTTGCAGCTGGCATTAGCTGGCAGGCTCAGAATAAAGGCCATTTCATCCCTACAGTCAGCACCTCTGGGAGGGCAAGAGGCACATGGATAAAGCTGTGCTAGAGAAACGTGCCCTGTCCTTGCTGTAACCGCTCAGCCTCCAGAAATTTCAATCTGGGTCCTTCCTCCAATCAAAAATAGAAGAAAACAGACAGATGACACAATGAAACATCAGCAAGAAGGAGAAGGTGATGCTTGCAGGGGTGTCAAAACCTTCTGAGAGAAGCTGTTTCCAGGACTGAGCATGAAGGAATTACTATGAGTAAAATCTTGCCATGGCCAATATTTGCCAAACTATCCTTCTTTACCCCAGGTTTAATAGAGACTTGTATATATTCAATCACTTCTTACCATCTCTGAAACACAGCTCCTATTTGAAAATATATATATTTGTAGTGATAGACTACAATACTGAGGTATTATTTTCTGTCTCCCCCCCTGCCAATCACTGTAGTATTTGGGAAGCTCATAATAATTTTCCTCTCATTTCCTCAACACAGTAACCATAGGTGATCAGGATGCTAGAGCCTAAGTGGATCCCCTTCAGGTTTGCATTTGCCAGAGTTTAAATGCACAGGTTTAGAATGGTTTGAACAGGGTCTCTGTCAGGGCCATGTATGAGCCCTGTACTTCCCTGTATTCTGGTGGCAAGACTTAAAGGCTTCCCCCACCCTCTGCAGTCTGAAGCCCAGGTTTGCTGATGATTTCAAAAGCAGGGATGAAACCACAGTCTACAATATCTCAAAGAGCCACAATTATTGTAGGACAGGTAACTGATCTTTTCTTTGAGGGTATTCCAGTGCAAATCCCACTAAGGTGACTAGCCAGCAGTACCCACTCAGGACAATGGGAATGAGGATTATCACCAGCATCAAGCAAAGAGATGCTGTGTACATTCATGGTCCCCAGGAACCCTGTCCCCAGGCCATCCTGGATGTGTCTCTAATTGACACATGATGGGGTTGGTAAATGACAATGGGTTTCAGACAGTGCCCTTTTCTGCACACTGTTGAGGTGCAGCTGCCAGGTCAGTGCCACGCAGCTATATTTGAAATTGTAACTGTTGTCCTCAGATAGTGTTTTGCAGAAAAGTAAACTGACCTGGGCTAACACTGTAAGGATTTCAGATCCAGACAGACAGTCAATATCATGTACATGTTGTTTCTTATTCTTTCACTGAGCTTTAAGCTTCCCTGACTTAGCTTCCAATTTCCATGGGGTAGGAACATGCACATGGACAGTTACTGCCAAGAAGGTGATATGTAGCAACACCTTGCCCTTTCTGCCCCATGGTAAGTAGTTTAGATGTCCTTGCCCTCCAACACTTAATGAATCAGGATCAGCTATTTTGACCTACATATGCACTCTTCAACCCACTATTTTCTTAAAATCTTAAATGAGCACATTAACTCTAAGGAGAATCCACGCAGCATAACCTGAAATCCAGAAGATTCTGATTCTGTCAGAACAAGCAGGAAAATGACAGTCCCTCACTGAGAACGCTCTGCCCTCAGTCTCAACCCTTTTAAAATAAGTCTCCTAGGTCTAGTACTCAGCAATCTCAATTGGTCTCAATTATTGTGAAATCATCTGAACAGACAGGCAGATCTCAGAGGTATTACCAAACAAAACACATTCATTCTTCATAGCTCAAAACCAAGCCTCTTAGTTCTTGGGGCTGGGCATCAGAGCTGAATCTCAGAGTGACTCTAGACCACTGGGAATTAGAATAACAATAGTGTTTGACTTCCTTGGAAGATGGATATGGAGTGGATGAGGGAGAAGATGAAAAAGCTACTGCACTTGACCTCTTTCCCAGGGTCCTCTCACTACTTTCAGCCCCCACTCAGTCAGAGTCATGATGACCTAGTCTTTAAGGCTAGGAAGACAAGAGGAGCCTCACAGAGTTTCAGCAACAAAAAGTGTGTCTGTCATTTCAATAGAGTGGACTCCAGGAAATGTCACTGGAGGGGTCATGGCCTTGCCAGGCAGCTTTGGAGGCACTGACCTCAGCCAAACTGCAACAAACCTCAGCTCAAAGCATTTGGATTAATCCTGCCCTGCAGCCCCACCAGCTAACCTGTCCCTGGGCTCCCCAAATAGCCTTGGTAGTACACAACAATCCTGATATCCTGACCTGCAGCACTTCCTTCTGTTCCAGTCCAGGGCTCCTTCTGAATCCCATTCTCACTACTTTGATTTCTCCCAGTGTTCCCAATCCTGATCTCCTCCCCACCACTGAATACCTCCACTTGAGCTCTGCCAACACTTCTCACTCTGGATGTGATCTTGTAGTACTGTTTACCCACAAAGCTTTGTCAGTGCAGTTCACTCCTGACATGCAGCATGACCAGCTTTCCCAGTCCTGGACTCCCCGCACCCCAGCTCTGCTAATGCACCTCTGTTCTAACAAATTCTCAAAATGCTTTATTCATAATGGCTACAGCTGCTAGTCTGAAACAGGAAGCCAGGAGACTGCTGCATGACCTTGGGAATGCAAATTCCATGTGTTTGTGAAGTCAAAGCAAGTCATTTCCTTCCCAGTCCCTCCTCCCTTCTCCCTCTGCAGACGTGCAAGCTGCTGCTAACGGGAACACACACACACACGCACACACACACACGCACCCCGACCAAGCTTTGTCAATGCTAATTGCCAGAAGCTGAAGCCCAGTCATCCTGTTGACTAATTTGTCAGATGCTGCTGACTCAGCATTTGGGGGGACAGTTTCTCTGAAAGCACTCAAGAGCAATGGGAAGTAAATGGCATTTATTGTTCTTTCCTTCCCTTCACTCTCATGTCTGTATTTGCGGACAGTTCCTGCCCTGGGCTTGACCCTGGCTTCAGCAGTGACTTGAGGGCCCTGCTTTCCACGGCTTGTGGGCCTCTCATTAAAGCTTAATGGAATGAGCAAACTCCAGAGGAGAAGGGGGAGGAAAGGAGGGGCATGTATGACCTGAATTGAGCATGTGCATGACTGGGCAATAGCAGGGAGACAAGTGCTGAGCTGAATTGTAGGTGCTGCATGGAATAAAGACAAGGCACATCAACAAACAGGCTCCATCTGGAGCAAGTGTCCCCAGACCTGCCAAAAATATGCAGTACTTTCTCTCTCAGTGCTGCCATTGCTTGCTGTTTAAACAGGAGCCCTGGGTCTGTGCCTAAGCAAGAGTCTCACAGTTTAAAGGAGAAATTCTGCAGGTGACATAGAAGATACGTGCACATTCATGCACCAGTCTTGCATCCACAGAAACGCAAACTCATGCAAACACTGTACAGACACATATGTATTCATATACAGTCATACCACAAACATAAATGTATGCCACAGACACACAGGTACCATGTCACATCATAGACATGTACCAGACTCATTCATATCCATACAAACCCAAGCTAAATACATAGACATGTTCATGTATCGATGCCATTTTTGTATCATCATCATTTTTTGTACTATCCTAGCACCAAGAAGACCCACTATGAACTGAAACCCAAAAGTGCCGTGTGCTGCACTACTGCAGAAGAGCTTACAGTGTAAGTGTATGATGGCAGATCACAAACATGAAACAGCAGTCAGAGAAGCACAAGGAAGCAGTGAGGCAATATTAATTCATGTGGTAGGCAGCAATCTCAGCATACCAGTGGCCTGACCTCTCTTAAACCTTTTGCAAGCATCACAGCAATGGAGAGTTCTAGGAAAGGGTTGAAAAGAAGACAACAAGATAGCTCTGTGGGTGTTTACAGGCAGCTCTTCCCAAGCCTGAGGACAAAATGGGAAAAAAAACATGAAGGGGCAGGGGAAGCTGGTATCATGGGTCAAATGGGAATGGGAGTTGTTCTCTTGTAGCTGAATGAGAGATGACTGGTTGGGCTGGGATTGGGGTTTGAAAGGGAAAACAGATAGTTTGTATCTGATGCAACAGCAGAGGTGAGCCAGGAAAGGAATGTATCAAGCAGCCTGACACAGTTAAAAAGATAGGCTAGGAAACCGATAGAAGAGTACCATCGACAAGCACAGGGCTAGATGAACACCTTGCTGGGGTCGTTTGACCCCAGTACTCTTTCCTGCCATGGCAGGGGGTCGGACTAGATGATCTACTCAGGTCCCTTCCGACCCTAGAACCTATGAAACTATGTGTTTACCTGGAGCAAATGCCTCCACTTCCAGTACAGCATGGATATCAGTGGGTCAGGACAGTAGGGCTGTGCGAGGCTTTGGACCGTGCTTCGGATCTAAAGAAGCTTTGGATGCTTCAGCGTCTGAAGCAGCATGTCTGGATTGAAGCTCTGGCTTCTTTAGGCTTTCCGAAGTGGTTCAGAGCTTCCGAACCGCTTTGGAAAAGCTTAGGAGCCGCCTGGGAGATCTGACCATAGGGTATAATAGGGAATCAATGAAATATCCATAACTTTGTTGTTTTTTGTCTGATTTGGATGAAACTTTCAGGGGTGGTAGCCTCTGTTAAAATCATGAAGTATGCCAAGTTTCAAGAAGATTGGTGAAGGGGTTTGGGGGGAACTATACCCCAAATTATTGAAAGCAAAACTCATGTCATGTGTATGTGTTACACCACAGGGGGTGAAAACTGCAGGGGTGGTAGCCTCTGAGGAGACCACAAAGCCTGCCAAGTTTCAAGAAGATAGGTACAGGGTTTTGGGGGGAACTGCACCCCAAATTCCTGAAAGCAAAACTCATGTCATGTGTATGTGTTAAGCCAGTGTAGGTGTTAATGAATTAACGAGCAGCGATTAACACCTACACAACCACAAACTAAGGAGAGGAAATAATCAATACAGACAATCAACTGCCCCAAGACAGACACAGTTGCACAAGCACCCATGTCATGAGTTGTGCCTATCAGCAGGTAGAGGTGCAGGGCTCCAGAACCTAGAAGCCCTGCACTGATTTCCTCGGCAGGCTGGCAGGCTTTGTGGCCACAGCAGGGGCTACCATCCCTGCAGCTTTCATCCTGCTGCACCTTAACACACACAGTGTCACCCATGTCACGAGTTTTGCTTGTCTGCAGCTTGAGGTGCAGTTCCCCCCAAGCCCCTGCACTTATCTCCTAGGCTTTGTGGCCTGAGCAGGGGCCACCACCTCTGCAGTTTTCAGCCCCCTGCACCTTAACACACACACGGTCATTTTTGTCACGAGTCTTGCCTGTCAGCAGCTTGAGATGCAGTTCCCCAAATCCCTGCACCTATCACCTTGAAACTTGGCAGGCTTTGTGGCCTCACCAGGGGCCACCACGCCTGCAGTTTTCACCCCATTGTGGCTTAACACGTACACGTGACATGAGTTTTGCTTTCAAGAATTTGGGGTGCAGTTTCCCTGAAACCCCAGCACCAATCTTCTTGAAATTTGGCAGGCTTCATGCTCTCAGCAGAGGCTACCACCGTTGCAAGTTTTATCCAAATCAGACAAAAAACAACGTGTCCATTTAAGTAGAAAGCCAATCCCACATTGCAACATTCTTGCTATCAATTTCGTTCTTACCAAAATTATGTTCAGGATTTTTTCCTTGCTTTTTAGATGAAATATGTTTTATTTTGTCACACAGTTTTAAGTAGTAACTTTCTGTATGAGTTGATATTTTTAACAGCGCAGTATAATATGTGGTATTAAGTTGTGTAACCAAAAGATGATGCTGCAATCTTGTGTTCTGTCTCCCACATTTTTAAATGTAAAGGATTCTACGAGCCTGCTGCTATCAGCTATCACTGAGTTCACCAGTAAAATGTTACTGACAATGAGTTTTCTCTCTCACTGGGATTTAGGGTCAGTTTTTTAAAAGGTATGTAGGCTCCTAAAACCCACTGTTTTCAATGGACATCGGTAGTTATGCACTCAAATACCTTTTAAAGTCCAGTGTTCTCTCTTTACAGTCTCTTTAATCAGAAATTAAAATAATTCAGACTAAGTACATATGTCAATAACTGCTTTTGAATTTTGGATCACATCTATCCCAGAATCCTAGCATTTATATCAGTTTGTGATCCCTGATTCTGTATTTTGTGAGAGTCTGAATGTATGTTGTAAATTTCAGTATAGAAGAATATTCTGCTACGATGAAGGGATTTGTTCTAGCAACCCTGCTTCTTATTTGTGATCTGTTCTTCCCACAACTCTGTACTTTCTTTAGGGGGCTGGTCTGTGACTTCTCATTATTCATTTCTGATTTATCCTCTATATATCACAGTCTCAGCTAGCTATATCCTGCAGTCCATACTCCATTTTCATTCAGTCTTTACTAAAGCAAACTGTCACTGACTTCAGTAAGAAGTCTGACGAAGGAAACATTGCAGATTCATCTGAGGCCTGAGTGTGAAACTATGTGAGTGAAGCATATTCTTATTGCATTTCAGTTTCTGCTTTGTGAGGCATGCATGGAGCAGGCAGTATATGTTTCTTTGATGCACCAGGTACCAGAAGTACAGACTTGTTTCTTGCATATTGACAGGCAGAGATTCAGCTCAGTTCTGCTCAGTAGCCACTGTTGAAGAAATACTGGTGTGAATTTGTTTGCAGAACAGTACTGCCATGGATTCTGCTGGAGTTTTATCTGGATCTTGTTGAAAAATTGCTTATCAATAAGATGCAGCCCAGATTTTGAGAACCACTGTCCTAGAGAACTGGTTCCAGCAAAGAAGAAGGTAAAGCTTCTTGCACTGCATCCTGTACCAACCATTAGAAAAGACCAGGCACAACCATATTTTCTCTCTGCTGAAAAAATTCCTTGGGTTTTTCAGAGAAGTTTGAGTTTTGCTTGAGAATTAACCCTGTCTTTCTTATTTTAAGACACATTATTTCCATTTATTGGTGAAAGGAAATGGCTTCTGCTTCCACCAGCTTCTCATAAGGAAATTATCACTGTTAGTGAAAAGCTGAGCCTGGCAAAAGGAAGCCAAGAGGTGGCTTTGTAATTCCAGTCAATCTCTCTCTCTCGCTCTCTCCTGCCCTCCCATCCCATTCCCTCTGCTCTGTCATACCCCAGTATTCTATTAGCTTTTTCATTAGTTGGGAATCAATTATTTAAATTTTAGAATTTTAAGGCCAGCAACTGATAGCCACAGGAGCTGCACGTGGATCCAAGACACTGTATGACGGTGAACTTCTTGTTGGCCACTACTGACCTGCCCTTCAATCCCTGCACAGGATTAGATGCACAAATCAGCAGTTTTCTGTCCACTCAGTGTAAAGCTGTGCTGTTAGATTCCCAATTCCTTCCTTCCACTTGAGAGAGCAGCAGGCTTCCCCTCCACCCATTTTCAGTGGTGGTAGCTTCTTAACCTAGTAGAGTCAAGAAATGTACTGTCCCCTTCCCTTGGCTGAGGAAAGAAACCATTAAGATACTCTCGCAGTCTCAGTTCTGCTCTGTGTCCGTGTTTAGTAAAATTAAAGGTCTTGCCTGTTTGAACAGGCTTTCAACAAGCCAAGTACTCTGTTTCTGTTTTTGTGGTTTCCAAAAGTCTTGGGAAGTCCAGGCAATAATGAATTTTATCTCAGATTGGCCACAGTGTGCTGCCTTGAAGGAAGGCAAGAGCAGGTTATAACTCCTCCAGGCTTGGGAGAGAAAAAGCACTGGCCCAAAGATCCAGGTTCTGAAAGATTTCAGTAGGAATTGCTTGAAAATAAGGATTCATGGCCCCCTTTATTTTGTTCATGGCCCCTTTTATTTTGTTTTCACCCACATTGTGGTCACATGTCACATCAATCTGGGCTGCATAAGCCTGAATAGAGGATGCTTCAGGGGCCACCAAAGCCTGTTCCTAGAGCAGCTTTAACAGAGGTCTACAGAGCTTTACAAGGTACCTCCTGTTCCTTCGGCTAAAAACACTGCTGTCATTATGGTGCCTAAGGAAGATAAGACCTAAATGTGAACTCCCAGCATGGCCCATTTACTGTCAAGCAACATTGTCCAGTGGTTAAAGCAGTGGACTGGATATCTGGACTACAGATTTAATATAATCATTCAGTGGCAATGCCAAGGACATTGCTGATGCTCTCAGCACTACAGTACCAAGACACCAAATACAAAATGAATAGCTGCACTGCAGTTCTTCACAGAGGACCTTGCTTTCCTCAATTCAGTTCTGCTGCTATTCTGGCAAATCTCTTTCTCTCCACAAATCTCTTTCTCTCTCTCTTCCCCTTGACTGTCATCTGTTAGAGTCTCCCTCTGTGACCTTGAGCAACCCCTCAGAGCCTTGGGTTTCCCATCTGGAAATAATAATAGTGACCTACCTCACAAAGGAGTTTTGACACTTAATGAATTCATGTCTGGCTGTAAAGCACTTTGAGATCTGCTAGTGAAAACTGCTGGAGAATGGCACCCTATTATATTGATGACTATATTCTTCCTCCTTCAGACTGCATTTCCCCTCAGATCAGTTTTGTCCAGTGCCCAGACCTCACAGGACTTATTTTCCCCATGCAGCGTTTCATAATACAGGTTATTTCTGTATCCCAGCTTTTGTATGCTGGCTCTCTAAATCCACTGCAATTCAGGAAAAAGGGATTCCTCTTCATCCTGCATACCCAGAACACACAATCTCCTTCCCTGTGACCAAGGCCAGAGAGGGTGCTGCTGCTCTGCTCTCTGCATTGAGCAACCTCCTAAAATGTTTCCTCTTCCCCTCCCCCATATCTCTTGCCATGAAAACAAGAGATTACGTGTGAGCTAATCTTGTGTAGAGACCTTATTAAATAAATACAACCGGTACTAGGTAGCTTGTTTGTTTGGGGTTTCTTTTTTTGCCTTTGCTATCTTTGGAAAGCTAATCCCCTGGAGCTTGCCCAGAGATTTCAGTCACCTCCAAATAACACTTATGAATAATCTTAATAAATCCATCTCCTAAGCAGCAGGCGCTGCTGCCCAGCACTGAAGTGTGAAGAGGCCCTCAGCAGCGCTGCAGTGGCTGACATTCTTGTTTATTCCAATCATAAATGAAAACCAGCACTTGTTCAATAAATTCTCATATCTCCCAGAATGTGTCCTCTGGGCAGCTGATTGAATAGTTATGCTTACAAGAGGAAGGTGGTCAGAATAACATGATTTCCTTTCCTCCTCCTTCCCCCAAACTGTCAGCTGAGCTCTAAACCAGAGGGCATGTGTCCAGGAAAGCAAACAACAGCTGTAAAATCTATTGCCAGATTTTCATCTGCAAAATCAAAGCTCCCGCTCCTCTGTGGAAATAATGTTACTACCAAAAGCCATGGAACCTGGGGATATAGAACACAAAGTTCAGGTGTCTGATCTGGTGAGTAATGCAAAAGATGGGGAGTCAGGACTTGCAGGTCCTTTGTGATTCAGTGTCTGAAGCCAAGGAAAGTCATCAAGATCCAGATCTATTAGGCAGGATTTAGGCACCTATATCCAAAACTGCAATCCTGAAAAGCCCTATTCTATTCCTGCCTAACATCAGCAGCACCTGAAGCCTGTAGGTGCTTATGATTTTAACATTTAAGTTTCCCAGGAACTTACAGCTCTACTTTTGGGCATGCCCAGAAGCACCTCAATCATGACCATGGAGAAGCTCAGTGCCATTTCACATTTATGACGCATTAGGATTCAAGAACTAGGCATTCCTCCACCTACGCAGCCTGAGAGTCTTGATCCAGTGGGCGTGTTTAGTGCATGCCTACTAACTTGGACTCCACACAGTAAGCGTGAACAGCTGCCACTTTCTTTCATAACAAGGCTGGACAAGGAACTGCTGTTGCCCTCTTTATACAACAGCTCAGTGATTACAGCGCTCGGCCAGGACACGGGGAGATTTTGGTTCAATCCCATTCTCTCCTGGGAAACATTCAAGCCCATGTCTTCTACCTCCACCAGACAACCCTAACCAAAGTGTAAGTTATTCTGGGATGGATCTAGGCTGAACCCCTCCCATAGGAGCTTTTTCACTTTGCACAGTGGATAATTCTCCAATAGGGTACTCCCCTGAAAGAGGTGAACCTGGGTTCCAGCCTTTGCTCCAAGAACTGCTAGGTTTTTACAGTTATCAGTCATTGGATAAAAATAGATAAACAAGCCTTGGAGGAGGGACTGGAAGCTAGGTGCCTTAACCACAAGGCTGCAGTTATGCTCTCTCCTCTTTCCTCTCTCTGGCCCAGTGAATGTTCACTCTCCTGTGCAAAGTGAAGCAGCTTTCATAGGAGGTGTTAAGGGCATCTGCCACCTCAGACCACCCTCCAGCTCGGTAGAAAGGGTACTCTGCTAGGAGGTGGGACATGCAGGGTGGCATGAAATGAACCCAGGTCTCCTGTGTCCTGGCTGAAGGCTCTCATCACTGAGCCAGCGTATAAAAAGGAGCATAGATTTCACAGACATTAGGAACTGGAAGGGGACCTTGTGAGATTATCAAGTCCAGCCCCCCTGCCACAGGTAGGAAGTCTGTAGGGATCAAATGATCCCGGCAAGATAAACCTCCAAACGCCTTTTAAATAAGTCCAAATGAGGTGCTTGCACTACGTCCAGGGGGAGTCTGTTCCAGACTCTGGACACTTGGACTGTGAAGAAGTTTTTCCTTATGTTCAATCTAAATCAGACTTCAAGGAGTTTGTGGCCATTGGACCTTGTTATTCCTTGGGGAGCTCTGGTGAACTACTATTCCCCCAGATCCTGATGCATTCCCCTTATGTACTTACAGGCAGCCACCAAGTCTCCCCTGAGCTTTCTCTTCTCCAGGCTGAAGAGTCCTATGTCCCTCAGCCTCTCCTTGTAAGGTTTTCTCTCTTGGCCTTTGATCATACTGGTGACTCTCCTCTGGACTCTCTACAACAACAGCTGCAACAGCAGCTCCTCCTCCTCCTTTGGCTGTGTTTTAAGAGTGACTTCTCAGTTGTTTTTGAAAAAGAAGGCTTAGGTGCAGGAAGAGAGTCCAGGCTGCACATCTGGAATAGAAGACAGCACCTCCAGTAGCACTAAGATGCCCACTGAGGTGGACAAAAGGACATAACACTGTCCTCATCCTTTGCAATGGGCCACTTTGGGCAGCTCCCTTTTCAGAACATGCATTACATCCTCAAACACCTAGCTTTCCCCTGCACACCAGACAACCCTAGGGAACCTAACACAGGATTGTGAGTCTGTGAAGGTGGACAGCCTCTGAGGTGCTATGATGCTGAGCATTACAGTGTTTGAGTCCCTTTGGGTCTAAACCTCTCTGTAACGGTTTCCTAATTTATTAAAGAGATCCATATATCCATTGTGAGGGCCATCTCACAGAGTTATTTGGAAGTTAATAATAATATGATTAACTCTTAAATCACACTATCATATTCAACCTGCTTTAGAAATATTAATGAATGAATCTTCACAATTCTTTCTTAGTTACCATTATTACACCCCAGTGTGACTGATGGGGAACTGGAGAACAATGGAGTGAAATTACTTGCTCAAGATGATATACCAGAAGCAAGTTTTTTTGTGTTCAAATCACTAGCCTGTGCTCCCTTCTCCAGAAAGCTTTATTGTGCTCCATTTCAAACCTACCAGCAGATCTTTAGTTTAATGACTTAATTAGTGTTTATAATGCACTCAGATACTGGCATGACAGGCACTATGTATATTTCTACATCATCCTGTCTATATGCCTCCCTTCAGCTGGCTGACGTTTGGGGCAGCTCCCTTGTTCTACCAGCAATGAAATACAATCTGGCCCCAGTCTTCCTGACTGCCTTTCAATTTTCTGAGTTTCATGGAAGCTGAGTGATCATCACACACCAGAGCAGGGCAGAAATTCATCTTAGCAAACAGAAGAAAAAAAGCACTTGGAAATGATGCCAGGGTCTCAGCCTTGATTACGTTAATGGAGAAATGAGGCGGGTCCCAGCCCTCAGCTGTCAGAAATAAATAAGGAAGATTTGAACTATTGATGCCCATTAATACTGAAACTGGCATAGAGAGGGTTGGGCTGAAAGAGAGAATCCTGTTTCTAATACAAGCTCATCCTTCCTTACTGCCATCCCTGCAGAGTCAAAGCAAGGTCAAGCCAAACACTAAGAGAATTAAAGGGCTTGTATTTTTATCCTACATTAAACTTTTGGCCTCACCCTCTCCAGCACCGATTAAGGTTTTACCAGCTAAACCTGCCTCCAAGATGCAAGTGAGCCACTGGGAACCACAACTACATTTTGGAGAGGTTCTTTTTATTTTTTCTCTCTGTAAGATTTTGAATCATCTGCTTAGGGGCCAAATGAAAAAGAGACACACTAACCAGAACTGCCCACAGGAATTCACAAGGCCAAAGCCTTCAATGAGTTGGAAAAAAAGGAAGGAAAAAAATGAGACAGGAATGCAAAAGAAGCACACTATGGAAAGGAGCCTGACTATACTAACAAGTGGGCTAGATTAATTTTAAAAGATTGCTAAGGGGACAAGAGTTGGAGAATGACAGGAAGCTTGAAAAAAGGAAAGGAAATAAATAAAGAGGACAAGAAAGAAAGCAGAAGGGACTGGAGACAAGAAACATAAGGGAGGAAAACTAGGAAAGAAGTGACACCAAGTTTTTCTCATTTGTATTTCTGAATCCTGCAACCTCTTGCTAACCAAGAAATAAATTAAATTGCAAGACTTGTCTCTAAGTTTATCATCTTTCTCTTACTACATATTAATGGGAACACGCATATATGTGGATACAGACAAAGACTGAAACAAATAAGGAAACATGCAGAGAAATATACATACACAATTAGAGACAAATATGGAGGCATATAGATACATATGGACAACTAAACATAGTACACACACACGCAAACACATGCACAGCCATATACACACATATACCACCACCAATAAAACTGGCAATAAGACACATTTATAGAGATAATTTCCCTTTAACTGTTGGCTCCCACTATAAGGATAAAAACACTTCATTCAGCTTGCCAGAGATTCTCCTAGTATGTCATTATACCCCAACACAGCAATATGGAAAGGCACTCCATCTAACAGGCTCTCTCTCTCTCTTGCATCAGCTGTGAGTGAACACACCCATCCCAACTATGACGCTGCTTTGCTGTGAATGCTCAAAAAAGGCAGTGCTAGAAAATAAAGAATAATTTATGGAATTACAGGACTGGTTTTACTACCATTTTCCCTTTACTGCCTTAATCCCTCACTTTCTATTTTATCTATCCATCTCAAGGTCTTTTGGGGGGTCTCACACGCAGTGCCACTGACTGGACACAGAATTGCAGTGTGCAGAAGAGAACTGTATCTTAGCTACACGAACATTTACTGTACATTCCCCTTCTTCTCCCTTGCCCCCTCCCCCCGAACATGTGTTTTTCTCAATGACAAAGTTGACACTGATACTGCGTGTTGGGTGGCAAAAGCTGCAGACTATTTCCCATCAGTCTATTTCTGGGCCAATATAAGTCCATGTGCATCAGGCTGTATATATATTTAACTCCACATGTTTTAATCTCAAGAGGTCAGGAAATAGGAGTCTGAATGCCCTTATTGTGGCAGATCGGAATGTGTTGGATTGTCCACATTGTCAGGCAAGGGGCCCTGGGTGATGAAGGTAGTGCTGACATCATTGTCTCTTTTGGGTTTTGCCTGGAGCTGCAGACAGAGAAAACAGTGCAGTCAGTAACCCTTTCCTGCCCCAAACTGGACTCTGCCTGGCTCTCTACTTACCACTTTCTCATCCTCCTCCTGTAAATAGAGCCAAGATGGACTGCAGGAAAAGCTGCTTTCCAGCATCCGAGCAGAAAATACCCCTTTCTGATGATTTCCTTTCCCAAGAAATAAACCCTATTAATTTCTCCCAGAAGGAGCTGAGAACAAGGGAAGTGTTTCATCTGGGTTTCAGAGAAAACAAAAGCACTTCATGAAACCAGGGGCATTTATCTACACAAATATACAGACTGACACATTTGATTTGAATACAGCTTATGCTTTTTACACACCTAGAGATCAGTAGAAACTATGTAAAATTTAACATTTAAACATTTTAGTTCTGAAGCAATTTTTTCAGACTGGAGAAAATCCCATGCTTTTTTTCTTCAGCCCATGTGACACAGAGCTTCTCCCAGCTGCACTTGGACCTTCAGGTAGTTCATTGAAGAGTGAATGGCCCAATTACTGTTGACTGGAGTCTGCTCTGCGTTCCGGGCAATGCTGCTTCTGACCTACACACACACACACACACACACACACACACACACACACACACGAGCAGGTACCTACAATGTCACAAGAGTCACTGCATGTCATATAGCAGCCCCCAGGGACTTCAGGGGAACTGAGAATGCAGTACTGGGTCTGAGTTGTGACCCTGGGGACAGAAATAGAAACCCAGAACAGTCCAGGGGCTAGCCCTTGAGATTTTCAGGGAGGAGGGGGGCATTTAATTAATATTCATTATGCAAAGTCCTAAAAATCAGCATACATTTGGAATGTCATGGTGCATCCAGGCATCATGGCATGGTTTTTAGGCTCTGTGACAGCCCATCTCCCCATTTTAAGCTGATAACAGAGCAAGTTGGAGTACCTCACCCAGCAAGGTTTATGCAGTAGGAAGATTTATGGCTACCACTGAAACACCCTGTTCCTGTGCCTCCACCATTTCCTTCACCTTACTTCTCATGGAGTGCATCTACACATTCATTCATGTTCTTTTGCTACTGTGCACTGAATTTAGTACCTCTAATGTGAGGAACTAACTAAATGTGCATCAGGATGCCCTAATGTGCAGTAGCAAAAGCACACACTTTTTAGTGATGCTTGATGGATTGTGCGGTAGCTTAATTTTACTGCACATTAGTGTATTAACACAGTTTTTGCCATGATGCTCTAATGTGCAGTAAAATAGGCTACTGTGCATTAAAGCGCATGTATAAATGTACCCAGGTTGAAAAAAACAGTCTGTGACAAGGATCTGAATCATACAGTTCCAAGTGCCAGAATCCCTGATTATCAATAACGCAGGGAGGAGATTTTTGTTCTTCTCTATTTGGCTTTTATTCTAACACAGAGGAGAAATTTAGAAACCCCACTCACTCCCATTTCACAGAACACAGAGGGACTAACTCTCTCATCTCTACTCCCCCCATTAATGCCAGGGAATCGTACAAAGAACACTGGCTTCTCCTTCCCTCCCCCTGTTTGGCCTCTAGATTACAGCATTCTCAGTGTGGATTTGTCCATCCATGGGCTGTGACTCCCAGGCACCACAGAGTCTTTTATCAGAATAATTTCAGCCCTGACTTTCCTGGCTTTTCTGGGGTTCCAGTCAGATATTTGATACAAAAATCATTTATATGTTTAACTTTTCAGAGCAGGAATCTTGTCTTTTTTCCCTGCCTGTAGATGTGTAAAGCGCAATATGATGAAATGCTATAGCATCATTGTTCAAATTTGTGCTTGTGTGCAGTTGGGAGGGGGGGAGGTTTTAGATGAGCCGAATTTGAGATTCATGGACCATGCAAGTGAGAAATGGAACAGATTTTCAGCCTCATCTTCAGCTCTTCTGCAGCACTAACTATTGCTCTAAACCAAGGGTGTCTGTGGAGCCTGTTATCCAGCCTGCAGAACTGCCCATGGATCTTGGAGTGGTCCCACATGCCACGTGCATTACGTGCTGGATCAGCCCAACACATTGCATGTGGTGAACAGAGCAGAGGCAAGGCTTGCCCGAGACACTTGCTATATGCAGTGTTTGTGTCGAACTGGCCCCACATGCTGGATCCCTGAGCATGCATGGCTAGTCTGGCCCACAGACCTGCCTCATGCCATTCACCCAGCCTGCAGAGCCTGATGAGTTTGACACCCCTGCTTTAAAGCAGCAGCCCTTTGCCAGCTCAATGCTACCCATTACCCTGGCTCCACATAGAGAAGAACCAGGGAAAAGGGGAGAAGGCAGAACACACAGTGCTCTGCTGATGTCCAGGTAGCACTACAGTGCAGCTGGGATTGTCTGGAGCAGCCCTGATACTCCTTAAATTCTTTGGGGGCCCATATTAGCCCCAGCTAGCTCAGGATCAGAGGAGCTGAAAGGAAACACATTTCCTGTTATCCTCCTCAACTGCCAGTTTTAACTCATCTAGGAATCTGTATTCAGGTTGAGCATGAGCCACTATTTTCATGTGTAACATGTATTTAGGTAACACAGATGTGCTTCAGTATGACTGTCCTGTATTTGTGTGGCACATGTATGGGGAAGATGTACATACAATGTGTGCTTTTGTTTGTTTACAACACTGAATATACACTCTGTAAGCTGCGGGGGGGATGGCTTCTACCAGCTCCAAAAGAAAGCTATATGCATGCTTTCTGTAAAATCAAAGTAACCCCTTTGGAGGTCTGGTCTTATTAGCAAAAACTAATTCTCAAAAAATGCTACACGTGCCCTAGGGTCAGCTTCTTCTATGGTTTATTTCCCCTCATAAGATTCCTCCTTTTACAACCTGTCTGCCTCCACTAAAGAAGCATAACCCCTCCTTGCCCCTTATATTCATGGTGGAGTCTAATGAGCCAAACCTGCCCTGAGTGAGTCAGCAATAATTAAGCTGAGGCTGGGGGTGGGAGGAGGATAGCGAATTCTCTCCATTATAAATGTGTACGTGCTGGGTGTAATATTAGAGATGGTTTTATATTTCTGTGGGTTGTATACATGTTTTTGTGTTGCCTGTACAATGTATGCAGGACAAATTTGTGGGTATATGTGAGTGAATGCTGGGTGGCAATTCATTTTGTTTTCGCAGGAGTCACCAGAGGGTTTTTGTTATTTTACTAGGAAGGGGTTAACTGGAATGCCCTTGCTAAGCTTCATGTCTCCTTGCATTCCAGGGTAAATGGTGTTTTGCAGAGCCTGGTTACCTATGGCAACAGCAGAGGGGAATATTGCAGGCGAATCTTCTGAATCACAGGATTTACAGCCCATATGTTTATTCTGCAGTGAAACACTTCCAGCTCTCAGCTTCTGGTGTGAGCCGGGGAACCGCGAGAGGGCTTTGCAGAACCATTTAAAAGTCATCATGAGTTGGAAGCAAGAGATTTTTAATCAAAAGACTACTTCAAAGAAGGAAAAACATAGCAGAATTACAGCAACCTTCATAATGGGCCATATTAGCTGTATACATACCTACGTTCCCTACGCTGTTCAAATGCATTTATATTCAATCATGCAGCTATATTTTACGCTTTCTGTATAAGATCTCAGACTGTGCTGCAGTCATTTACAACCAATCAGCAATGCAAACTGGCTCTAAGGTTGGCTTGGCTAGCTACAGCAGGATCACCTCAGCTTGGGGAGACTTCCTAGTGCTATAAAGGCTCTTACAGCACCCTATCTCATTATACCTGACCTCTTTGGTTCTTGGTAACTGAGAAACTAGAGTGGTCTTCATGTACAGTACAACATACTTGTATTGTCAGTATACTCATTAGTATTTGTTCCAGTGGCTCTAAACTTTGGGAATTGTATAGATCTGAACTGAATTCCAAAATCCTCATGGGGAGCAGGGGAGAGAATTGGGGAAGGGGTGCTTTGCATGAATTGAATCACCCCAGTCTCACCTAATCTTGGAAGCCAGGCAACTCTGCGCCTATCTAGTATTTGGGACTCTCAAGAGGTCTCCAGTCTAGGTAGGTGCTTAAGGATTTATAGGGGTATAGGTTGTAGCTGTGTTGGTCTAAGGACACAGGCAGACCAGGTTCTTTGGATAAATCTGATATCTTTTATTAGACTACCTCAAATAGTTGGAAAAATTCTTTTTTAAGGATTTATAGAACACTTATGAGAAACTTAATCCATAGAAACTGAATGAGTAGACTACTTTAGTCCCTGTTGCTGTTGCTGGGCTTACAAATGGGAACATAAGATATATCCGTATTATATGTTACAGCATTCAAAGTAGTGATGCAACTGCAGTGAAGATTAAATTCATACAGAAACATGCAATTTACAATTCTCTGTCTAGAAATGTTCCCATATGTTGCTGCTGCTCTGGTGAGCAAGTTGCTGAGGTGCCACATGCTAATCTTGATGTCCAAGGGGAAGAACATTGGTCACGCTGAATGAGAAACTGGACATTGTAAAGGGATATGCTGTGTATTTGCTAGCAGACCAGAAGGCAGGTCATTTTTAACTGTACTTGCTGTAACCTAGGAGGGACTTGCCTTGCTGGTAAATATTTAACAGTCATAAAGGACTGTTCTGTGATGCTGTCTATAGAGACCCTTTCAAAGATGCCATTGTTCAGTGCTGCAGTTGGAATTATGTGCTCTGTGAGGAAAGGAAATGGAGCAGGTCCAGAGGAGGGCCACTCGCATGATCAGGGGACAGCAGGGCAGGCCCTATGAGGAGAGGCTACGGGACCTGAACCTGTTCAGCCTCCA